>NC_136236.1:10940084-11520203 GCF_963402885.1 Antedon bifida
TAGCTTCGAATCGCATTTGGAGACGTTTTAGACCATTTTGTGCATTTCGAAGAAACTTTTCACACAAAAACAACAAAGTGCATACAATATCTTAATATCGTATTTGGAGACGTTTTAGACCACTTTGTGCATTTCGATGAAACTTAGTTACACAAAAACATCAAAGTGCTTAAAATCACATTTGAAACCGTTTTAGACCATTTCGAGCATTTCTATAAAACTTTTGACACAAAACATCAAAATGCACAAAAGAGCTCCAAATCGCATTTGGAGACGTTTTAGACCATTTTGAGCATTTCGAAAAAACTTTTCACTCAAAAACATCAAAGTGCATACAATAGCTTAATATAGTATTTGGAGACGTTTTAGACCATTTTGTGCATTTCGATGAAACTTTTCACACAAAACATCAAAGTGCACAAAATAGCTTCAAATCGCATTTGCAGACGTTTTAGACCATTTTGTGCATTTCGATGAAACTTGATTACACAAAAACATCAAAGTGCTTAAAATCACATTTGAAACCGTTTTAGAACATTTTGAGCATTTCGAAAAAACATGTTAACATAAAAACACCAAAGTGCTTAGAATAGCTTCAAAACGGATTTGGAGACGTTTAAGACCATTTTGTGCATTTCGTTAAAACTTTTCACACAAAAACATCAAAGTGCATACAATAGCTTAATATCGTATTTGGAGACGTTTTAGACCGTTTTGTGCATTTCGATGAAACTTTTTACACAAAACATCAAAGTGCACAAAATAGCTTCAAATCGCATTTGGAGACGTTTTAGACCATTTTGTGCATTTCGATGAAACTTTTCACACAAAAACAACAAAGTGCATACAATATCTTAATATCGTATTTGGAGACGTTTTAGACCACTTTGTGCATTTCGATGAAACTTTTCACACACAACATCAAAGTGCACAAAATAGCTTCAAATCGCATTTGGAGACGTTTTAGACCATTTTGTGCGTTTCATTACACAAAACATCAAAGTGCACAAAATAGCTTAATATCGCATTTGGAGACGTTTTAGACCATTTTGTGCATTTCGAAAAAACTTGATTACACAAAAATATCAAAGTGCTTAAAATCAAATTTGAAACCGTTTTAGACCATTTTGAGCATTTCGATAAAACTTTTCACACAAAACATTAAAGTGCACAAAATAGCTTCAAATCGCATTTGGAGACGTTTTAGACCATTTTGTGCATTTCGATGAAAATTGGTTACACAAAAACATCAAAGTGCACAAAAGAGTTCCAAATCGCATTTGGAGACGTTTTAGACCATTTTGTGCATTTCGAAAAAAAGTGCATACAATAGCTTAATATCGTATTTGGAGACGTTTTAGACCATTTTTTGCATTTAGATGAAACTTTTCTCACAAAACATAAAAGTGCATAAAATAGCTTCAAATCGCATTTGGAGACGTTTTAGACCATTTTGTGCATTTCGATGAAACTTTTCACACAAAAACAACAAAGTGCATACAATAGCTTAATATCGTATTTGGAGACGTTTTAGACCATTTTGTGCATTTCGATGAAACTTTTCACACAAAACAACAAAGTGCACAAAATAGCTTCAAATCGCATTTGGAGACGTTTTAGACCATTTTGTGCGTTTCATTACACAAAACATTAAAGTGCACAAAATAGCTTCAAATCGCATTTGGAGACGTTTTAGACCATTTTGTGCATTTCGATGAAACTTGGTTACACAAAAACATCAAAGTGCACAAAAGAGTTCCAAATCGCATTTGGAGACGTTTTAGACCATTTTGTGCATTTCGAAAAAACTTTTAACACAAAAACATCAAAGTGCATACAATAGCTTAATATCGTATTTGGAGACGTTTTAGACCATTTTGTGCATTTCGATGAAACGTTTCACCCAAAACATAAAAGTGCACAAAATAGCTTCAAATCGCATTTGGAGACATTTTTGACCATTTTGTGCATTTCGATGAAACTTTTTACACAAAAACAACAAAGTGCATACAACAGCTTAATATCGTATTTGGAGACGTTTTAGACCATTTTGTGCATTTCGATAAAACTTTTCACACAAAAACATCAATGTGCATACAACAGCTTAATATCGTATTTGGAGACGTTTTAGACCATTTTGTGCATCTCGATGAAACTTTTCACCCAAAACATAAAAGTGCATACAATAGCTTAATATCGTATTTGGAGACGTTTATACCATTTTGTGCATTTCGATGAAACTTTTCACACAAAAACATAAAAGTGCATACAATAGCTTAATATCGTTTTTGGAGACGTTTTAGACCATTTTGTGCATCTCGATGAAACTTTTCACCCAAAACATAAAAGTGCATACAATAGCTTAATATCGTATTTGGAGACGTTTTAGACCATTTTGTGCATATCGATGAAACTTTTTACACAAAAACAACAAAGTGCATACAATAGCTTAATATCGTATTTGGAGACGTTTTAGACCATTTTGTGCATTTCGATGAAACTTTTCAAACAAAAACATCAATGTGCATACAACAGCTTATTATCGCATTTGGAGACGTTTTAGACCATTTTGTGCATTTCGAAAAAACTTTTCACACAAAAACATCAAAGTGCATACAATAGCTTAATATCGTATTTGGAGACGTTTTAGACCATTTTGTGCATTTCGATGAAACTTTTTACACAAAAACAACAAAGTGCATACAATAGCTTAATATCGTATTTGGAGACGTTTTAGACCATTTTGTGCATTTCGATGAAACTTTTCAAACAAAAACATCAATGTGCATACAACAGCTTATTATCGCATTTGGAGACGGTTTAGACCATTTTGTGCATTTCGAAAAAACTTTTCACACAAAAACATCAAAGTGCATACAATAGCTTAATATCGTATTTGGAGACGTTTTAGACCATTTTGTGCATTTCGATGAAACTTTTCACACAAAACCATCAAAGTGCATAAAATATCTTCAAATCGCATTTGCAGACGTTTTAGACCATTTTGTGCATTTCGATGAAACTTAGTTACACAAAAACATCAAAGTGCTTAAAATCACATTTGAAACCGTTTTAGACCATTTCGAGCATTTCTATAAAACTTTTGACACAAAACATCAAAATGCACAAAAGAGCTCCAAATCGCATTTGGAGACGTTTTAGACCATTTTGAGGATTTCGAAAAAACTTTTCACTCAAAAACATCAAAGTGCATACAATAGCTTAATATAGTATTTGGAGACGTTTTAGACCATTTTGTGCATTTCGATGAAACTTTTCACACAAAACATCAAAGTGCACAAAATAGCTTCAAATCGCATTTGGAGACGTTTTAGACCATTTTGTGCATTTCGATGAAACTTGATTACACAAAAACATCAAAGTGCTTAAAATCACATTTGAAACCGTTTTAGACCATTTCGATCATTTCTATAAAACTTTTGACACAAAACATCAAAGTGCACAAAAGAGCTCCAAATCGCATTTGGAGACGTTTTAGACCATTTTGTGCATTTCGAAAAAACTTTTCACACAAAAACATCAAAGTGCATACAATAGCTTAATATCGTATTTGGAGACGTTTTAGACCATTTTTTGCATTTCGATAAAACTTTTCACACAAAACATTAAAGTGCACAAAATAGCTTCAAATCGCATTTGGAGACGTTTTAGACCATTTTGTGCATTTCGATGAAAATTGGTTACACAAAAACATCAAAGTGCACAAAAGAGTTCCAAATCGCATTTGGAGACGTTTTAGACCATTTTGTGCATTTCGAAAAAACTTTTCACACAAAAAAATCAAAGTGCATACAATAGCTTAATACCGTATTTGGAGACGTTTTAGACCATTTTTTGCATTTCGATGAAACTTTTCACATAAAACATAAAAGTGCATAAAATAGCTTCGAATCGCATTTGGAGACGTTTTAGACCATTTTGTGCATTTCGAAGAAACTTTTCACACAAAAACAACAAAGTGCATACAATATCTTAATATCGTATTTGGAGACGTTTTAGACCACTTTGTGCATTTCGATGAAACTTTTCACACACAACATGAAAGTGCACAAAATAGCTTCAAATCGCATTTGGAGACGTTTTAGACCATTTTGTGCGTTTTATTACACAAAACATCAAAGTGCACAAAATAGCTTAATATCGCATTTGGAGACGTTTTAGACCATTTTGTGCATTTCGAAAAAACTTGATTACACAAAAATATCAAAGTGCTTAAAATCACATTTGAAACCGTTTTAGACCATTTTGAGCATTTCGATAAAACTTTTCACACAAAAACAAAAAAGTGCATACAATAGCTTAATATCGTATTTGGAGACGTTTTAGACCATTTTGTGCATTTCGATGAAACTTTTCACACAAAAACATCAATGTTCATACAACAGCTTATTATCGTATTTGGAGACGTTTTAGACCATTTTGTGCGTTTCATTACACAAAACATCAAAGTGCAAAAAAGAGTTCCAAATCGCATTTGGAGACGTTTTAGACCATTTTGTGAATTTCGAAAAAACTTTTCACACAAAAACATCAAAGTGCATACAATAGCTTAATATCGTATTTGGAGACGTTTTAGACCATTTTGTGCATTTCAATGAAACTTTTCACACAAAACAACAAAGTGCACAAAATAGCTTCAAATCGCATTTGGAGACGTTTTAGACCATTTTGTGCGTTTCATTACACAAAACATCAAAGTGCACAAAATAGCTTCAAATCGCATTTGGAGACGTTTTAGACCATTTTGTGCATTTCGAAAAAACTTGATTACACAAAAATATCAAAGTGCTTAAAATCACATTTGAAACAGTTTTAGACCATTTTGAGCATTTCGATAAAACTTTTCACACAAAACATTAAAGTGCACAAAATAGCTTCAAATCGCATTTGGAGACGTTTTAGACCATTTTGTGCATTTCGATGAAACTTGGTTACACATAAACATCAAAGTGCCCAAAAGAGTTCCAAATCGCATTTGCAGACGTTTTAGACCATTTTGTGCATTTCGAAAAAACTTTTCAAACAAAAACATCAAAGTGCATACAATAGCTTAATATCGTATTTGGAGACGTTTTAGACCATTTTGTGCATTTCGATGAAACTTTTCACACAAAACATAAAAGTGCACAAAATAGCTTCAAATCGCATTTGTAGACGTTTTAGACCATTTTGTGCATTTCGAAAAAACTTTTCACACAAAAACATCAAAGTGCATACAATAGCTTAATATCGTATTTGGAGACGTTTTAGACCATTTTGTGCATTTCGATGAAACTTTTCACCCAAAACATAAAAGTGCACAAAATAGCTTCAAATCGCATTTGGAGACATTTTTGACCATTTTGTGCATTTCGATGAAACTTTTTACACAAAAACAACAAAGTGCATACAATAGCTTAATATCGTATTTGGAGACGTTTTAGACAATTTTGTGCATTTCGATGAAACTTTTCAAACAAAAACATCAATGTGCATACAACAGCTTATTATCGCATTTGGAGACGTTTTAGACCATTTTGTGCATTTCGAAAAAACTTTTCACACAAAAACATCAAAGTGCATACAATAGCTTAATATCGTATTTGGAGACGTTTTAGACCATTTTGTGCATTTCGATGAAACTTTTCACACAAAAACATAAAAGTGCATACAATAGCTTAATATCGTATTTGGAGACGTTTTAGAGCATTTTGTGCATTTCGATGAAACTTTTCACCCAAAACATAAAAGTGCACAAAATAGCTTCAAATCGCATTTGGAGACATTTTTGACCAATTTGTGCATTTCGATGAAACTTTTTACACAAAAACAACAAAGTGCATACAATAGCTTAATATCGTATTTGGAGACGTTTTAGACCATTTTGTGCATTTCGATGAAACTTTTCAAACAAAAACATCAATGTGCATACAACAGCTTATTATCGCATTTTGAGACGTTTTAGACCATTTTGTGCATTTCGAAAAAACTTTTCACACAAAAACATCAAAGTGCATACAATAGCTTAATATCGTATTTGGAGACGTTTTAGACCATTTTGTGCATTTCGAAAAAACTTTTCACACAAAAACATCAAAGTGCATACAATAGCTTAATATCGTATTTGGAGACGTTTTAGACCATTTTGTGCATTTCGATGAAACTTTTCACCCAAACATAAAAGTGCACAAAATAGCTTCAAATCGCATTTGGAGACATTTTTGACCAATTTGTGCATTTCGATAAAACTTTTCACACAAAAACATCAAAGTGCATACAATAGCTTAATATCGTATTTGGAGACGTTTTAGACCATTTTGTGCATTTCAATGAAACTTTTCACACAAAACAACAAAGTGCACAAAATAGCTTCAAATCGCATTTGGAGACGTTTTAGACCATTTTGTGCGTTTCATTACACAAAACATCAAAGTGCACAAAATAGCTTCAAATCGCATTTGGAGACGTTTTAGACCATTTTGTGCATTTCGAAAAAACTTGATTACACAAAAATATCAAAGTGCTTAAAATCACATTTGAAACAGTTTTAGACCATTTTGAGCATTTCGATAAAACTTTTCACACAAAACATTAAAGTGCACAAAATAGCTTCAAATCGCATTTGGAGACGTTTTAGACCATTTTGTGCATTTCGATGAAACTTGGTTACACAAAACCATCAAAGTGCCCAAAAGAGTTCCAAATCGCATTTGGAGACGTTTTAGACCATTTTGTGCATTTCGAAAAAACTTTTCACACAAAAACATCAAAGTGCATACAATAGCTTAATATCGTATTTGGAGACGTTTTAGACCATTTTGTGCATTTCGATGAAACTTTTCACACAAAAACATAAAAGTGCATACAATAGCTTAATATCGTATTTGGAGACGTTTTAGAGCATTTTGTGCATTTCGATGAAACTTTTCACCCAAAACATAAAAGTGCACAAATTAGCTTCAAATCGCATTTGGAGACATTTTTGACCAATTTGTGCATTTCGATGAAACTTTTTACACAAAAACAACAAAGTGCATACAATAGCTTAATATCGTATTTGGAGACGTTTTAGACCATTTTGTGCATTTCGATGAAACTTTTCAAACAAAAACATCAATGTGCATACAACAGCTTATTATCGCATTTTGAGACGTTTTAGACCATTTTGTGCATTTCGAAAAAACTTTTCACACAAAAACATCAAAGTGCATACAATAGCTTAATATCGTATTTGGAGACGTTTTAGACCATTTTGTGCATTTCGAAAAAACTTTTCACACAAAAACATCAAAGTGCATACAATAGCTTAATATCGTATTTGGAGACGTTTTAGACCATTTTGTGCATTTCGATGAAACTTTTCACCCAAACATAAAAGTGCACAAAATAGCTTCAAATCGCATTTGGAGACATTTTTGACCAATTTGTGCATTTCGATAAAACTTTTCACACAAAAACATCAAAGTGCATACAATAGCTTAATATCGTATTTGGAGACGTTTTAGACCATTTTGTGCATTTCAATGAAACTTTTCACACAAAACAACAAAGTGCACAAAATAGCTTCAAATCGCATTTGGAGACGTTTTAGACCATTTTGTGCGTTTCATTACACAAAACATCAAAGTGCACAAAATAGCTTCAAATCGCATTTGGAGACGTTTTAGACCATTTTGTGCATTTCGAAAAAACTTGATTACACAAAAATATCAAAGTGCTTAAAATCACATTTGAAACAGTTTTAGACCATTTTGAGCATTTCGATAAAACTTTTCACACAAAACATTAAAGTGCACAAAATAGCTTCAAATCGCATTTGGAGACGTTTTAGACCATTTTGTGCATTTCGATGAAACTTGGTTACACAAAACCATCAAAGTGCCCAAAAGAGTTCCAAATCGCATTTGGAGACGTTTTAGACCATTTTGTGCATTTCGAAAAAACTTTTCACACAAAAACATCAAAGTGCATACAATAGCTTAATATCGTATTTGGAGACGTTTTAGACCATTTTGTGCATCTCGATGAAACTTTTCACCCAAAACATAAAAGTGCATACAATAGCTTAATATCGTATTTGGAGACGTTTTAGACCATTTTGTACATTTCGAAAAAACTTTTCACACAAAAACATCAAAGTGCATACAATAGCTTAATATCGTATTTGGAGACGTTTTAGACCATTTTGTGCATTTCGAAAAAACTTTTCACACAAAAACATCAAAGTGCATACAATAGCTTAATATCGTATTTGGAGACGTTTTAGACCATTTTGTGCATTTCGATGAAACTTTTCAAACAAAAACATCAATGTGCATACAACAGCTTATTATCGCATTTGGAGACGTTTTAGACCATTTTGTGCATTTCGAAAAAACTTTTCACACAAAAACATCAAAGTGCATACAATTGCTTAATATCCTATTTGGAGACGTTTTAGACCATTTTGTGCATTTCGATGAAACTTTTCACACAAAAACATAAAAGTGCATACAATAGGTTAATATCGTATTTGGAGACGTTTTAGACCATTTTGTGCATCTCGATGAAACTTTTCACCCAAAACATAAAAGTGCACAAAATAGCTTCAAATCGCATTTGGAGACATTTTTGACCAATTTGTGCATTTCGATGAAACTTTTTACACAAAAACAACAAAGTGCATACAATAGCTTAATATCGTATTTGGAGACGTTTTAGACCATTTTGTGCATTTCGATGAAACTTTTCAAACAAAAACATCAATGTGCATACAACAGCTTATTATCGCATTTGGAGACGTTTTAGACCATTTTGTGCATTTCGAAAAAACTTTTCACACAAAAACATCAAAGTGCATACAATAGCATAATATCGTATTTGGAGACGTTTTAGACCATTTTGTGCATTTCGATGAAACTTTTCACACAAAAACATCAATGTGCATACAACAGCTTATTATCGTATTTGGAGACGTTTTTGACCATTTTGTGCATTTCGATGAAACTTAGTTACACAAAAACATCAAAGTGCTTAAAATCACATTTGAAACCGTTTTAGACCATTTCGAGCATTTCTATAAAACTTTTGACACAAAACATCAAAGTGCACAAAAGAGCTCCAAATCGCATTTGGAGACGTTTTAGACCATTTTGAGCATTTCGAAAAAACTTTTCACTCAAAAACATCAAAGTGCATACAATAGCTTAATATAGTATTTGGAGACGTTTTAGACCATTTTGTGCATTTCGATGAAACTTGGTTACACAAAAACATCAAAGTGCACAAAAGAGTTCCAAATCGCATTTGCAGACGTTTTAGACCATTTTGTGCTTTTCGATGAAACTTAGTTACACAAAAACATCAAAGTGCTTAAAATCACATTTGAAACCGTTTTAGACCATTTCGAGCATTCTATAAAACTTTTGACACAAAACATCAAAGTGCACAAAAGAGCTCCAAATCGCATTTGGAGACGTTTTAGACCATTTTGAGCATTTCGAAAAAACTTTTCACTCAAAAACATCAAAGTGCATACAATAGCTTAATATAGTATTTGGAGACGTTTTAGACCATTTTGTGCATTTCGATGAAACTTGGTTACACAAAAACATCAAAGTGCACAAAAGAGTTCCAAATCGCATTTGGAGACGTTTTAGACCATTTTGTGCATTTCGAAAAAACTTTTAACACAAAAACATCAAAGTGCATACAATAGCTTAATATCGTATTTGGAGACGTTTTAGACCATTTTGTGCATTTCGATGAAACGTTTCACCCAAAACATAAAAGTGCATACAATAGCTTAATATCGTATTTGGAGACGTTTTAGACCATTTTGAGCATTTCGAAAAAACTTTTCACTCAAAAACATCAAAGTGCATACAATAGCTTAATATAGTATTTGGAGACGTTTTAGACCATTTTGTGCATTTCGATGAAACTTGGTTACACAAAAACATCAAAGTGCACAAAAGAGTTCCAAATCGCATTTGCAGACGTTTTAGACCATTTTGTGCTTTTCGATGAAACTTAGTTACACAAAAACATCAAAGTGCTTAAAATCACATTTGAAACCGTTTTAGACCATTTTGAGCATTTCGAAAAAACTTTTCACTCAAAAACATCAAAGTGCATACAATAGCTTAATATAGTATTTGGAGACGTTTTAGACCATTTTGTGCATTTCGATGAAACTTGGTTACACAAAAACATCAAAGTGCACAAAAGAGTTCCAAATCGCATTTGGAGACGTTTTAGACCATTTTGTGCATTTCGAAAAAACTTTTAACACAAAAACATCAAAGTGCATACAATAGCTTAATATCGTATTTGGAGACGTTTTAGACCATTTTGTGCATTTCGATGAAACGTTTCACCCAAAACATAAAAGTGCATACAATAGCTTAATATCGTATTTGGAGACGTTTTAGACCATTTTGTGCATTTCGAAAAAACTTTTCACACAAAAACATCAAAGTGCATACAATAGCTTAATATCGTATTTGGAGACGTTTTAGACCATTTTGTGCATTTCGATGAAACTTTTCAAACAAAAACATCAATGTGCATACAACAGCTTATTATCGCATTTGGAGACGTTTTAGACCATTTTGTGCATTTCGAAAAAACTTTTCACACAAAAACATCAAAGTGCCTACAATAGCTTAATATCGTATTTGGAGACGTTTTAGACCATTTTGTGCATTTCGATGAAACTTTTCACACAAAAACATAAAAGTGCATACAATAGCTTAATATCGTATTTGGAGACGTTTTAGACCATTTTGTGCATCTTTATGAAACTTTTCACCCAAAACATAAAAGTGCACAAAATAGCTTCAAATCGCATTTGGAGACATTTTTGACCAATTTGTGCATTTCGATGAAACTTTTTACACAAAAACAACAAAGTGCATACAATAGCTTAATATCGTATTTGGAGACGTTTTAGACCATTTTGTGCATTTCGATGAAACTTTTCAAACAAAAACATCAATGTGCATACAACAGCTTATTATCGCATTTGGAGACGTTTTAGACCATTTTGTGCATTTCGAAAAAACTTTTCACACAAAAACATCAAAGTGCATACAATAGCTTAATATCGTATTTGGAGACGTTTTAGACCATTTTGTGCATTTCGATGAAACTTTTCACACAAAAACATCAAAGTGCATACAATAGCTTAATATCGTATTTGGAGACGTTTTAGACCATTTTGTGCATTTCAATGAAACTTTTCACACAAAACAACAAAGTGCTCAAAATAGCTTCAAATCGCATTTGGAGACGTTTTAGACCATTTTGTGCATTTCGAAAAAACTTGATTACACAAAAATATCAAAGTGCTTAAAATCACATTTGAAACCGTTTTAGACCATTTTGAGCATTTCGATAAAACTTTTCACACAAAACATTAAAGTGCACAAAATAGCTTCAAATCGCATTTGGAGACGTTTTAGACCATTTTGTGCATTTCGATGAAACTTGGTTACACAAAAACATCAAAGTGCACAAAAGAGTTCCAAATCGCATTTGGAGACGTTTTACACTATTTTGTGCATTTCGAAAAAACTTTTCACACAAAAACATCAAAGTACATACAATAGCTTAATATCGTATTTGGAGACGTTTTAGACCATTTTGTGCATTTCGATGAAACTTTTCACACAAAACATAAATAACAAAATAGCTTCAAATCGCATTTGTAGACGTTTTAGACCATTTTGTGCATTTCGAAAAAACTTTTTACACAAAAACATCAAAGTGCATACAATAGCTTAATATCGTATTTGTAGACGTTTTAGACCATTTTGTGCATTTCGATGAAACTTTTCACACAAAACCATCAATGTGCATACAACAGCTTATTATCGCATTTGGAGACGTTTTAGACCATTTTGTGCATTTCGAAAAAACTTTTCACACAAAAACATCAAAGTGCATACAATAGCTTAATATCGTATTTGGAGACGTTTTAGACCATTTTGTGCATTTCGATGAAACTTTTCACACAAAAACATAAAAGTGCATACAATAGCTTAATATCGTATTTGGAGGCGTTTTAGACCATTTTGTGCATTTCGATGAAACTTTTCACCCAAAACATAAAAGTGCACAAAATAGCTTCAAATCGCATTTGGAGACATTTTTGACCAATTTGTGCATTTCGATGAAACTTTTTACACAAAAACAACAAAGTGCATACAATAGCTTAATATCGTATTTGGAGACGTTTTAGACCATTTTGTGCATTTCGATGAAACTTTTCAAACAAAAACATCAATGTGCATACAACAGCTTATTATCGCATTTGGAGACGTTTTAGACCATTTTGTGCATTTCGAAAAAACTTTTCACACAAAAACATCAAAGTGCATACAATAGCTTAATATCGTATTTGGAGACGTTTTAGACCATTTTGTGCATTTCGATGAAACTTTTCACACAAAAACATAAAAGTGCATACAATAGCTTAATATCGTATTTGGAGGCGTTTTAGACCATTTTGTGCATTTCGATGAAACTTTTCACCCAAAACATAAAAGTGCACAAAATAGCTTCAAATCGCATTTGGAGACATTTTTGACCAATTTGTGCATTTCGATGAAACTTTTTACACAAAAACAACAAAGTGCATACAATAGCTTAATATCGTATTTGGAGACGTTTTAGACCATTTTGTGCATTTCGATGAAACTTTTCAAACAAAAACATCAATGTGCATACAACAGCTTATTATCGCATTTGGAGACGTTTTAGACCATTTTGTGCATTTCGAAAAAACTTTTCACACAAAAACATCAAAGTGCATACAATAGCTTAATATCGTATTTGGAGACGTTTTAGACCATTTTGTGCATTTCGATGAAACTTTTCACACAAAACCATCAAAGTGCATAAAATATCTTCAAATCGCATTTGCAGACGTTTTAGACCATTTTGTGCATTTCGATGAAACTTAGTTACACAAAAACATCAAAGTGCTTAAAATCACATTTGAAACCGTTTTAGACCATTTCGAGCATTTCTATAAAACTTTTGACACAAAACATCAAAGTGCACAAAAGAACTCAAAATCGCATTTGGAGACGTTTTAGACCATTTTGAGCATTTCGAAAAAACTTTTCACTCAAAAACATCAAAGTGCATACAATAGCTTAATATAGTATTTGGAGACGTTTTAGACCATTTTGAGCATTTCGATAAAACTTTTCACACAAAACATTAAAGTGCACAAAATAGCTTCAAATCGCATTTGGAGACGTTTTAGACCATTTTGTGCATTTCGATGAAACTTGGTTACACAAAAACATCAAAGTGCACAAAAGAGTTCCAAATCGCATTTGAGACGTTTTAGACCATTTTGTGCATTTCGAAAAAACTTTTCACACAAAAACATCAAAGTGCATACAATAGCTTACTATCATATTTGGAGACGTTTTAGACCATTTTGTGCATTTCGATGAAACTTTTCACACAAAACATAAAAGTGCATAAAATAGCTTCAAATCGCATTTGGAGACGTTTTAGACCATTTTGTGCATTTCGATGAAACTTTTCACACAAAAACATCAAAGTGCATACAATAGCTTAATATCGTATTTGGAGACGTTTTAGACCATTTTGTGCATTTCGATGAAACTTTTCACACAAAACCATCAAAGTGCATAAAATAACTTCAAATCGCATTTGCAGACGTTTTAGACCATTTTGTGCATTTCGATGAAACTTAGTTACACAAAAACATCAAAGTGCTTAAAATCACATTTGAAACCGTTTTAGACCATTTCGAGCATTTCTATAAAACTTTTGACACAAAACATCAAAGTGCACAAAAGAACTCAAAATCGCATTTGGAGACGTTTTAGACCATTTTGAGCATTTCGAAAAAACTTTTCAATCAAAAACATCAAAGTGCATACAATAGCTTAATATAGTATTTGGAGACGTTTTAGACCATTTTGAGCATTTCGATAAAACTTTTCACACAAAACATTAAAGTGCACAAAATAGCTTCAAATCGCATTTGGAGACGTTTTAGACCATTTTGTGCATTTCGATGAAACTTGGTTGCACAAAAACATCAAAGTGCACAAAAGAGTTCCAAATCGCATTTGAGACGTTTTAGACCATTTTGTGCATTTCGAAAAAACTTTTCACACAAAAACATCAAAGTGCATACAATAGCTTAATATCATATTTGGAGACGTTTTAGACCATTTTGTGCATTTCGATGAAACTTTTCACACAAAACATAAAAGTGCATAAAATAGCTTCAAATCGCATTTGGAGACGTTTTAGACCATTTTGTGCATTTCGATGAAACTTGGTTACACAAAAACATCAAAGTGCACAAAAAAGTTCCAAATCGCATTTGGAGACGTTTTAGACCATTTTGTGCATTTCAAAAAAACTTTTCACACAAAAACATCAAAGTGCATACAATAGCTTAATATCGTATTTGGAGACGTTTTAGACCATTTTGTGCATTTCGATGAAACTTTTCACACAAAACATCAAAGTGCACAAAATAGCTTCAAATCGCATTTGGAGACGTTTTAGACCATTTTGTGCATTTCGATGAAACTTGATTACACAAAAACATCAAAGTGCTTAAAATCACATTTGAAACCGTTTTAGAACATTTTGAGCATTTCGAAAAAACTTTTCAAACAAAAACATCAATGTGCATAAAACAGCTTATTATCGCATTTGGAGACGTTTTAGACCATTTTGTGCATTTCGATGAAACTTTTCAAACAAAAACATCAATGTGCATACAACAGCTTATTATCGCATTTGGAGACGTTTTAGACCATTTTGTGCATTTCGAAAAAACTTTTCTCACAAAAACATCAAAGTGCATACAATAGCTTAATATCGTATTTGGAGACGTTTTAAACCATTTTGTGCATTTCGATGAAACTTTTCACACAAAACATAAAAGTGCACAAAATAGCTTCAAATCGCATTTGTAGACGTTTTAGACCATTTTGTGCATTTCGAAACAACTTTTCACACAAAAACATCAAAGTGCATACAATAGCTTAATATCATATTTGGAGACGTTTTAGACCATTTTGTGCATTTCGATGAAACTTTTCACACAAAACATAAAAGTGCATAAAATAGCTTCAAATCGCATTTGGAGACGTTTTAGACCATTTTGTGCATTTCGATGAAACTTGGTTACACTAAAACATCAAAGTGCACAAAAGAGTTCCAAATCGCATTTGGAGACGTTTTAGACCATTTTGTGCATTTCAAAAAAACTTTTCACACAAAAACATCAAAGTGCATACAATAGCTTAATATCGTATTTGGAGACGTTTTAGACCATTTTGTGCATTTCGATGAAACTTTTCACACAAAACATCAAAGTGCACAAAATAGCTTCAAATCGCATTTGGAGACGTTTTAGACCATTTTGTGCATTTCGATGAAACTTGATTACACAAAAACATCAAAGTGCTTAAAATCACATTTGAAACCGTTTTAGAACATTTTGAGCATTTCGAAAAAACTTTTCAAACAAAAACATCAATGTGCATAAAACAGCTTATTATCGCATTTGGAGACGTTTTAGACCATTTTGTGCATTTCGATGAAACTTTTCAAACAAAAACATCAATGTGCATACAACAGCTTATTATCGCATTTGGAGACGTTTTAGACTATTTTGTGCATTTCGAATAAACTTTTCACACAAAAACATCAAAGTGCATACAATAACTTAATATCGTATTTGGAGACGTTTTAAACCATTTTGTGCATTTCGATGAAACTTTTCACACAAAACATAAAAGTGCACAAAATAGCTTCAAATCGCATTTGTAGACGTTTTAGACCATTTTGTGCATTTCGAAACAACTTTTCACACAAAAACATCAAAGTGCATACAATAGCTTAATATCGTATTTGGAGACGTTTTAGACCATTTTGTGCATTTCGATGAAACTTTTCACCCAAAACATAAAAGTGCACAAAATAGCTTCAAATCGCATTTGGAGACATTTTTGACAAATTTGTGCATTTCGATAAAACTTTTTACACAAAAACAACAAAGTGCATACAATAGCTTAATATCGTATTTGGAGACGTTTTAGACCATTTTGTGCATTTCGATGAAACTTTTCAAACAAAAACATCAATGTGCATACAACAGCTTATTATCGCATTTGGAGACGTTTTAGACCATTTTGTGCATTTCGAAAAAACTTTTCACACAAAAAAATCAAAGTGCATACAATAGCTTAATATCGTATTTGGAGACGTTTTAGACCATTTTGTGCATTTCGATGAAACTTTTCACACAAAAACATAAAAGTGCATAAAATAGCTTAATATCGTATTTGGAGACGTTTTAGACCATTTTGTGCATTTCGATGAAACTTTTCACCCAAACATAAAAGTGCACAAAATAGCTTCAAATCGCATTTGGAGACATTTTTGACCAATTTGTGCATTTCGATAAAACTTTTCACACAAAAACATCAAAGTGCATACAATAGCTTAATATCGTATTTGGAGACGTTTTAGACCATTTTGTGCATTTCGATGAAACTTTTCACCCAAAACATAAAAGTGCACAAAATAGCTTCAAATCGCATTTGGAGACATTTTTGACAAATTTGTGCATTTCGATGAAACTTTTTACACAAAAACAACAAAGTGCATACAATAGCTTAATATCGTATTTGGAGACGTTTTAGACCATTTTGTGCATTTCGATGAAACTTTTCAAACAAAAACATCAATGTGCATACAACAGCTTATTATCGCATTTGGAGACGTTTTAGACCATTTTGTGCATTTCGAAAAAACTTTTCACACCAAAAAATCAAAGTGCATACAATAGCTTAATATCGTATTTGGAGACGTTTTAGACCATTTTGTGCATTTCGATGAAACTTTTCACACAAAACCATCAAAGTGCATAAAATAGCTTCAAATCGCATTTGCAGACGTTTTAGACCATTTTGTGCATTTCGATGAAACTTAGTTACACAAAAACATCAAAGTGCTTAAAATCACATTTGAAACCGTTTTAGGCCATTTCGAGCATTTCTATAAAACTTTTGACACAAAACATCAAAATGCACAAAAGAGCTCCAAATCGCATTTGGAGACGTTTTAGACCATTTTGAGCATTTCGAAAAAACTTTTCACTCAAAAACATCAAAGTGCATACAATAGCTTAATATAGTATTTGGAGACGTTTTAGACCATTTTGTGCATTTCGATGAAACTTGATTACACAAAAACATCAAAGTGCTTAAAATCACATTTGAAACCGTTTTAGAACATTTTGAGCATTTCGAAAAAACTTTTCAAACAAAAACATCAATGTGCATAAAACAGCTTATTATCGCATTTGGAGACGTTTTAGACCATTTTGTGCATTTCGATGAAACTTTTCAAACAAAAACATCAATGTGCATACAACAGCTTATTATCGCATTTGGAGACGTTTTAGACCATTTTGTGCATTTCGAAAAAACTTTTCTCACAAAAACATCAAAGTGCATACAATAGCTTAATATCGTATTTGGAGACGTTTTAAACCATTTTGTGCATTTCGATGAAACTTTTCACACAAAACATAAAAGTGCACAAAATAGCTTCAAATCGCATTTGTAGACGTTTTAGACCATTTTGTGCATTTCGAAACAACTTTTCACACAAAAACATCAAAGTGCATACAATAGCTTAATATCATATTTGGAGACGTTTTAGACCATTTTGTGCATTTCGATGAAACTTTTCACACAAAACATAAAAGTGCATAAAATAGCTTCAAATCGCATTTGGAGACGTTTTAGACCATTTTGTGCATTTCGATGAAACTTGGTTACACTAAAACATCAAAGTGCACAAAAGAGTTCCAAATCGCATTTGGAGACGTTTTAGACCATTTTGTGCATTTCAAAAAAACTTTTCACACAAAAACATCAAAGTGCATACAATAGCTTAATATCGTATTTGGAGACGTTTTAGACCATTTTGTGCATTTCAAAAAAACTTTTCACACAAAACATCAAAGTGCACAAAATAGCTTCAAATCGCATTTGGAGACGTTTTAGACCATTTTGTGCATTTCGATGAAACTTGATTACACAAAAACATCAAAGTGCTTAAAATCACATTTGAAACCGTTTTAGAACATTTTGAGCATTTCGAAAAAACTTTTCAAACAAAAACATCAATGTGCATAAAACAGCTTATTATCGCATTTGGAGACGTTTTAGACCATTTTGTGCATTTCGATGAAACTTTTCAAACAAAAACATCAATGTGCATACAACAGCTTATTATCGCATTTGGAGACGTTTTAGACCATTTTGTGCATTTCGAATAAACTTTTCACACAAAAACATCAAAGTGCATACAATAGCTTAATATCGTATTTGGAGACGTTTTAAACCATTTTGTGCATTTCGATGAAACTTTTCACACAAAACATAAAAGTGCACAAAATAGCTTCAAATCGCATTTGTAGACGTTTTAGACCATTTTGTGCATTTCGAAAAAACTTTTCACACAAAAACATCAAAGTGCATACAATAGCTTAATATCGTATTTGGAGACGTTTTAGACCATTTTGTGCATTTCGATGAAACTTTTCACCCAAAACATAAAAGTGCACAAAATAGCTTCAAATCGCATTTGGAGACATTTTTGACAAATTTGTGCATTTCGATGAAACTTTTTACACAAAAACAACAAAGTGCATACAATAGCTTAATATCGTATTTGGAGACGTTTTAGACCATTTTGTGCATTTCGATGAAACTTTTCAAACAAAAACATCAATGTGCATACAACAGCTTATTATCGCATTTGGAGACGTTTTAGACCATTTTGTGCATTTCGAAAAAACTTTTCACACAAAAAAATCAAAGTGCATACAATAGCTTAATATCGTATTTGGAGACGTTTTAGACCATTTTGTGCATTTCGATGAAACTTTTCACACAAAACCATCAAAGTGCATAAAATAGCTTCAAATCGCATTTGCAGACGTTTTAGACCATTTTGTGCATTTCGATGAAACTTAGTTACACAAAAACATCAAAATGCTTAAAATCACATTTGAAACCGTTTTAGACCATTTCGAGCATTTCTATAAAACTTTTGACACAAAACATCAAAATGCACAAAAGAGCTCCAAATCGCATTTGGAGACGTTTTAGACCATTTTGAGCATTTCGAAAAAACTTTTCACTCAAAAACATCAAAGTGCATACAATAGCTTAATATAGTATTTGGAGACGTTTTAGACCATTTTGTGCATTTCGATGAAACTTTTCACACAAAACATCAAAGTGCACAAAATAGCTTCAAATCGCATTTGGAGACGTTTTAGACCATTTTGTGCATTTCGATGAAACTTGATTACACAAAAACATCAAAGTGCTTAAAATCACATTTGAAACCGTTTTAGAACATTTTGAGCATTTCGAAAAAACTTTTCAAACAAAAACATCAATGTGCATAAAACAGCTTATTATCGCATTGGGAGACGTTTTAGACCATTTTGTGCATTTCGATGAAACTTTTCAAACAAAAACATCAATGTGCATACAACAGCTTATTATCGCATTTGGAGACGTTTTAGACTATTTTGTGCATTTCGAATAAACTTTTCACACAAAAACATCAAAGTGCATACAATAGCTTAATATCGTATTTGGAGACGTTTTAAACCATTTTGTGCATTTCGATGAAACTTTTCACACAAAACATAAAAGTGCACAAAATAGCTTCAAATCGCATTTGTAGACGCTTTAGACCATTTTGTGCATTTCGAAACAACTTTTCACACAAAAACATCAAAGTGCATACAATAGCTTAATATCGTATTTGGAGACGTTTTAGACCATTTTGTGCATTTCGATGAAACTTTTCACCCAAAACATAAAAGTGCACAAAATAGCTTCAAATCGCATTTGGAGACATTTTTGACAAATTTGTGCATTTCGATGAAACTTTTTACACAAAAACAACAAAGTGCATACAATAGCTTAATATCGTATTTGGAGACGTTTTAGACCATTTTGTGCATTTCGATGAAACTTTTCAAACAAAAACATCAATGTGCATACAACAGCTTATTATCGCATTTGGAGACGTTTTAGACCATTTTGTGCATTTCGAAAAAACTTTTCACACAAAAAAATCAAAGTGCATACAATAGCTTAATATCGTATTTGGAGACGTTTTAGACCATTTTGTGCATTTCGATGAAACTTTTCACACAAAAACATAAAAGTGCATAAAATAGCTTAATATCGTATTTGGAGACGTTTTAGACCATTTTGTGCATTTCGATGAAACTTTTCACCCAAACATAAAAGTGCACAAAATAGCTTCAAATCGCATTTGGAGACATTTTTGACCAATTTGTGCATTTCGATAAAACTTTTCACACAAAAACATCAAAGTGCATACAATAGCTTAATATCGTATTTGGAGACGTTTTAGACCATTTTGTGCATTTCGATGAAACTTTTCACCCAAAACATAAAAGTGCACAAAATAGCTTCAAATCGCATTTGGAGACATTTTTGACAAATTTGTGCATTTCGATGAAACTTTTTACACAAAAACAACAAAGTGCATACAATAGCTTAATATCGTATTTGGAGACGTTTTAGACCATTTTGTGCATTTCGATGAAACTTTTCAAACAAAAACATCAATGTGCATACAACAGCTTATTATCGCATTTGGAGACGTTTTAGACCATTTTGTGCATTTCGAAAAAACTTTTCACACCAAAAAATCAAAGTGCATACAATAGCTTAATATCGTATTTGGAGACGTTTTAGACCATTTTGTGCATTTCGATGAAACTTTTCACACAAAACCATCAAAGTGCATAAAATAGCTTCAAATCGCATTTGCAGACGTTTTAGACCATTTTGTGCATTTCGATGAAACTTAGTTACACAAAAACATCAAAGTGCTTAAAATCACATTTGAAACCGTTTTAGGCCATTTCGAGCATTTCTATAAAACTTTTGACATAAAACATCAAAATGCACAAAAGAGCTCCAAATCGCATTTGGAGACGTTTTAGACCATTTTGTGCATTTCGATGAAACTTGGTTACACAAAAACATCAAAGTGCACAAAAAAGTTCCAAATCGCATTTGGAGACGTTTTAGACCATTTTGTGCATTTCGATGAAACTTTTCACACAAAACATAAAAGTGCATAAAATAGCTTCAAATCGCATTTGGAGACGTTTTAGACCATTTTGTGCATTTCGATGAAACTTGGTTACACTAAAACATCAAAGTGCACAAAAGAGTTCCAAATCGCATTTGGAGACGTTTTAGACCATTTTGTGCATTTCAAAAAAACTTTTCACACAAAAACATCAAAGTGCATACAATAGCTTAATATCGTATTTGGAGACGTTTTAGACCATTTTGTGCATTTCGATGAAACTTTTCACACAAAACCATCAAAGTGCATAAAATAGCTTCAAATCGCATTTGCAGACGTTTTAGACCATTTTGTGCATTTCGATGAAACTTAGTTACACAAAAACATCAAAGTGCTTAAAATCACATTTGAAACCGTTTTAGGCCATTTCGAGCATTTCTATAAAACTTTTGACATAAAACATCAAAATGCACAAAAGAGCTCCAAATCGCATTTGGAGACGTTTTAGACCATTTTGTGCATTTCGATGAAACTTGGTTACACAAAAACATCAAAGTGCACAAAAAAGTTCCAAATCGCATTTGGAGACGTTTTAGACCATTTTGTGCATTTCGATGAAACTTTTCACACAAAACATAAAAGTGCATAAAATAGCTTCAAATCGCATTTGGAGACGTTTTAGACCATTTTGTGCATTTCGATGAAACTTGGTTACACTAAAACATCAAAGTGCACAAAAGAGTTCCAAATCGCATTTGGAGACGTTTTAGACCATTTTGTGCATTTCGATGAAACTTTTCACCCAAACATAAAAGTGCACAAAATAGCTTCAAATCGCATTTGGAGACATTTTTGACCAATTTGTGCATTTCGATAAAACTTTTCACACAAAAACATCAAAGTGCATACAATAGCTTAATATCGTATTTGGAGACGTTTTAGACCATTTTGTGCATTTCGAAAAAACTTTTCACTCAAAAACATCAAAGTGCATACAATAGCTTAATATAGTATTTGGAGACGTTTTAGACCATTTTGTGCATTTCGATGAAACTTTTCACACAAAACATCAAAGTGCACAAAATAGCTTCAAATCGCATTTGGAGACGTTTTAGACCATTTTGTGCATTTCGAAGAAACTTTTCACACAAAAACAACAAAGTGCATACAATATCTTAATATCGTATTTGGAGACGTTTTAGACCACTTTGTGCATTTCGATGAAACTTTTCACACACAAAATAGCTTCACACACAAAAGTGCACAAAATAGCTTCAAATCGCATTTGTAGACGTTTTAGACCATTTTGTGCATTTCGAAACAACTTTTCACACAAAAACATCAAAGTGCATACAATAGCTTAATATCGTATTTGGAGACGTTTTAGACCATTTTGTGCATTTCGATGAAACTTTTCACCCAAAACATAAAAGTGCACAAAATAGCTTCAAATCGCATTTGGAGACATTTTTGACAAATTTGTGCATTTCGATGAAACTTTTTACACAAAAACAACAAAGTGCATACAATAGCTTAATATCGTATTTGGAGACGTTTTAGACCATTTTGTGCATTTCGATGAAACTTTTCAAACAAAAACATCAATGTGCATACAACAGCTTATTAGTGCATTTGGAGACGTTTTAGACCATTTTGTGCATTTCGAAAAAACTTTTCACCCAAACATAAAAGTGCACAAAATAGCTTCAAATCGCATTTGGAGACATTTTTGACCAATTTGTGCATTTCGATAAAACTTTTCACACAAAAACATCAAAGTGCATACAATAGCTTAATATCGTATTTGGAGACGTTTTAGACCATTTTGTGCATTTCGATGAAACTTTTCACCCAAAACATAAAAGTGCACAAAATAGATTCAAATCGCATTTGGAGACGTTTTAGACCATTTTGTGCATTTCGAAAAAACTTTTCACACCAAAAAATCAAAGTGCATACAATAGCTTAATATCGTATTTGGAGACGTTTTAGACCATTTTGTGCATTTCGATGAAACTTTTCACACAAAACCATCAAAGTGCATAAAATAGCTTCAAATCGCATTTGCAGACGTTTTAGACCATTTTGTGCATTTCGATGAAACTTAGTTACACAAAAACATCAAAGTGCTTAAAATCACATTTGAAACCGTTTTAGGCCATTTCGAGCATTTCTATAAAACTTTTGACACAAAACATCAAAATGCACAAAAGAGCTCCAAATCGCATTTGGAGACGTTTTAGACCATTTTGAGCATTTCGAAAAAACTTTTCACTCAAAAACATCAAAGTGCATACAATAGCTTAATATAGTATTTGGAGACGTTTTAGACCATTTTGTGCATTTCGATGAAACTTTTCACACAAAACATCAAAGTGCACAAAATAGCTTCAAATCGTATTTGGAGACGTTTTAGACCATTTTGTGCATTTCGATGAAACTTGATTACACAAAAACATCAAAGTGCTTAAAATCACATTTGAAACCGTTTTAGAACATTTTGAGCATTTCGAAAAAACATGTTAACATAAAAACACCAAAGTGCTTAGAATAGCTTTAAAACGGATTTGGAGACGTTTTAGACCATTTTGTGCATTTCGATGAAACTTTTCACACAAAAACAACAAAGTGCATACAATATCTTAATATCGTATTTGGAGACGTTTTAGACCATTTTGTGCATTTCGAAAAAACTTTTCACACAAAAACATCAAAGTGCATACAATAGCTTAATATCGTATTTGGTGACGTTTTAGACCATTTTTTGCATTTCGATAAAACTTTTCACACAAAACATTAAAGTGCACAAAATAGCTTCAAATCGCATTTGGAGACGTTTTAGACCATTTTGTGCATTTCGATGAAAATTGGTTACACAAAAACATCAAAGTGCACAAAAGAGTTCCAAATCGCATTTGGAGACGTTTTAGACCATTTTGTGCATTTCGAAAAAACTTTTCACACAAAAACATCAAAGTGCATACAATAGCTTATTATCGTATTTGGAGACGTTTTAGACCATTTTTTGCATTTCGATGAAACTTTTCACACAAAACATAAAAGTGCATAAATTAGCTTCAAATCGCATTTGGAGACGTTTTAGACCATTTTGTGCATTTCGATGAAACTTTTCACACAAAAACAACAAAGTGCTTAAAATCACATTTGAAACCGTTTTAGACCATTTCGAGCATTTCTATAAAACTTTTGACATAAAACATCAAAATGCACAAAAGAGCTCCAAATCGCATTTGGAGACGTTTTAGACCATTTTGAGCATTTCGAAAAAACTTTTCACTCAAAAACATCAAAGTGCATACAATAGCTTAATATAGTATTTGGAGACGTTTTAGACCATTTTGTGCATTTCGATGAAACTTTTCACACAAAACATCAAAGTGCACAAAATAGCTTCAAATCGCATTTGGAGACGTTTTAGACCATTTTGTGCATTTCGAAGAAACTTTTCACACAAAAACAACAAAGTGCATACAATATCTTAATATCGTATTTGGAGACGTTTTAGACCACTTTGTGCATTTCGATGAAACTTTTCACACACAACATCAAAGTGCACAAAATAGCTTCAAATCGCATTTGGAGACGTTTTAGACCATTTTGTGCGTTTTATTACACAAAACATCAAAGTGCACAAAATAGCTTAATATCGCATTTGGAGACGTTTTAGACCATTTTGTGCATTTCGAAAAAACTTGATTACACAAAAATATAAAAGTGCTTAAAATCACATTTGAAACCGTTTTAGACCATTTTGAGCATTTCGATAAAACTTTTCACACAAAAACAAAAAAGTGCATACAATAGCTTAATATCGTATTTGGAGACGTTTTAGACCATTTTGTGCATTTCGATGAAACTTTTCACACAAAAACATCAATGTTCATACAACAGCTTATTATCGTATTTGGAGACGTTTTAGACCATTTTGTGCGTTTCATTACACAAAACATCAAAGTGCAAAAAAGAGTTCCAAATCGCATTTGGAGACGTTTTAGACCATTTTGTGAATTTCGAAAAAACTTTTCACACAAAAACATCAAAGTGCATACAATAGCTTAATATCGTATTTGGAGACGTTTTAGACCATTTTGTGCATTTCAATGAAACTTTTCACACAAAACAACAAAGTGCACAAAATAGCTTCAAATCGCATTTGGAGACGTTTTAGACCATTTTGTGCGTTTCATTACACAAAACATCAAAGTGCACAAAATAGCTTCAAATCGCATTTGGAGACGTTTTAGACCATTTTGTGCATTTCGAAAAAACTTGATTACACAAAAATATCAAAGTGCTTAAAATCACATTTGAAACAGTTTTAGACCATTTTGAGCATTTCGATAAAACTTTTCACACAAAACATTAAAGTGCACAAAATAGCTTCAAATCGCATTTGGAGACGTTTTAGACCATTTTGTGCATTTCGATGAAACTTGGTTACACAAAACCATCAAAGTGCCCAAAAGAGTTCCAAATCGCATTTGCAGACGTTTTAGACCATTTTGTGCATTTCGAAAAAACTTTTCAAACAAAAACATCAAAGTGCATACAATAGCTTAATATCGTATTTGGAGACGTTTTAGACCATTTTGTGCATTTCGATGAAACTTTTCACACAAAACATAAAAGTGCACAAAATAGCTTCAAATCGCATTTGTAGACGTTTTAGACCATTTTGTGCATTTCGAAAAAACTTTTCACACAAAAACATCAAAGTGCATACAATAGCTTAATATCGTATTTGGAGACGTTTTAGACCATTTTGTGCATTTCGATGAAACTTTTCACCCAAAACATAAAAGTGCACAAAATAGCTTCATATCGCATTTGGAGACATTTTTGACCATTTTGTGCATTTCGATGAAACTTTTTACACAAAAACAACAAAGTGCATACAATAGCTTAATATCGTATTTGGAGACGTTTTAGACAATTTTGTGCATTTCGATGAAACTTTTCAAACAAAAACATCAATGTGCATACAACAGCTTATTATCGCATTTGGAGACGTTTTAGACCATTTTGTGCATTTCGAAAAAACTTTTCACACAAAAACATCAAAGTGCATACAATAGCTTAATATCGTATTTGGAGACGTTTTAGACCATTTTGTGCATTTCGATGAAACTTTTCACCCAAAACATAAAAGTGCACAAAATAGCTTCAAATCGCATTTGGAGACATTTTTGACCAATTTGTGCATTTCGATGAAACTTTTTACACAAAAACAACAAAGTGCATACAATAGCTTAATATCGTATTTGGAGACGTTTTAGACCATATTGTGCATTTCGATGAAACTTTTCAAACAAAAACATCAATGTGCATACAACAGCTTATTATCGCATTTGGAGACGTTTTAGACCATTTTGTGCATTTCGAAAAAACTTTTCACACAAAAACATCAAAGTGCATACAATAGCTTAATATCGTATTTGGAGACGTTTTAGACCATTTTGTGCATTTCGATGAAACTTTTCACACAAAAACATAAAAGTGCTTAAAATAGCTTAATATCGTATTTGGAGACGTTTTAGACCATTTTGTGCATTTCGATGAAACTTTTCACCCAAACATAAAAGTGCACAAAATAGCTTCAAATCGCATTTGGAGACATTTTTTACCAATTTGTGCATTTCGATAAAACTTTTCACACAAAAACATCAAAGTGCATACAATAGCTTAATATCGTATTTGGAGACGTTTTAGACCATTTTGTGCATTTCAATGAAACTTTTCACACAAAACAACAAAGTGCACAAAATAGCTTCAAATCGCATTTGGAGACGTTTTAGACCATTTTGTGCATTTCGAAAAAACTTGATTACACAAAAATATCAAAGTGCTTAAAATCACATTTGAAACCGTTTTAGACCATTTTGAGCATTTCGATAAAACTTTTCACACAAAACATTAAAGTGCACAAAATAGCTTCAAATCGCATTTGGAGACGTTTTAGACCATTTTGTGCATTTCGATGAAACTTGGTTACACAATAACATCAAAGTGCACAAAAGAGTTCCAAATCGCATTTGGAGACGTTTTAGACCATTTTGTGCATTTCAAAAAAACTTTTCACACAAAAACATCAAAGTGCATACAATAGCTTAATATCGTATTTGGAGACGTTTTAGACCATTTTGTGCATTTCGATGAAACTTGATTACACAAAAACATCAAAGTGCTTAAAATCACATTTGAAACCGTTTTAGAACATTTTGAGCATTTCGAAAAAACTTTTCAAACAAAAACATCAATGTGCATAAAACAGCTTATTATCGCATTTGGAGACGTTTTAGACCATTTTGTGCATTTCGATGAAACTTTTCAAACAAAAACATCAATGTGCATACAACAGCTTATTATCGCATTTGGAGACGTTTTAGACCATTTTGTGCATTTCGAAAAAACTTTTCTCACAAAAACATCAAAGTGCATACAATAGCTTAATATCGTATTTGGAGACGTTTTAAACCATTTTGTGCATTTCGATGAAACTTTTCACACAAAACATAAAAGTGCACAAAATAGCTTCAAATCGCATTTGTAGACGTTTTAGACCATTTTGTGCATTTCGAAACAACTTTTCACACAAAACATCAAAGTGCATACAATAGCTTAATATCATATTTGGAGACGTTTTAGACCATTTTGTGCATTTCGATGAAACTTTTCACACAAAACATAAAAGTGCATAAAATAGCTTCAAATCGCATTTGGAGACGTTTTAGACCATTTTGTGCATTTCGATGAAACTTGGTTACACTAAAACATCAAAGTGCACAAAAGAGTTCCAAATCGCATTTGGAGACGTTTTAGACCATTTTGTGCATTTCAAAAAAACTTTTCACACAAAAACATCAAAGTGCATACAATAGCTTAATATCGTATTTGGAGACGTTTTAGACCATTTTGTGCATTTCGATGAAACTTTTCACACAAAACATCAAAGTGCACAAAATAGCTTCAAATCGCATTTGGAGACGTTTTAGACCATTTTGTGCATTTCGATGAAACTTGATTACACAAAAACATCAAAGTGCTTAAAATCACATTTGAAACCGTTTTAGAACATTTTGAGCATTTCGAAAAAACTTTTCAAACAAAAACATCAATGTGCATAAAACAGCTTATTATCGCATTTGGAGACGTTTTAGACCATTTTGTGCATTTCGAATAAACTTTTCACACAAAAACATCAAAGTGCATACAATAGCTTAATATCGTATTTGGAGACGTTTTAAACCATTTTGTGCATTTCGATGAAACTTTTCACACAAAACATAAAAGTGCACAAAATAGCTTCAAATCGCATTTGTAGACGTTTTAGACCATTTTGTGCATTTCGAAACAACTTTTCACACAAAAACATCAAAGTGCATACAATAGCTTAATATCGTATTTGGAGACGTTTTAGACCATTTTGTGCATTTCGATGAAACTTTTCACCCAAAACATAAAAGTGCACAAAATAGCTTCAAATCGCATTTGGAGACGTTTTAGACCATTTTGTGCATTTCGATGAAAATTGGTTACACAAAAACATCAAAGTGCACAAAAGAGTTCCAAATCGCAT
Source organism: Antedon bifida (assembly GCF_963402885.1). Classification (NCBI taxonomy): domain Eukaryota; kingdom Metazoa; phylum Echinodermata; class Crinoidea; order Comatulida; family Antedonidae; genus Antedon; species Antedon bifida. The sequence continues at coordinate 10,968,841 of NC_136236.1, forward strand.
TTGGAGACGTTTTAGACCATTTTGTGCATTTCGAAAAAACTTTTCACACAAAAAAATCAAAGTGCATACAATAGCTTAATATCGTATTTGGAGACGTTTTAGACCATTTTGTGCATTTCGATGAAACTTTTCACACAAAAACATAAAAGTGCATAAAATAGCTTAATATCGTATTTGGAGACGTTTTAGACCATTTTGTGCATTTCGATGAAACTTTTCACCCAAACATAAAAGTGCACAAAATAGCTTCAAATCGCATTTGGAGACATTTTTGACCAATTTGTGCATTTCGAAAAAACTTTTCACACAAAAACATCAAAGTGCATACAATAGCTTAATATCGTATTTGGAGACGATTTAGACCATTTTGTGCATTTCGATGAAACTTTTCACCCAAAACATAAAAGTGTACAAAATAGCTTCAAATCGCATTTGGAGACATTTTTGACAAATTTGTGCATTTCGATGAAACTTTTTACACAAAAACAACAAAGTGCATACAATAGCTTAATATCGTATTTGGAGACGTTTTAGACCATTTTGTGCATTTCGATGAAACTTTTCAAACAAAAACATCAATGTGCATACAATAGCTTAATATCGTATTTGGAGACGTTTTAGACCATTTTGTGCATTTCGATGAAACTTTTCACACAAAACCATCAAAGTGCATAAAATAGCTTCAAATCGCATTTGCAGACGTTTTAGACCATTTTGTGCATTTCGATGAAACTTAGTTACACAAAAACATCAAAGTGCTTAAAATCACATTTGAAACCGTTTTAGGCCATTTCGAGCATTTCTATAAAACTTTTGACACAAAACATCAAAATGCACAAAAGAGCTCCAAATCGCATTTGGAGACGTTTTAGACCATTTTGAGCATTTCGAAAAAACTTTTCACTCAAAAACATCAAAGTGCATACAATAGCTTAATATAGTATTTGGAGACGTTTTAGACCAATTTGTGCATTTCGATGAAACTTTTCACACAAAACATCAAAGTGCACAAAATAGCTTCAAATCGTATTTGGAGACGTTTTAGACCATTTTGTGCATTTCGATGAAACTTGATTACACAAAAACATCAAAGTGCTTAAAATCACATTTGAAACCGTTTTAGAACATTTTGAGCATTTCGAAAAAACATGTTAACATAAAAACACCAAAGTGCTTAGAATAGCTTTAAAACGGATTTGGAGACGTTTTAGACCATTTTGTGCATTTCGATGAAACTTTTCACACAAAAACAACAAAGTGCATACAATATCTTAATATCGTATTTGGAGACGTTTTAGACCATTTTGTGCATTTCGATGAAACTTAGTTACACAAAAAAATCAAAGTGCTTAAAATCACATTTGAAACCGTTTTAGACCATTTCGATCATTTCTATAAAACTTTTGACACAAAACATCAAAGTGCACAAAAGAGCTCCAAATCGCATTTGGAGACGTTTTAGACCATTTTGTGCATTTCGAAAAAACTTTTCACACAAAAACATCAAAGTGCATACAATAGCTTAATATCGTATTTGGTGACGTTTTAGACCATTTTTTGCATTTCGATAAAACTTTTCACACAAAACATTAAAGTGCACAAAATAGCTTCAAATCGCATTTGGAGACGTTTTAGACCATTTTGTGCATTTCGATGAAAATTGGTTACACAAAAACATCAAAGTGCACAAAAGAGTTCCAAATCGCATTTGGAGACGTTTTAGACCATTTTGTGCATTTCGAAAAAACTTTTCACACAAAAACATCAAAGTGCATACAATAGCTTAATATCGTATTTGGAGACGTTTTAGACCATTTTTTGCATTTCGATGAAACTTTTCACACAAAACATAAAAGTGCATAAAATAGCTTCAAATCGCATTTGGAGACGTTTTAGACCATTTTGTGCATTTCGATGAAACTTTTCACACAAAAACAACAAAGTGCTTAAAATCACATTTGAATCCGTTTTAGACCATTTCGAGCATTTCTATAAAACTTTTGACATAAAACATCAAAATGCACAAAAGAGCTCCAAATCGCATTTGGAGACGTTTTAGACCATTTTGAGCATTTCGAAAAAACTTTTCACTCAAAAACATCAAAGTGCATACAATAGCTTAATATAGTATTTGGAGACGTTTTAGACCATTTTGTGCATTTCGATGAAACTTTTCACACAAAACATCAAAGTGCACAAAATAGCTTCAAATCGCATTTGGAGACGTTTTAGACCATTTTGTGCATTTCGAAGAAACTTTTCACACAAAAACAACAAAGTGCATACAATATCTTAATATCGTATTTGGAGACGTTTTAGACCACTTTGTGCATTTCGATGAAACTTTTCACACACAACATCAAAGTGCACAAAATAGCTTCAAATCGCATTTGGAGACGTTTTAGACCATTTTGTGCGTTTTATTACACAAAACATCAAAGTGCACAAAATAGCTTAATATCGCATTTGGAGACGTTTTAGACCATTTTGTGCATTTCGAAAAAACTTGATTACACAAAAATATCAAAGTGCTTAAAATCACATTTGAAACCGTTTTAGACCATTTTGAGCATTTCGATAAAACTTTTCACACAAAAACAAAAAAGTGCATACAATAGCTTAATATCGTATTTGGAGACGTTTTAGACCATATTGTGCATTTCGATGAAACTTTTCACACAAAAACATCAATGTTCATACAACAGCTTATTATCGTATTTGGAGACGTTTTAGACCATTTTGTGCGTTTCATTACACAAAACATCAAAGTGCAAAAAAGAGTTCCAAATCGCATTTGGAGACGTTTTAGACCATTTTGTGAATTTCGAAAAAACTTTTCACACAAAAACATCAAAGTGCATACAATAGCTTAATATCGTAATTGGAGACGTTTTAGACCATTTTGTGCATTTCAATGAAACTTTTCACACAAAACAACAAAGTGCACAAAATAGCTTCAAATCGCATTTGGAGACGTTTTAGACCATTTTGTGCATTTCGAAAAAACTTGATTACACAAAAATATCAAAGTGCTTAAAATCACATTTGAAACAGTTTTAGACCATTTTGAGCATTTCGATAAAACTTTTCACACAAAACATTAAAGTGCACAAAATAGCTTCAAATCGCATTTGGAGACGTTTTAGACCATTTTGTGCATTTCGATGAAACTTGGTTACACAAAACCATCAAAGTGCCCAAAAGAGTTCCAAATCGCATTTGCAGACGTTTTAGACCATTTTGTGCATTTCGAAAAAACTTTTCAAACAAAAACATCAAAGTGCATACAATAAGTTAATATTGTTTTTCTAGACGTTTTAGACCATTTTGTGCATTTCGATGAAACTTTTCACACAAAACATAAAAGTGCACAAAATAGCTTCAAATCGCATTTGTAGACGTTTTAGACCATTTTGTGCATTTCGAAAAAACTTTTCACACAAAAACATCAAAGTGCATACAATAGCTTAATATCGTATTTGGAGACGTTTTAGACCATTTTGTGCATTTCGATGAAACTTTTCACCCAAAACATAAAAGTGCACAAAATAGCTTCATATCGCATTTGGAGACATTTTTGACCATTTTGTGCATTTCGATGAAACTTTTTACACAAAAACAACAAAGTGCATACAATAGCTTAATATCGTATTTGGAGACGTTTTAGACAATTTTGTGCATTTCGATGAAACTTTTCAAACAAAAACATCAATGTGCATACAACAGCTTATTATCGCATTTGGAGACGTTTTAGACCATTTTGTGCATTTCGAAAAAACTTTTCACACAAAAACATCAAAGTGCATACAATAGCTTAATATCGTATTTGGAGACGTTTTAGACCATTTTGTGCATTTCGATGAAACTTTTCACCCAAAACATAAAAGTGCACAAAATAGCTTCAAATCGCATTTGGAGACATTTTTGACCAATTTGTGCATTTCGATGAAACTTTTTACACAAAAACAACAAAGTGCATACAATAGCTTAATATCGTATTTGGAGACGTTTTAGACCATATTGTGCATTTCGATGAAACTTTTCAAACAAAAACATCAATGTGCATACAACAGCTTATTATCGCATTTGGAGACGTTTTAGACCATTTTGTGCATTTCGAAAAAACTTTTCACACAAAAACATCAAAGTGCATACAATAGCTTAATATCGTATTTGGAGACGTTTTAGACCATTTTGTGCATTTCGATGAAACTTTTCACACAAAAACATAAAAGTGCATAAAATAGCTTAATATCGTATTTGGAGACGTTTTAGACCATTTTGTGCATTTCGATGAAACTTTTCACCCAAACATAAAAGTGCACAAAATAGCTTCAAATCGCATTTGGAGACATTTTTTACCAATTTGTGCATTTCGATAAAACTTTTCACACAAAAACATCAAAGTGCATACAATAGCTTAATATCGTATTTGGAGACGTTTTAGACCATTTTGTGCATTTCAATGAAACTTTTCACACAAAACAACAAAGTGCACAAAATAGCTTCAAATCGCATTTGGAGACGTTTTAGACCATTTTGTGCATTTCGAAAAAACTTGATTACACAAAAATATCAAAGTGCTTAAAATCACATTTGAAACCGTTTTAGACCATTTTGAGCATTTCGATAAAACTTTTCACACAAAACATTAAAGTGCACAAAATAGCTTCAAATCGCATTTGGAGACGTTTTAGACCATTTTGTGCATTTCGATGAAACTTGGTTACACAAAAACATCAAAGTGCACAAAAGAGTTCCAAATCGCATTTGGAGACGTTTTAGACCATTTTGTGCATTTCAAAAAAACTTTTCACACAAAAACATCAAAGTGCGCGTTTTAGACGATTTTGTGCATTTCGAAAAAACTTTTCACACAAAAACACCAAAGTGCATACAATAGCTTACTATCATATTTGGAGACGTTTTAGACCATTTTGAGCATTTCGATGAAACTTTTCAGACAAAACATAAAAGTGCATAAAATAGCTTCAAATCGCATTTGGAGACGTTTTAGACCATTTTGTGCATTTCGATGAAACTTTTCACACAAAAACATCAAAGTGCATACAATAGCTTAATATCGTATTTGGAGACGTTTTAGACCATTTTGTGCATTTCGATGAAACTTTTCACACAAAACCATCAAAGTGCATAAAATATCTTCAAATCGCATTTGCAGACGTTTTAGACCATTTTGTGCATTTCGATGAAACTTAGTTACACAAAAACATCAAAGTGCTTAAAATCACATTTGAAACCGTTTTAGACCATTTCGAGCATTTCTATAAAACTTTTGACACAAAACATCAAAGTGCACAAAAGAACTCAAAATCGCATTTGGAGACGTTTTAGACCATTTTGAGCATTTCGAAAAAACTTTTCACTCAAAAACATCAAAGTGCATACAATAGCTTAATATAGTATTTGGAGACGTTTTAGACCATTTTGAGCATTTCGATAAAACTTTTCACACAAAACATTAAAGTGCACAAAATAGCTTCAAATCGCATTTGGAGACGTTTTAGACCATTTTGTGCATTTCGATGAAACTTGGTTGCACAAAAACATCAAAGTGCACAAAAGAGTTCCAAATCGCATTTGAGACGTTTTAGACCATTTTGTGCATTTCGAAAAAACTTTTCACACAAAAACATCAAAGTGCATACAATAGCTTAATATCATATTTGGAGACGTTTTAGACCATTTTGTGCATTTCGATGAAACTTTTCACACAAAACATAAAAGTGCATAAAATAGCTTCAAATCGCATTTGGAGACGTTTTAGACCATTTTGTGCATTTCGATGAAACTTGGTTACACAAAAACATCAAAGTGCACAAAAGAGTTCCAAATCGCATTTGGAGACGTTTTAGACCATTTTGTGCATTTCAAAAAAACTTTTCACACAAAAACATCAAAGTGCATACAATAGCTTAATATCGTATTTGGAGACGTTTTAGACCATTTTGTGCATTTCGATGAAACTTTTCACACAAAACATCAAAGTGCACAAAATAGCTTCAAATCGCATTTGGAGACGTTTTAGACCATTTTGTGCATTTCGAAAAAACTTTTCACACAAAAACATCAAAGTGCATACAATAGCTTAATATCGTATTTGGAGACGTTTTAGACCATTTTGTGCATTTCGATGAAACTTTTCACACAAAAACATAAAAGTGCATACAATAGCTTAATATCGTATTTGGAGACGTTTTAGACCATTTTGTGCATTTCGATGAAACTTTTCACCCAAAACATAAAAGTGCACAAAATAGCTTCAAATCGCATTTGGAGACATTTTTGACCAATTTGTGCATTTCGATGAAACTTTTTACACAAAAACAACAAAGTGCATACAATATCTTAATATCGTATTTGGAGACGTTTTAGACCATTTTGTGCATTTCGATGAAACTTTTCAAACAAAAACATCAATGTGCATACAACAGCTTATTATCGCATTTTGAGACGTTTTAGACCATTTTGTGCATTTCGAAAAAACTTTTCACACAAAAACATCAAAGTGCATACAATAGCTTAATATCGTATTTGGAGACGTTTTAGACCATTTTGTGCATTTCGATGAAACTTTTCACACAAAAACATAAAAGTGCATAAAATAGCTTAATATCGTATTTGGAGACGTTTTAGACCATTTTGTGCATTTCGATAAAACTTTTCACACAAAAACATCAAAGTGCATACAATAGCTTAATATCGTATTTGGAGACGTTTTAGACCATTTTGTGCATTTCAATGAAACTTTTCACACAAAACAACAAAGTGCACAAAATAGCTTCAAATCGCATTTGGAGACGTTTTAGACCATTTTGTGCGTTTCATTACACAAAACATCAAAGTGCACAAAATAGCTTCAAATCGCATTTGGAGACGTTTTAGACCATTTTGTGCATTTCGAAAAAACTTGATTACACAAAAATATCAAAGTGCTTAAAATCACATTTGAAACAGTTTTAGACCATTTTGAGCATTTCGATAAAACTTTTCACACAAAACATAAAAGTGCACAAAATAGCTTCAAATCGCATTTGGAGATATTTTTGACCAATTTGTGCATTTCGATAAAACTTTTCACAAAAAAACATCAAAGTGCATACAATAGCTTAATATCGTATTTGGAGACGTTTTAGACCATTTTGTGCATTTCAATGAAACTTTTCACACAAAACAACAAAGTGCACAAAATAGCTTCAAATCGCATTTGGAGACGTTTTAGACCATTTTGTGCGTTTCATTACACAAAACATCAAAGTGCACAAAATAGCTTCAAATCGCATTTGGAGACGTTTTAGACCATTTTGTGCATTTCGAAAAAACTTGATTACACAAAAATATCAAAGTGCTTAAAATCACATTTGAAACAGTTTTAGACCATTTTGAGCATTTCGATAAAACTTTTCACACAAAACATTAAAGTGCACAAAATAGCTTCAAATCGCATTTGGAGACGTTTTAGACCATTTTGTGCATTTCGATGAAACTTGGTTACACAAAACCATCAAAGTGCCCAAAAGAGTTCCAAATCGCATTTGGAGACGTTTTAGACCATTTTGTGCATTTCGAAAAAACTTTTCACACAAAAACATCAAAGTGCATACAATAGCTTAATATCGTATTTGGAGACGTTTTAGACCATTTTGTGCATCTCGATGAAACTTTTCACCCAAAACATAAAAGTGCATACAATAGCTTAATATCGTATTTGGAGACGTTTTAGACCATTTTGTACATTTCGAAAAAACTTTTCACACAAAAACATCAAAGTGCATACAATAGCTTAATATCGTATTTGGAGACGTTTTAGACCATTTTGTGCATTTCGAAAAAACTTTTCACACAAAAACATCAAAGTGCATACAATAGCTTAATATCGTATTTGGAGACGTTTTAGACCATTTTGTGCATTTCGATGAAACTTTTCAAACAAAAACATCAATGTGCATACAACAGCTTATTATCGCATTTGGAGACGTTTTAGACCATTTTGTGCATTTCGAAAAAACTTTTCACACAAAAACATCAAAGTGCATACAATTGCTTAATATCCTATTTGGAGACGTTTTAGACCATTTTGTGCATTTCGATGAAACTTTTCACACAAAAACATAAAAGTGCATACAATAGGTTAATATCGTATTTGGAGACGTTTTAGACCATTTTGTGCATCTCGATGAAACTTTTCACCCAAAACATAAAAGTGCACAAAATAGCTTCAAATCGCATTTGGAGACATTTTTGACCAATTTGTGCATTTCGATGAAACTTTTTACACAAAAACAACAAAGTGCATACAATAGCTTAATATCGTATTTGGAGACGTTTTAGACCATTTTGTGCATTTCGATGAAACTTTTCAAACAAAAACACCAATGTGCATACAACAGCTTATTATCGCATTTGGAGACGTTTTAGACCATTTTGTGCATTTCGAAAAAACTTTTCACACAAAAACATCAAAGTGCATACAATAGCATAATATCGTATTTGGAGACGTTTTAGACCATTTTGTGCATTTCGATGAAACTTTTCACACAAAAACATCAATGTGCATACAACAGCTTATTATCGTATTTGGAGACGTTTTTGACCATTTTGTGCATTTCGATGAAACTTAGTTACACAAAAACAACAAAGTGCATACAATATCTTAATATCGTATTTGGAGACGTTTTAGACCATTTTGTGCATTTCGATGAAACTTAGTTACACAAAAAAATCAAAGTGCTTCAAATCACATTTGAAACCGTTTTAGACCATTTTGATCATTTCTATAAAACTTTTGACACAAAACATCAAAGTGCACAAAAGAGCTCCAAATCGCATTTGGAGACGTTTTAGACCATTTTGAGCATTTCGAAAAAACTTTTCACACAAAAACATCAAAGTGCATACAATAGCTTAATATCGTATTTGGAGACGTTTCAGACCATTTTTTGCATTTCGATGAAACTTTTCACACAAAACATCAAAGTGCACAAAATAGCTTCAAATCGCATTTGGAGACGTTTTAGACCATTTTGTGCATTTCGATGAAACTTGATTACACAAAAACATCAAAGTGCTTAAAATCACATTTGAAACCGTTTTAGAACATTTTGAGCATTTCGAAAAAACATGTTAACATAAAAACACCAAAGTGCTTAGAATAGCTTTAAAACGGATTTGGAGACGTTTTAGACCATTTTGTGCATTTCGATGAAACTTTTCACACAAAAACAACAAAGTGCATACAATATCTTAATATCGTATTTGGAGACGTTTTAGACCATTTTGTGCATTTCGATGAAACTTAGTTACACAAAAAAATCAAAGTGCTTAAAATCACATTTGAAACCGTTTTAGACCATTTCGATCATTTCTATAAAACTTTTGACACAAAACATCAAAGTGCACAAAAGAGCTCCAAATCGCATTTGGAGACGTTTTAGACCATTTTGTGCATTTCGAAAAAACTTTTCACACAAAAACATCAAAGTGCATACAATAGCTTAATATCGTATTTGGAGACGTTTTAGACCATTTTTTGCATTTCGATAAAACTTTTCACACAAAACATTAAAGTGCACAAAATAGCTTCAAATCGCATTTGGAGACGTTTTAGACCATTTTGTGCATTTCGATGAAAATTGGTTACACAAAAACATCAAAGTGCACAAAAGAGTTCCAAATCGCATTTGGAGACGTTTTAGACCATTTTGTGCATTTCGAAAAAACTTTTCACACAAAAACATCAAAGTGAATACAATAGCTTAATATCGTATTTGGAGACGTTTTAGACCATTTTTTGCATTTCGATGAAACTTTTCACACAAAACATAAAAGTGCATAAAATAGCTTCAAATCGCATTTGGAGACGTTTTAGACCATTTTGTGCATTTCGAAGAAACTTTTCACACAAAAACAACAAAGTGCATACAATATCTTAATATCGTATTTGGAGACGTTTTAGACCACTTTGTGCATTTCGATGAAACTTTTCACACACAACATCAAAGTGCACAAAATAGCTTCAAATCGCATTTGGAGACGTTTTAGACCATTTTGTGCGTTTTATTACACAAAACATCAAAGTGCACAAAATAGCTTAATATCGCATTTGGAGACGTTTTAGACCATTTTGTGCATTTCGATGAAAATTGGTTACACAAAAACATCAAAGTGCACAAAAGAGTTCCAAATCGCATTTTGAGACGTTTTAGACCATTTTGTGCATTTCGAAAAAACTTTTCACACAAAAACATAAAAGTGCATACAATAGCTTAATATCGTATTTGGAGGCGTTTTAGACCATTTTGTGCATTTCGATGAAACTTTTCACCCAAAACATAAAAGTGCACAAAATAGCTTCAAATCGCATTTGGAGACATTTTTGACCAATTTGTGCATTTCGATGAAACTTTTTACACAAAAACAACAAAGTGCATACAATAGCTTAATATCGTATTTGGAGACGTTTTAGACCATTTTGTGCATTTCGATGAAACTTTTCAAACAAAAACATCAATGTGCATACAACAGCTTATTATCGCATTTGGAGACGTTTTAGACCATTTTGTGCATTTCGAAAAAACTTTTCACACAAAAACATTAAAGTGCATACAATAGCTTAATATCGTATTTGGAGACGTTTTAGACCATTTTGTGCATTTCGATGAAACTTTTCACACAAAAACATAAAAGTGCATACAATAGCTTAATATCGTATTTGGAGGCGTTTTAGACCATTTTGTGCATTTCGATGAAACTTTTCACCCAAAATATAAAAGTGCACAAAATAGCTTCAAATCGCATTTGGAGACATTTTTGACCAATTTGTGCATTTCGATGAAACTTTTTACACAAAAACAACAAAGTGCATACAATAGCTTAATATCGTATTTGGAGACGTTTTAGACCATTTTGTGCATTTCGATGAAACTTTTCAAACAAAAACATCAATGTGCATACAACAGCTTATTATCGCATTTGGAGACGTTTTAGACCATTTTGTGCATTTCGAAAAAACTTTTCACACAAAAACATCAAAGTGCATACAATAGCTTAATATCGTATTTGGAGACGTTTTAGACCATTTTGTGCATTTCGATGAAACTTTTCACACAAAACCATCAAAGTGCATAAAATATCTTCAAATGGCATTTGCAGACGTTTTAGACCATTTTGTGCATTTCGATGAAACTTAGTTACACAAAAACATCAAAGTGCTTAAAATCACATTTGAAACCGTTTTAGACCATTTCGAGCATTTCTATAAAACTTTTGACACAAAACATCAAAGTGCACAAAAGAACTCAAAATCGCATTTGGAGACGTTTTAGACCATTTTGAGCATTTCGAAAAAACTTTTCACTCAAAAACATCAAAGTGCATACAATAGCTTAATATAGTATTTGGAGACGTTTTAGACCATTTTGAGCATTTCGATAAAACTTTTCACACAAAACATTAAAGTGCACAAAATAGCTTCAAATCGCATTTGGAGACGTTTTAGACCATTTTGTGCATTTCGATGAAACTTGGTTACACAAAAACATCAAAGTGCACAAAAGAGTTCCAAATCGCATTTGAGAAGTTTTAGACCATTTTGTGCATTTCGAAAAAACTTTTCACACAAAAACATCAAAGTGCATACAATAGCTTACTATCATATTTGGAGACGTTTTAGACCATTTTGTGCATTTCGATGAAACTTTTCACACAAAACATAAAAGTGCATAAAATAGCTTCAAATCGCATTTGGAGACGTTTTAGACCATTTTGTGCATTTCGATGAAACTTTTCACACAAAAACATCAAAGTGCATACAATAGCTTAATATCGTATTTGGAGACGTTTTAGACCATTTTGTGCATTTCGATGAAACTTTTCACACAAAACCATCAAAGTGCATTAAATATCTTCAAATCGCATTTGCAGACGTTTTAGACCATTTTGTGCATTTCGATGAAACTTAGTTACACAAAAACATCAAAGTGCTTAAAATCACATTTGAAACCGTTTTAGACCATTTCGAGCATTTCTATAAAACTTTTGACACAAAACATCAAAGTGCACAAAAGAACTCAAAATCGCATTTGGAGACGTTTTAGACCATTTTGAGCATTTCGAAAAAACTTTTCACTCAAAAACATCAAAGTGCATACAATAGCTTCAAATCGCATTTGGAGACGTTTTAGACCATTTTGTGCATTTCGATGAAACTTGGTTGCACAAAAACATCAAAGTGCACAAAAGAGTTCCAAATCGCATTTGAGACGTTTTAGACCATTTTGTGCATTTCGAAAAAACTTTTCACACAAAAACATCAAAGTGCATACAATAGCTTAATATCATATTTGGAGACGTTTTAGACCATTTTGTGCATTTCGATGAAACTTTTCACACAAAACATAAAAGTGCACAAAATAGCTTCAAATCGCATTTGTAGACGTTTTAGACCATTTTGTGCATTTCGAAACAACTTTTCACACAAAAACATCAAAGTGCATACAATAGCTTAATATCATATTTGGAGACGTTTTAGACCATTTTGTGCATTTCGATGAAACTTTTCACACAAAACATAAAAGTGCATAAAATAGCTTCAAATCGCATTTGGAGACGTTTTAGACCATTTTGTGCATTTCGATGAAACTTGGTTACACTAAAACATCAAAGTGCACAAAAGAGTTCCAAATCGCATTTGGAGACGTTTTAGACCATTTTGTGCATTTCAAAAAAACTTTTCACACAAAAACATCAAAGTGCATACAATAGCTTAATATCGTATTTGGAGACGTTTTAGACCATTTTGTGCATTTCGATGAAACTTTTCACACAAAACATCAAAGTGCACAAAATAGCTTCAAATCGCATTTGGAGACGTTTTAGACCATTTTGTGCATTTCGATGAAACTTGATTACACAAAAACATCAAAGTGCTTAAAATCACATTTGAAACCGTTTTAGAACATTTTGAGCATTTCGAAAAAACTTTTCAAACAAAAACATCAATGTGCATAAAACAGCTTATTATCGCATTTGGAGACGTTTTAGACCATTTTGTGCATTTCGATGAAACTTTTCAAACAAAAACATCAATGTGCATACAACAGCTTATTATCGCATTTGGAGACGTTTTAGACCATTTTGTGCATTTCGAATAAACTTTTCACACAAAAACATCAAAGTGCATACAATAGCTTAATATCGTATTTGGAGACGTTTTAAACCATTTTGTGCATTTCGATGAAACTTTTCACACAAAACATAAAAGTGCACAAAATAGCTTCAAATCGCATTTGTAGACGTTTTAGACCATTTTGTGCATTTCGAAACAACTTTTCACACAAAAACATCAAAGTGCATACAATAGCTTAATATCGTATTTGGAGACGTTTTAGACCATTTTGTGCATTTCGATGAAACTTTTCACCCAAAACATAAAAGTGCACAAAAAAGCTTCAAATCGCATTTGGAGACATTTTTGACAAATTTGTGCATTTCGATGAAACTTTTTACACAAAAACAACAAAGTGCATACAATAGCTTAATATCGTATTTGGAGACGTTTTAGACCATTTTGTGCATTTCGATGAAACTTTTCAAACAAAAACATCAATGTGCATACAACAGCTTATTATCGCATTTGGAGACGTTTTAGACCATTTTGTGCATTTCGAAAAAACTTTTCACACAAAAAAATCAAAGTGCATACAATAGCTTAATATCGTATTTGGAGACGTTTTAGACCATTTTGTGCATTTCGATGGAACTTTTCACACAAAACCATCAAAGTGCATAAAATAGCTTCAAATCGCATTTGCAGACGTTTTAGACCATTTTGTGCATTTCTATGAAACTTAGTTACACAAAAACATCAAAGTGCTTAAAATCACATTTGAAACCGTTTTAGACCATTTCGAGCATTTCTATAAAACTTTTGACACAAAACATCAAAATGCACAAAAGAGCTCCAAATCGCATTTGGAGACGTTTTAGACCATTTTGAGCATTTCGAAAAAACTTTTCACTCAAAAACATCAAAGTGCATACAATAGCTTAATATATATCCTAGGCTATAAATGAGGTAGGTGCCACCTGGAGAGGTAGAAATTCTCATATGACTTTTCTAGACCAGGTTTTTCTGGGGAATCCAAATATATTGGGTAAACGGGCTGTAACCTGAGAACTTTCGCATGAGGGCGCTTTTTTCAAAATGGCTGCCAGTTACAGTAGACTATGATATCTTGGCAACCACTGGTCATAGAGAGTTGATTTTGGTGTCAAATTGTTCGGAATGTACATGTTCCTATTTGATGTAATAGAACATTTTGTCCAGAAATGGCCGGAAATACCTCTATTGACCTTTGACCCAATATCTAACAGATACTACTAATCTAACTACTCGACACAGAAAGTTGTAATTGGGGTCAAACTCTCCAGAATATAGATGTTTATATTCAAACTAATAGAACATTATCTGTAAAAATGACCGGAAATAACATTACTGACCTTTGACCCAAAATGCAAAACATTTCTCCTATCTGATCACGTTTAGTAATATCTTGTCAATTAATTCATTTTGTGCCAATTGGAGGTTGACATTCTCATATTATTTTTTGGACCAGTTTTTCATGTGCAATCCGAATATATGAGATAAATAAGCCATAACAAGGCCAAGAATTTAATTCTTTTACTACATACATGCTTCCCTTTAGTGTTTCAGTCTGTATGTCGTGTATTAATCTTCAAGATCGCTTACATCACTGCAATCTGAAAAGTCTTCATATTCATTATGTGTAAACAGTTCCTGGACATCCGCGGGCATCACTGTCTCAATCCATTTAGGCTCCATTTGTTCATTCCATCCTTTGTGTGTACTGTTGTTGACAAAATCATTGACGTCTGCTGATTGCCATTCTTTAGCAATGAAGTTTGCTCTAAGTATATGAAACTCAAGGGTCTGCTGACATGGTGGCAGTAATGATATATCTGTAATCTTGTTGTGTCTGGAAAACTTTCTGTTGAAGATATCATATCTTGCTTGATTTACACTTTCCCCCTTCACTCCATACAATAGTGAAACATACTCTTCAAGTTCCTCATACAACTCTTTTGATGGAACATCTGACACTCCAAGGTTGCAGAATGTGTCAACAAATTTTGCTTTTTATTCCAGAAGCTTCCAGCAGGTACGTTTTCCTTTCCGAAAGAAAGCGGAGTTATAATCGTTACCTGTGAAAGCATGGAATCCAATAAGGGATGATTTCTGCGCTTTTGTTAAATCAATGTCACTCAATTTCAGTACCTTTCGGTATTTCCCAGTGTTTGTTTTTAATAATTACCCTCTGCCCATCATCTATGAAATGAGATAGTGCAATGACTGGAATATCAATGTCTCCATAATGGGAACGAATTATTGCTACGCCTTGATTGTTATTTGTTAAAGCATGCTTTGCATGCAGGATGACTTTCGTGTCGGCTTCTTCTTGGCTACTATAAGCTCCGGAACCAATACAACATCTCTGTTAGTAACGTAGATGCATTCTTTGTACGATGAAAAGTAGATAACATCACTCCTCATATCTGTTAGAATACTTTCTTTCTTTGACACTAGTACACAGCGAATAAGCTCAATCAATCTGGTCTTCTTGTTCTCGCCGCTGGCAAGGAAATTGTTGAAATCACGGGGCAACTTTGATATTGTTGAGCTTACAATTACTTTTGGTGCAATACCGCGTCTGTTTCTCTCAACAGACTTAATGCTTTTTGGCAAGTATGCATCGGCAACAATATCAACACGCTTGTATCCTTTAGGGATGCTGTTGAAAACTTTTGTTGCAAGATCCTCGTACGTATCAGGGTAAGATGTAAATGTTCTGATTAATGCCATCAAGTCAACAACATAGGCAATGACAGTAGCCTTTGCTGGCAGTGCTCGACCATAATCCATAACATCTGTTGAACTTTTTTTGATGAGAATTTCCATTAGGACACTTTTCTGAGTTGTTCGTCTTGTCCCATCTGCATTAGCCAGGCTTAGCGGGACAGGGGTAAGTGGATACTCAAAGGCTTTCTTAAAGTCAATTATTCTACCATGCTTTGTTGAGGTGGCAAGAAGCTTTCCTAAAACATCCCGATTAGCTTCTATTACTTTTACTTTCCCATTTGCCTTGATTTCAAGTTTCTTCCCACTATTCGAAAATAAAGTGAGATGATGTTATGGATCCTGGTCGAGCACTGCCAGCAAAGGCTACTGTCATTGCCTATATTGTTGACTTGATGGCATTAATCAGAACATTTACATCTTACCAGGGCAAACACTGGGAAATATCGAAAGGTACTGAAATTGAGTGACATTGATTTAACAAAAGTGCAGAAATCATCCCTTATTGGATTCCATGCTTTCACAGGTAACGATTATAACTCCGCTTTCTTTCGGACAGGAAAACGTACCTGCTGGAAGCTTCTGGAATAAAAAGCAAAATTTGTTGACACATTCTGCAACCTTGGAGTGTCAGATGTTCCATCAAAAGAGTTGTATGAAGAACTTGGAAGAGTATGTTTCACTATTGTATGGAGTGAAGGGGAAAAGTGTAAATCAAGCAAGACATGATATCTTCAACAGAAAGAATACAGATATATCATTACTGCCACCATGTCAGCAGACCCTTGAGTTTCATATACTTAGAGCAAACTTCATTGCTAAAGAATGGCAATCAGCAGACGTCAATGATTTTGTCAACAACAGTACACACAATGGATGGAATGAACAAATGGAGCCTAAATGGATTGAGACAGTGATGCCCGCGGATGTCCAGGAACTGTTTACACATATTGAATATGAATACTTTTCAGATTGCAGTGATGTGAGCAATCTTGAAGATTAATACACAACATACAGACTGAAACACTAAAGGGAAGCATGTATGTAGTAAAAGAATTAAATTCCTGGCCTAATTGTTATGGCTTATTTATCTCATCTATTCGGATTGCACATGAAAAACTGGTCCAGAAAATAATATGAGAATGTCAACCTCCAATTGGCACAAAATGAATTAATTGACAAGATATTACTAAACATGATCAGATAGGAGAAATGTCTTGCATTTTGGGTCAAAGGTCAGTAACGTTATTTCCGGTCATTTTTACATATAATGTTCTATTAGTTTGAATATAAACATCTATATTCTGGAGAGTTTTACACCAATTACAACTTTCTGTGTCGAGTAGTTACGGAGATATGATATCTGTTAGATATTGGGTCAAAGGTCAATAGAGGTATTTCCGGCCATTTCTGGACAAAATGTTCTATTACATCAAATAGGAACATGTACATTCCGAACAATTTGACACCAAAATCAACTCTCTATGACCAGTGGTTGCCAAGATATCATAGTCTACTGTAACTGGCAGCCATTTTAAAAAAAGCGCCCTCACGCGAAAGTTCTCAGGTTACAGCCCGTTTACCCAATATATTTGGATTCCCCAGAAAAAACTGGTCTAGAAAAGTCATATGAGAATTTCTACCTCTCCGGGTGGCACCTACCTCATTCATAGCCTAGTCTAATAGTATTTGGAGACGTTTTAGACCATTTTGTGCATTTCGATGAAACTTTTCACACAAAACATCAAAGTGCACAAAATAGCTTCAAATCGCATTTGGAGACGTTTTAGACCATTTTGTGCATTTCGATGAAACTTGATTACACAAAAACATCAAAGTGCTTAAAATCACATTTGAAACCGTTTTGGAACATTTTGAGCATTTCGAAAAAACATGTTAACATAAAAACACCAAAGTGCTTAGAATAGCTTTAAAACGGATTTGGAGACGTTTTAGACCATTTTGTGCATTTCGATGAAACTTTTCACACAAAAACAACAAAGTGCATACAATATCTTAATATCGTATTTGGAGACGTTTTAGACCATTTTGTGCATTTCGATGAAACTTAGTTACACAAAAAAATCAAAGTGCTTAAAATCACATTTGAAACCGTTTTAGACCATTTCGATCATTTCTATAAAACTTTTGACACAAAACATCAAAGTGCACAAAAGAGCTCCAAATCGCATTTGGAGACGTTTTAGACCATTTTGTGCATTTCGAAAAAACTTTTCACACAAAAACATCAAAGTGCATACAATAGCTTAATATCGTATTTGGAGACGTTTTAGACCATTTTGTGCATTTCGATGAAACTTTTCAAACAAAAACATCAATGTGCATACAACAGCTTATTATCGCATTTGGAGACGTTTTAGACCATTTTGTGCATTTCGAAAAAACTTTTCACACAAAAAAATCAAAGTGCATACAATAGCTTAATATCGTATTTGGAGACGTTTTAGACCATTTTGTGCATTTCGATGAAACTTTTCACACAAAACCATCAAAGTGCATAAAATAGCTTCAAATCGCATTTGCAGACGTTTTAGACCATTTTGTGCATTTCGATGAAACTTAGTTACACAAAAACATCAAAGTGCTTAAAATCACATTTGAAACCGTTTTAGACCATTTCGAGCATTTCTATAAAACTTTTGACACAAAACATCAAAATGCACAAAAGAGCTCCAAATCGCATTTGGAGACGTTTTAGACCATTTTGAGCATTTCGAAAAAACTTTTCACTCAAAAACATCAAAGTGCATACAATAGCTTAATATAGTATTTGGAGACGTTTTAGACCATTTTGTGCATTTCGATTAAACTTTTCACACAAAACATCAAAGTGCACAAAATAGCTTCAAATCGCATTTGGAGACGTTTTAGACCATTTTGTGCATTTCGATGAAACTTGATTACACAAAAACATCAAAGTGCTTAAAATCACATTTGAAACCGTTTTAGAACATTTTGAGCATTTCGAAAAAACATGTTAACATAAAAACACCAAAGTGCTTAGAATAGCTTTAAAACGGATTTGGAGACGTTTTAGACCATTTTGTGCATTTCGATGAAACTTTTCACACAAAAACAACAAAGTGCATACAATATCTTAATATCGTATTTGGAGACGTTTTAGACCATTTTGTGCATTTCGATGAAACTTAGTTACACAAAAAAATCAAAGTGCTTAAAATCACATTTGAAACCGTTTTAGACCATTTCGATCATTTCTATAAAACTTTTGACACAAAACATCAAAGTGCACAAAAGAGCTCCAAATCGCATTTGGAGACGTTTTAGACCATTTTGTGCATTTCGAAAAAACTTTTCACACAAAAACATCAAAGTGCATACAATAGCTTAATATCGTATTTGGAGACGTTTTAGACCATTTTTTGCATTTCGATAAAACTTTTCACACAAAACATTAAAGTGCACAAAATAGCTTCAAATCGCATTTGGAGACGTTTTAGACCATTTTGTGCATTTCGATGAAAATTGGTTACACAAAAACATCAAAGTGCACAAAAGAGTTCCAAATTGCATTTGGAGACGTTTTAGACCATTTTGTGCATTTTGAAAAAACTTTTCACACAAAAACATCAAAGTGCATACAATAGCTTAATATCGTATTTGGAGACGTTTTAGACCATTTTTTGCATTTCGATGAAACTTTTCACACAAAACATAAAAGTGCATAAAATAGCTTCAAATCGCATTTGGAGACGTTTTAGACCATTTTGTGCATTTCGAAGAAACTTTTCACACAAAAACAACAAAGTGCATACAATATCTTAATATCGTATTTGGAGACGTTTTAGACCACTTTGTGCATTTCGATGAAACTTTTCACACACAACATCAAAGTGCACAAAATAGCTTCAAATCGCATTTGGAGACGTTTTAGACCATTTTGTGCGTTTTATTACACAAAACATCAAAGTGCACAAAATAGCTTAATATCGCATTTGGAGACGTTTTAGACCATTTTGTGCATTTCGAAAAAACTTGATTACACAAAAATATCAAAGTCCTTAAAATCACATTTGAAACCGTTTTAGACCATTTTGAGCATTTCGATAAAACTTTTCACACAAAAACAAAAAAGTGCATACAATAGCTTAATATCGTATTTGGAGACGTTTTAGACCATTTTGTGCATTTCGATGAAACTTTTCACACAAAACATCAAAGTGCACAAAACAGCTTCAAATCGCATTTGGAGACGTTTTAGACCATTTTGTGCATTTCGATGAAACTTGATTACACAAAAACATCAAAGTGCTTAAAATCACATTTGAAACCGTTTTAGAACATTTTGAGCATTTCGAAAAAACTTTTCAAACAAAAACATCAATGTGCATAAAACAGCTTATTATCGCATTTGGAGACGTTTTAGACCATTTTGTGCATTTCGATGAAACTTTTCAAACAAAAACATCAATGTGCATACAACAGCTTATTATCGCATTTGGAGACGTTTTAGACCATTTTGTGCATTTCGAATAAACTTTTCACACAAAAACATCAAAGTGCATACAATAGCTTAATATCGTATTTGGAGACGTTTTAAACCATTTTGTGCATTTCGATGAAACTTTTCACACAAAACATAAAAGTGCACAAAATAGCTTCAAATCGCATTTGTAGACGTTTTAGACCATTTTGTGCATTTCGAAACAACTTTTCACACAAAAACATCAAAGTGCATACAATAGCTTAATATCGTATTTGGAGACGTTTTAGACCATTTTGTGCATTTCGATGAAACTTTTCACCCAAAACATAAAAGTGCACAAAATAGCTTCAAATCGCATTTGGAGACATTTTTGACAAATTTGTGCATTTCGATGAAACTTTTTACACAAAAACAACAAAGTGCATACAATAGCTTAATATCGTATTTGGAGACGTTTTAGACCATTTTGTGCATTTCGATGAAACTTTTCAAACAAAAACATCAATGTGCATACAACAGCTTATTATCGCATTTGGAGACGTTTTAGACCATTTTGTGCATTTCGAAAAAACTTTTCACACAAAAAAATCAAAGTGCATACAATAGCTTAATATCGTATTTGGAGACGTTTTAGACCATTTTGTGCATTTCGATGGAACTTTTCACACAAAACCATCAAAGTGCATAAAATAGCTTCAAATCGCATTTGCAGACGTTTTAGACCATTTTGTGCATTTCGATGAAACTTAGTTACACAAAAACATCAAAGTGCTTAAAATCACATTTGAAACCGTTTTAGACCATTTCGAGCATTTCTATAAAACTTTTGACACAAAACATCAAAATGCACAAAAGAGCTCCAAATCGCATTTGCAGACGTTTTAGACCATTTTGAGCATTTCGAAAAAACTTTTCACTCAAAAACATCAAAGTGCATACAATAGCTTAATATAGTATTTGGAGACGTTTTAGACCATTTTGTGCATTTCGATGAAACTTTTCACACAAAACATCAAAGTGCACAAAATAGCTTCAAATCGCATTTGGAGACGTTTTAGACCATTTTGTGCATTTCGATGAAACTTGATTACACAAAAACATCAAAGTGCTTAAAATCACATTTGAAACCGTTTTAGAACATTTTGAGCATTTCGAAAAAACATGTTAACATAAAAACACCAAAGTGCTTAGAATAGCTTTAAAACGGATTTGGAGACGTTTTAGACCATTTTGTGCATTTCGATGAAACTTTTCACACAAAAACAACAAAGTGCATACAATATCTTAATATCGTATTTGGAGACGTTTTAGACCATTTTGTGCATTTCGATGAAACTTAGTTACACAAAAAAATCAAAGTGCTTAAAATCACATTTGAAACCGTTTTAGACCATTTCGATCATTTCTATAAAACTTTTGACACAAAACATCAAAGTGCACAAAAGAGCTCCAAATCGCATTTGGAGACGTTTTAGACCATTTTGTGCATTTCGAAAAAACTTTTCACACAAAAACATCAAAGTGCATACAATAGCTTAATATCGTATTTGGAGACGTTTTAGACCATTTTGTGCATTTCGATGAAACTTTTCAAACAAAAACATCAATGTGCATACAACAGCTTATTATCGCATTTGGAGACGTTTTAGACGATTTTGTGCATTTCGAAAAAACTTTTCACACAAAAAAATCAAAGTGCATACAATAGCTTAATATCGTATTTGGAGACGTTTTAGACCATTTTGTGCATTTCGATGAAACTTTTCACACAAAACCATCAAAGTGCATAAAATAGCTTCAAATCGCATTTGCAGACGTTTTAGACCATTTTGTGCATTTCGATGAAACTTAGTTACACAAAAACATCAAAGTGCTTAAAATCACATTTGAAACCGTTTTAGACCATTTCGAGCATTTCTATAAAACTTTTGACACAAAACATCAAAATGCACAAAAGAGCTCCAAATCGCATTTGGAGACGTTTTAGACCATTTTTTGCATTTCGAAAAAACTTTTCACACAAAAACATCAAAGTGCATACAATAGCTTAATATCGTATTTGGAGACGTTTTAGACCATTTTTTGCATTTCGATGAAACTTTTCACACAAAACATAAAAGTGCATAAAATAGCTTCAAATCGCATTTGGAGACGTTTTAGACCATTTTGTGCATTTCGATGAAACTTGGTTACACTAAAACATCAAAGTGCACAAAAGAGTTCCAAATCGCATTTGGAGACGTTTTAGACCATTTTGTGCATTTCAAAAAAACTTTTCACACAAAAACATAAAAGTGCATACAATAGCTTAATATCGTATTTGGAGACGTTTTAGACCATTTTGTGCATTTCGATGAAACTTTTCACCCAAAACATAAAAGTGCACAAAATAGCTTCAAATCGCATTTGGATACATTTTTGACCAATTTGTGCATTTCGATGAAACTTTTTACACAAAAACAACAAAGTGCATACAATAGCTTAATATCGTATTTGGAGACGTTTTAGACCATTTTGTGCATTTCGATGAAACTTTTCAAACAAAAACATCAATGTGCATACAACAGCTTATTATCGCATTTGGAGACGTTTTAGACCATTTTGTGCATTTCGAAAAAACTTTTCACACAAAAACATCAAAGTGCATACAATAGCTTAATATCGTATTTGGAGACGTTTTAGACCATTTTGTGCATTTCGATGAAACTTTTCACACAAAAACATAAAAGTGCATAAAATAGCTTAATATCGTATTTGGAGACGTTTTAGACCATTTTGTGCATTTCGATGAAACTTTTCACCCAAACATAAAAATGCACAAAATAGCTTCAAATCGCATTTGGCGACATTTTTGACCAATTTGTGCATTTCGATAAAACTTTTCACACAAAAACATCAAAGTGCACACAATAGCTTAATATCGTATTTGGAGACGTTTTAGACTATTTTGTGCATTTCGATGAAACTTTTCAAACAAAAACATCATTGTGCATACAACAGCTTATTATCGCATTTGGAGACGTTTTAGACCATTTTGTGCATTTCGAAAAAACTTTTCACACAAAAACATCAAAGTGCATACAATAGCTTAATATCGTATTTGGAGACGTTTTAGACCATTTTGTGCATTTCGATGAAACTTTTCACACAAAAACATAAAAGTGCTTAAAATAGCTTAATATCGTATTTGGAGACGTTTTAGACCATTTTGTGCATTTCGATAAAACTGTTCACACAAAAACATCAAAGTGCATACAATAGCTTAATATCGTATTTGGAGACGTTTTAGACCATTTTGTGCATTTCAATGAAACTTTTCACACAAAACAACAAAGTGCACAAAATAGCTTCAAATCGCATTTGGAGACGTTTTAGACCATTTTGTGCATTTCGAAAAAACTTGATTACACAAAAATATCAAAGTGCTTAAAATCACATTTGAAACCGTTTTAGACCATTTTGAGCATTTCGATAAAACTTTTCACACAAAACATTAAAGTGCACAAAAAAGCTTCAAATCGCATTTGGAGACGTTTTAGACCATTTTGTGCATTTCGATGAAACTTGGTTACACAAAAACATCAAAGTGCACAAAAGAGTTCCAAATCGCATTTGGAGACGTTTTACACCATTTTGTGCATTTCGAAAAAACTTTTCACACAAAAACATCAAAGTGCATACAATAGCTTAATATCGTATTTGGAGACGTTTTAGACCATTTTGTGCATTTCGATGAAACTTTTCACACAAAACATAAAAGTGCACAAAATAGCTTCAAATCGCATTTGTAGACGTTTTAGACCATTTTGTGCATTTCGAAAAAACTTTTTACACAAAAACATCAAAGTGCATACAATAGCTTAATATTGTATTTGGAGACGTTTTAGACCATTTTGTGCATTTCGATGAAACTTTTCACCCAAAACATAAAAGTGCACAAAATAGCTTCAAATCGCATTTGGAGACATTTTTGACCATTTTGTGCATTTCGATGAAACTTTTTACACAAAAACAACAAAGTGCCTACAATAGCTTAATATCGTATTTGGAGACGTTTTAGACAATTTTGTGCATTTCGATGAAACTTTTCAAACAAAAACATCAATGTGCATACAACAGCTTATTATCGCATTTGGAGACGTTTTAGACCATTTTGTGCATTTCGAAAAAACTTTTCACACAAAAACATCAAAGTGCATACAATAGCTTAATATCGTATTTGGAGACGTTTTAGACCATTTTGTGCATTTCGATGAAACTGTTCACACAAAAACATAAAAGTGCATACAATAGCTTAATATCGTATTTGGAGACGTTTTAGACCATTTTGTGCATTTCGATAAAACTTTTCACCCAAAACATAAAAGTGCACAAAATAGCTTCAAATCGCATTTGGAGACATTTTTGACCAATTTGTGCATTTCGATAAAACTTTTTACACAAAAACAACAAAGTGCATACAATAGCCTAATATCGTATTTGGAGACGTTTTAGACCATTTTGTGCATTTCGATGAAAGTTTTCAAACAAAAACATAAATGTGCATACAACAGCTTATTATCGCATTTGGAGACGTTTTAGACCATTTTGTGCATTTCGATGAAACTTTTCACACAAAAACATAAAAGTGCATACAATAGCTTAATATCGTATTTGGAGGCGTTTTAGACCATTTTGTGCATTTCGATGAAACTTTTCACCCAAAACATAAAAGTGCACAAAATAGCTTCAAATCGCATTTGGAGACATTTTTGACCAATTTGTGCATTTCGATGAAACTTTTTACACAAAAACAACAAAGTGCATACAATAGCTTAATATCGTATTTGGAGACGTTTTAGACCATTTTGTGCATTTCGATGAAACTTTTCAAACAAAAACATCAATGTGCATACAACAGCTTATTATCGCATTTGGAGACGTTTTAGACCATTTTGTGCATTTCGAAAAAACTTTTCACACAAAAACATCAAAGTGCATACAATAGCTTAATATCGTATTTGGAGACGTTTTAGACCATTTTGTGCATTTCGATGAAACTTTTCACACAAAAACATAAAAGTGCATACAATAGCTTAATATCGTATTTGGAGGCGTTTTAGACCATTTTGTGCATTTCGATGAAACTTTTCACCCAAAACATAAAAGTGCACAAAATAGCTTCAAATCGCATTTGGAGACATTTTTGACCAATTTGTGCATTTCGATGAAACTTTTTACACAAAAACAACAAAGTGCATACAATAGCTTAATATCGTATTTGGAGACGTTTTAGACCATTTTGTGCATTTCGATGAAACTTTTCAAACAAAAACATCAATGTGCATACAACAGCTTATTATCGCATTTGGAGACGTTTTAGACCATTTTGTGCATTTCGAAAAAACTTTTCACACAAAAACATCAAAGTGCATACAATAGCTTAATATCGTATTTGGAGACGTTTTAGACCATTTTGTGCATTTCGATGAAACTTTTCACACAAAACCATCAAAGTGCATAAAATATCTTCAAATCGCATTTGCAGACGTTTTAGACCATTTTGTGCATTTCGATGAAACTTAGTTACACAAAAACATCAAAGTGCTTAAAATCACATTTGAAACCGTTTTAGACCATTTCGAGCATTTCTATAAAACTTTTGACACAAAACATCAAAGTGCACAAAAGAACTCAAAATCGCATTTGGAGACGTTTTAGACCATTTTGTGCATTTCGATGAAACTTGGTTACACAAAAACATCAAAGTGCACAAAAGAGTTCCAAATCGCATTTGAGACGTTTTAGACCATTTTGTGCATTTCGAAAAAACTTTTCACACAAAAACATCAAAGTGCATACAATAGCTTACTATCATATTTGGAGACGTTTTAGACCATTTTGTGCATTTCGATGAAACTTTTCACACAAAACATAAAAGTGCATAAAATAGCTTCAAATCGCATTTGGAGACGTTTTAGACCATTTTGAGCATTTCGAAAAAACTTTTCACTCAAAAACATCAAAGTGCATACAATAGCTTAATATAGTATTTGGAGACGTTTTAGACCATTTTGAGCATTTCGATAAAACTTTTCACACAAAACATTAAAGTGCACAAAATAGCTTCAAATCGCATTTGGAGACGTTTCAGACCATTTTGTGCATTTCGATGAAACTTGGTTGCACAAAAACATCAAAGTGCACAAAAGAGTTCCAAATCGCATTTGAGACGTTTTAGACCATTTTGTGCATTTCGAAAAAACTTTTCACACAAAAACATCAAAGTGCATACAATAGCTTAATATCATATTTGGAGACGTTTTAGACCATTTTGTGCATTTCGATGAAACTTTTCACACAAAACATAAAAGAGCATAAAATAGCTTCAAATCGCATTTGGAGACGTTTTAGACCATTTTGTGCATTTCGATGAAACTTGGTTACACAAAAACATCAAAGTGCACAAAAAAGTTCCAAATCGCATTTGGAGACGTTTTAGACCATTTTGTGCATTTCAAAAAAACTTTTCACACAAAAACATCAAAGTGCATACAATAGCTTAATATCGTATTTGGAGACGTTTTAGACCATTTTGTGCATTTCGATGAAACTTGATTACACAAAAACATCAAAGTGCTTAAAATCACATTTGAAACCGTTTTAGAACATTTTGAGCATTTCGAAAAAACTTTTCAAACAAAAACATCAATGTGCATAAAACAGCTTATTATCGCATTTGGAGACGTTTTAGACCATTTTGTGCATTTCGATGAAACTTTTCAAACAAAAACATCAATGTGCATACAACAGCTTATTATCGCATTTGGAGACGTTTTAGACCATTTTGTGCATTTCGAAAAAACTTTTCTCACAAAAACATCAAAGTGCATACAATAGCTTAATATCGTATTTGGAGACGTTTTAAACCATTTTGTGCATTTCGATGAAACTTTTCACACAAAACATAAAAGTGCACAAAATAGCTTAAAATCGCATTTGTAGACGTTTTAGACCATTTTGTGCATTTCGAAACAACTTTTCACACAAAAACATCAAAGTGCGTACAATAGCTTAATATCATATTTGGAGACGTTTTAGACCATTTTGTGCATTTCGATGAAACTTTTCACACAAAACATAAAAGTGCATAAAATAGCTTCAAATCGCATTTGGAGACGTTTTAGACCATTTTGTGCATTTCGATGAAACTTGGTTACACTAAAACATCAAAGTGCACAAAAGAGTTCCAAATCGCATTTGGAGACGTTTTAGACCATTTTGTGCATTTCAAAAAAACTTTTCACACAAAAACATAAAAGTGCATACAATAGCTTAATATCGTATTTGGAGACGTTTTAGACCATTTTGTGCATTTCGATGAAACTTTTCACCCAAAACATAAAAGTGCACAAAATAGCTTCAAATCGCATTTGGATACATTTTTGACCAATTTGTGCATTTCGATGAAACTTTTTACACAAAAACAACAAAGTGCATACAATAGCTTAATATCGTATTTGGAGACGTTTTAGACCATTTTGTGCATTTCGATGAAACTTTTCAAACAAAAACATCAATGTGCATACAACAGCTTATTATCGCATTTGGAGACGTTTTAGACCATTTTGTGCATTTCGAAAAAACTTTTCACACAAAAACATCAAAGTGCATACAATAGCTTAATATCGTATTTGGAGACGTTTTAGACCATTTTGTGCATTTCGATGAAACTTTTCACACAAAAACATAAAAGTGCATAAAATAGCTTAATATCGTATTTGGAGACGTTTTAGACCATTTTGTGCATTTCGATGAAACTTTTCACCCAAACATAAAAATGCACAAAATAGCTTCAAATCGCATTTGGCGACATTTTTGACCAATTTGTGCATTTCGATAAAACTTTTCACACAAAAACATCAAAGTGCATACAATAGCTTAATATCGTATTTGGAGACGTTTTAGACCATTTTGTGCATTTCGATGAAACTTTTCACACAAAAACATAAAAGTGTATAAAATAGCTTAATATCGTATTTGGAGACGTTTTAGACCATTTTGTGCATTTCGATGAAACTTTTCACCCAAACATAAAAGTGCACAAAATAGCTTCAAATCGCATTTGGAGACATTTTTGACCAATTTGTGCATTTCGATAAAACTTTTCACACAAAAACATCAAAGTGCATACAATAGCTTAATATCGTATTTGGAGACGTTTTAGACCATTTTGTGCATTTCAATGAAACTTTTCACACAAAACAACAAAGTGCACAAAATAGCTTCAAATCGCATTTGGAGACGTTTTAGACCATTTTGTGCATTTTGAAAAAACTTGATTACACAAAAATATCAAAGTGCTTAAAATCACATTTGAAACCGTTTTAGACCATTTTGTGCATTTCAAAAAAACTTTTCACACAAAAACATCAAAGTGCATACAATAGCTTAATATCGTATTTGGAGACGTTTTAGACCATTTTGTGCATTTCGATGAAACTTGATTACACAGAAACATCAAAGTGCTTAAAATCACATTTGAAACCGTTTTAGAACATTTTGAGTATTTCGAAAAAACTTTTCAAACAAAAACATCAATGTGCATAAAACAGCTTATTATCGCATTTGGAGACGTTTTAGACCATTTTGTGCATTTCGATGAAACTTTTCAAACAAAAACATCAATGTGCATACAACAGCTTATTATCGCATTTGGAGACGTTTTAGACCATTTTGTGCATTTCGAAAAAACTTTTCTCACAAAAACATCAAAGTGCATACAATAGCTTAATATCGTATTTGGAGACGTTTTAGACCATTTTGTGCATTTCGATGAAACTTGGTTACACTAAAACATCAAAGTGCACAAAAGAGTTCCAAATCGCATTTGGAGACGTTTTAGACCATTTTGTGCATTTCAAAAAAACTTTTCACACAAAAACATAAAAGTGCATACAATAGCTTAATATCGTATTTGGAGACGTTTTAGACCATTTTGTGCATTTCGATGAAACTTTTCACCCAAAACATAAAAGTGCACAAAATAGCTTCAAATCGCATTTGGATACATTTTTGACCAATTTGTGCATTTCGATGAAACTTTTTACACAAAAACAACAAAGTGCATACAATAGCTTAATATCGTATTTGGAGACGTTTTAGACCATTTTGTGCATTTCGATGAAACTTTTCAAACAAAAACATCAATGTGCATACAACAGCTTATTATCGCATTTGGAGACGTTTTAGACCATTTTGTGCATTTCGAAAAAACTTTTCACACAAAAACATCAAAGTGCATACAATAGCTTAATATCGTATTTGGAGACGTTTTAGACCATTTTGTGCATTTCGATGAAACTTTTCACACAAAAACATAAAAGTGCATAAAATAGCTTAATATCGTATTTGGAGACGTTTTAGACCATTTTGTGCATTTCGATGAAACTTTTCACCCAAACATAAAAATGCACAAAATAGCTTCAAATCGCATTTGGCGACATTTTTGACCAATTTGTGCATTTCGATAAAACTTTTCACACAAAAACATCAAAGTGCATACAATAGCTTAATATCGTATTTGGAGACGTTTTAGACCATTTTGTGCATTTCGATGAAACTTTTCACACAAAAACATAAAAGTGTATAAAATAGCTTAATATCGTATTTGGAGACGTTTTAGACCATTTTGTGCATTTCGATGAAACTTTTCACCCAAACATAAAAGTGCACAAAATAGCTTCAAATCGCATTTGGAGACATTTTTGACCAATTTGTGCATTTCGATAAAACTTTTCACACAAAAACATCAAAGTGCATACAATAGCTTAATATCGTATTTGGAGACGTTTTAGACCATTTTGTGCATTTCAATTAAACTTTTCACACAAAACAACAAAGTGCACAAAATAGCTTCAAATCGCATTTGGAGACGTTTTAGACCATTTTGTGCATTTTGAAAAAACTTGATTACACAAAAATATCAAAGTGCTTAAAATCACATTTGAAACCGTTTTAGACCATTTTGAGCATTTCGATAAAACTTTTCACACAAAACATTAAAGTGCACAAAATAGCTTCAAATCGCATTTGGAGACGTTTTAGACCATTTTGTGCATTTCGATGAAACTTGGTTACACAAAAACATCAAAGTGCACAAAAGAGTTCCAAATCGCATTTGGAGACGTTTTAGACCATTTTGTGCATTTCGAAAAAACTTTTCACACAAAAACATCAAAGTGCGTTTTAGACCATTTTGTGCATTTCGAAAAAACTTTTCACACAAAAACATCAAAGTGCATACAATAGCTTACTATCATATTTGGAGACGTTTTAGACCATTTTGTGCATTTCGATGAAACTTTTCACACAAAACATAAAAGTGCATATAGCTTCAAATCGCATTTGGAGACGTTTTAGACCATTTTGTGCATTTCGATGAAACTTTTCACACCAAAACATCAAAGTGCATACAATAGCTTAATATCGTATTTGGAGACGTTTTAGACCATTTTGTGCATTTCGATGAAACTTTTCACACAAAACCATCAAAGTGCATAAAATATCTTCAAATCGCATTTGCAGACGTTTTAGACCATTTTGTGCATTTCGATGAAACTTAGTTAAACAAAAACATCAAAGTGCTTAAAATCACATTTGAAACCGTTTTAGACCATTTCGAGCATTTCTATAAAACTTTTGACACAAAACATCAAAGTGCACAAAAGAACTCAAAATCGCATTTGGAGACGTTTTAGACCATTTTGAGCATTTCGAAAAAACTTTTCACTCAAAAACATCAAAGTGCATACAATAGCTTAATATAGTATTTGGAGACGTTTTAGACCATTTTGAGCATTTCGATCAAACTTTTCACACAAAACATTAAAGTGCACAAAATAGCTTCAAATCGCATTTGGAGACGTTTTAGACCATTTTGTGCATTTCGATGAAACTTGGTTACACAAAAACATCAAAGTGCACAAAAGAGTTCCAAATCGCATTTGAGACGTTTTAGACCATTTTGTGCATTTCGAAAAAACTTTTCACACAAAAACATCAAAGTGCATACAATAGCTTAATATCATATTTGGAAACGTTTTAGACCATTTTGTGCATTTCGATGAAACTTTTCACACAAAACATAAAAGTGCATAAAATAGCTTCAAATCGCATTTGGAGACGTTTTAGACCATTTTGTGCATTTCGATGAAACTTGGTTACACAAAAACATCAAAGTGCACAAAAGAGTTCCAAATCGCATTTGGAGACGTTTTAGACCATTTTGTGCATTTCAAAAAAACTTTTCACACAAAAACATCAAAGTGCATACAATAGCTTAATATCGTATTTGGAGACGTTTTAGACCATTTTGTGCATTTCGATGAAACTTTTCACACAAAACATCAAAGTGCACAAAATAGCTTCAAATCGCATTTGGAGACGTTTTAGACCATTTTGTGCATTTCGATGAAACTTGATTACACAAAAACATCAAAGTGCTTAAAATCACATTTGAAACCGTTTTAGAACATTTTGAGCATTTCGAAAAAACTTTTCAAACAAAAACATCAATGTGCATACAACAGCTTATTATCGTATTTGGAGACGTTTTAGACCATTTTGTGCATTTCGATGAAACTTTTCACACAAAAACATCAAAGTGCATACAATAGCTTAATATCGTATTTGGAGACGTTTTAGACCATTTTGTGCATTTCGATGAAACTTTTCACACAAACATAAAAGTGCACAAAATAGCTTCAAATCGCATTTGGAGACATTTTTGACCAATTTGTGCATTTCGATAAAACTTTTCACACAAAAACATCAAAGTGCATACAATAGCTTAATATCGTATTTGGAGACGTTTTAGACCATTTTGTGCATTTCAATGAAACTTTTCACACAAAACAACAAAGTGCACAAAATAGCTTCAAATCGCATTTGGAGACGTTTTAGACCATTTTGTGCATTTCGAAAAAACTTGATTACACAAAAATATCAAAGTGCTTAAAATCACATTTGAAACCGTTTTAGACCATTTTGAGCATTTCGATAAAACTTTTCACACAAAACATTAAAGTGCACAAAATAGCTTCAAATCGCATTTGGAGACGTTTTAGACCATTTTGTGCATTTCGATGAAACTTGGTTACACAAAAACATCAAAGTGCACAAAAGAGTTCCAAATCGCATTTGGAGACGTTTTAGACCATTTTGTGCATTTCGAAAAAACTTTTCACACAAAAACATCAAAGTGCGTTTTAGACCATTTTGTGCATTTCGAAAAAACTTTTCACACAAAAACACCAAAGTGCATACAATAGCTTACTATCATATTTGGAGACGTTTTAGACCATTTTGAGCATTTCGATGAAACTTTTCAGACAAAACATACAAGTGCATAAAATAGCTTCAAATCGCATTTGGAGACGTTTTAGACCATTTTGTGCATTTCGATGAAACTTTTCACACAAAAACATCAAAGTGCATACAATAGCTTAATATCGTATTTGGAGACGTTTTAGACCATTTTGTGCATTTCGATGAAACTTTTCACACAAAACCATCAAAGTGCATAAAATATCTTCAAATCGCATTTGCAGACGTTTTAGACCATTTTGTGCATTTCGATGAAACTTAGTTACACAAAAACATCAAAGTGCTTAAAATCACATTTGAAACCGTTTTAGACCATTTCGAGCATTTCTATAAAACTTTTGACACAAAACATCAAAGTGCACAAAAGAACTCAAAATCGCATTTGGAGACGTTTTAGACCATTTTGAGCATTTCGAAAAAACTTTTCACACAAAACATTAAAGTGCACAAAATAGCTTCAAATCGCATTTGGAGACGTTTTAGACCATTTTGTGCATTTCGATGAAACTTGGTTGCACAAAAACATCAAAGTGCACAAAAGAGTTCCAAATCGCATTTGAGACGTTTTAGACCATTTTGTGCATTTCGAAAAAACTTTTCACACAAAAACATCAAAGTGCATACAATAGCTTAATATCATATTTGGAGACGTTTTAGACCATTTTGTGCATTTCGATGAAACTTTTCACACAAAACATAAAAGTGCATAAAATAGCTTCAAATCGCATTTGGAGACGTTTTAGACCATTTTGTGCATTTCGATGAAACTTGGTTACACAAAAACATCAAAGTGCACAAAAGAGTTCCAAATCGCATTTGGAGACGTTTTAGACCATTTTGTGCATTTCAAAAAAACTTTTCACACAAAAACATCAAAGTGCATACAATAGCTTAATATCGTATTTGGAGACGTTTTAGACCATTTTGTGCATTTCGATGAAACTTTTCACACAAAACATCAAAGTGCACAAAATAGCTTCAAATCGCATTTGGAGACGTTTTAGACCATTTTGTGCATTTCGATGAAACTTGATTACACAAAAACATCAAAGTGCTTAAAATCACATTTGAAACCGTTTTAGAACATTTTGAGCATTTCGAAAAAACTTTTCAAACAAAAACATCAATGTGCATACAACAGCTTATTATCGCATTTGGAGACGTTTTAGACCATTTTGTGCATTTCGATGAAACTTTTCAAACAAAAACATCAATGTGCATACAACAGCTTATTATCGCATTTGGAGACGTTTTAGACCATTTTGTGCATTTCGAAAAAACTTTTCACACAAAAACATCAAAGTGCATACAATAGCTTAATATCGTATAAGGAGACGTTTTAAACCATTTTGTGCATTTCGATGAAACTTTTCACACAAAACATAAAAGTGCACAAAATAGCTTCAAATCGCATTTGTAGACGTTTTAGACCATTTTGTGCATTTCGAAAAAACTTTTCACACAAAACCATCAAAGTGCATAAAATAGCTTCAAATCGCATTTGCAGACGTTTTAGACCATTTTGTGCATTTCGATGAAACTTAGTTACACAAAAACATCAAAGTGCTTAAAATCACATTTGAAACCGTTTTAGACTATTTCGAGCATTTCTATAAAACTTTTGACACAAAACATCAAAATGCACAAAAGAGCTCCAAATCGCATTTGGAGACGTTTTAGACCATTTTGAGCATTTCGAAAAAACTTTTCACTAAAAAACATCAAAGTGCATACAATAGCTTAATATAGTATTTGGAGACGTTTTAGACCATTTTGTGCATTTCGATGAAACTTTTCACACAAAACATCAAAGTGCACAAAATAGCTTCAAATCGCATTTGGAGACGTTTTAGACCATTTTGTGCATTTCGATGAAACTTGATTACACAAAAACATCAAAGTGCTTAAAATCACATTTGAAACCGTTTTAGAACATTTTGAGCATTTCGAAAAAACATGTTAACATAAAAACACCAAAGTGCTTAGAATAGCTTTAAAACGGATTTGGAGACGTTTTAGACCATTTTGTGCATTTCGATGAAACTTTTCAAACAAAAACATCAAAGTGCATACAATAGCTTAATATCGTATTTGGAGACGTTTTAGACCATTTTGTGCATTTCGATGAAACTTTTCACACAAAACCATCAAAGTGCATAAAATATCTTCAAATCGCATTTGCAGACGTTTTAGACCATTTTGTGCATTTCGATGAAACTTAGTTACACAAAAACATCAAAGTGCTTAAAATCACATTTGAAACCGTTTTAGACCATTTCGAGCATTTCTATAAAACTTTTGACACAAAACATCAAAGTGCACAAAAGAACTCAAAATCGCATTTGGAGACGTTTTAGACCATTTTGAGCATTTCGAAAAAACTTTTCACTCAAAAACATCAAAGTGCATACAATAGCTTAATATAGTATTTGGAGACGTTTTAGACCATTTTGAGCATTTCGATAAAACTTTTCACACAAAACATTAAAGTGCACAAAATAGCTTCAAATCGCATTTGGAGACGTTTTAGACCATTTTGTGCATTTCGATGAAACTTGGTTGCACAAAAACATCAAAGTGCACAAAAGAGTTCCAAATCGCATTTGAGACGTTTTAGACCATTTTGTGCATTTCGAAAAAACTTTTCACACAAAAACATCAAAGTGCATACAATAGCTTAATATCGTATTTGGAGACGTTTTAGACCATTTTGTGCATTTCGATGAAACTTTTCACACAAAACCATCAAAGTGCATAAAATATCTTCAAATCGCATTTGGAGACGTTTTAGACCATTTTGTGCATTTCGAAAAAACTTGATTACACAAAAATATCAAAGTGCTTAAAATCACATTTGAAACCGTTTTAGACCATTTTGAGCATTTCGATAAAACTTTTCACACAAAACATTAAAGTGCATACAATAGCTTAATATCGTATTTGGAGACGTTTTAGACCATTTTGTGCATTTCGATGAAACTTTTCACACAAAAACATCAATGTGCATACAACAGCTTATTATCGTATTTGGAGACGTTTTTGACCATTTTGTGCATTTCGATGAAACTTTTCACACAAAACCATCAAAGTGCATAAAATATCTTCAAATCGCATTTGCAGACGTTTTAGACCATTTTGTGCATTTCGATGAAACTTAGTTACACAAAAACATTAAAGTGCTTAAAATCACATTTGAAACCGTTTTAGACCATTTCGAGCATTTTTATAAAACTTTTGACACAAAACATCAAAGTGCACAAAAGAGCTCCAAATCGCATTTGGAGACGTTTTAGACCATTTTGAGCATTTCGAAAAAACTTTTCACTCAAAAACATCAAAGTGCATACAATAGCTTAATATAGTATTTGGAGACGTTTTAGACCATTTTGAGCATTTCGATAAAACTTTTCACACAAAACATTAAAGTGCACAAAATAGCTTCAAATCGCATTTGGAGACGTTTTAGACCATTTTGTGCATTTCGATGAAACTTGGTTACACAAAAACATCAAAGTGCACAAAAGAGTTCCAAATCGCATTTGGAGACGTTTTAGACCATTTTGTGCATTTCGAAAAAACTTTTCACACAAAAACATCAAAGTGCATACAATAGCTTAATATCGTATTTGGAGACGTTTTTGACCATTTTGTGCATTTCGATGAAACTTTTCACACAAAACCATGAAAGTGAATAAAAAAGCTTCAAATCGCATTTGCAGACGTTTTAGACCATTTTGTGCATGTCGATGAAACTTAGTTACACAAAAACATCAAAGTGCTTAAAATCACATTTGAAACCGTTTTAGACCATTTCGAGCATTTCTATAAAACTTTTGACACAAAACATCAAAATGCACAAAAGAGCTCCAAATCGCATTTGGAGACGTTTTAGACCATTTTGAGGATTTCGAAAAAACTTTTCACTCAAAAACATCAAAGTGCATACAATAGCTTAATATAGTATTTGGAGACGTTTTAGACCATTTTGTGCATTTCGATGAAACTTTTCACACAAAACATCAAAGTGCACAACAGAGCTTCAAATCGCATTTGGAGACGTTTTAGACCATTTTGTTTATTTCGATGAAACTTGATTACACAAAAACATCAAAGTGCTTAAAATCACATTTGAAACAGTTTTAGAACATTTTGAGCATTTCGAAAAAACATGTTAACATAAAAACACCAAAGTGCTTAGAATAGCTTCAAAACGGATTTGGAGACGTTTTAGACCATTTTGTGCATTTCGTTAAAACTTTTCACACAAAAACGTCAAAGTGCATACAATAGCTTAATATCGTATTTGGAGACGTTTTAGACCATTTTGAGCATTTCGATAAAACTTTTCACACAAAACATTAAAGTGCACAAAATAGCTTCAAATCGCATTTGGAGACGTTTTAGACCATTTTGTGCATTTCGATGAAACTTGGTTACACAAAAACATCAGAGTGCACAAAAGAGTTCCAAATCGCATTTGGAGACGTTTTAGACCATTTTGTGCATTTCGAAAAAACTTTTCACACAAAAACATCAAAGTGCATACAAAAGCCTAATATCGTATTTGGAGACGTTTTTGACCATTTTGTGCATTTCGATGAAACTTTTCACACAAAACCATCAAAGTGAATAAAATAGCTTCAAATCGCATTTGGAGACGTTTTAGACCATTTTGTGCATTTCGATGAAACTTTTCAAACAAAAACATCAATGTGCATACAACAGCTTATTATCGCATTTGGAGACGTTTTAGACCATTTTGTGCATTTCGAAAAAACTTTTCACACAAAAACATCAAAGTGCATACAATAGCTTAATATCGTATAAGGAGACGTTTTAAACCATTTTGTGCATTTCGATGAAACTTTTCACACAAAACATAAAAGTGCACAAAATAGCTTCAAATCGCATTTGTAGACGTTTTAGACCATTTTGTGCATTTCGAAAAAACTTTTCACACAAAACCATCAAAGTGCATAAAATAGCTTCAAATCGCATTTGCAGACGTTTTAGACCATTTTGTGCATTTCGATGAAACTTAGTTACACAAAAACATCAAAGTGCTTAAAATCACATTTGAAACCGTTTTAGACCATTTCGAGCATTTCTATAAAACTTTTGACACAAAACATCAAAATGCACAAAAGAGCTCCAAATCGCATTTGGAGACGTTTTAGACCATTTTGAGCATTTCGAAGGAACTTTTCACTCAAAAACATCAAAGT
Organism: Antedon bifida; assembly: GCF_963402885.1. Taxonomy (NCBI): domain Eukaryota; kingdom Metazoa; phylum Echinodermata; class Crinoidea; order Comatulida; family Antedonidae; genus Antedon; species Antedon bifida. The sequence goes on from NC_136236.1 coordinate 11,006,795, forward strand.
GCATACAATAGCTTAATATAGTATTTGGAGACGTTTTAGACCATTTTGTGCATTTCGATGAAACTTTTCACACAAAACATCAAAGTGCACAAAATAGCTTCAAATCGCATTTGGAGACGTTTTAGACCATTTTGTGCATTTCGATGAAACTTGATTACACAAAAACATCAAAGTGCTTAAAATCACATTTGAAACCGTTTTAGAACATTTTGAGCATTTCGAAAAAACATGTTAACATAAAAACACCAAAGTGCTTAGAATAGCTTTAAAACGGATTTGGAGACGTTTTAGACCATTTTGTGCATTTCGATGAAACTTTTCAAACAAAAACATCAAAGTGCATACAATAGCTTAATATCGTATTTGGAGACGTTTTAGACCATTTTGTGCATTTCGATGAAACTTTTCACACAAAACCATCAAAGTGCATAAAATATCTTCAAATCGCATTTGCAGACGTTTTAGACCATTTTGTGCATTTCGATGAAACTTAGTTACACAAAAACATCAAAGTGCTTAAAATCACATTTGAAACCGTTTTAGACCATTTCGAGCATTTCTATAAAACTTTTGACACAAAACATCAAAGTGCACAAAAGAACTCAAAATCGCATTTGGAGACGTTTTAGACCATTTTGAGCATTTCGAAAAAACTTTTCACTCAAAAACATCAAAGTGCATACAATAGCTTAATATAGTATTTGGAGACGTTTTAGACCATTTTGAGCATTTCGATAAAACTTTTCACACAAAACATTAAAGTGCACAAAATAGCTTCAAATCGCATTTGGAGACGTTTTAGACCATTTTGTGCATTTCGATGAAACTTGGTTGCACAAAAACATCAAAGTGCACAAAAGAGTTCCAAATCGCATTTGAGACGTTTTAGACCATTTTGTGCATTTCGAAAAAACTTTTCACACAAAAACATCAAAGTGCATACAATAGCTTAATATCGTATTTGGAGACGTTTTAGACCATTTTGTGCATTTCGATGAAACTTTTCACACAAAACCATCAAAGTGCATAAAATATCTTCAAATCGCATTTGGAGACGTTTTAGACCATTTTGTGCATTTCGAAAAAACTTGATTACACAAAAATATCAAAGTGCTTAAAATCACATTTGAAACCGTTTTAGACCATTTTGAGCATTTCGATAAAACTTTTCACACAAAACATTAAAGTGCACAAAATAGCTTCAAATCGCATTTGGAGACGTTTTAGACCATTTTGTGCATTTCGATGAAACTTGGTTACACAAAAACATCAAAGTGCACAAAAGAGTTCCAAATCGCATTTGGAGACGTTTTAGACCATTTTGTGCATTTCGAAAAAACTTTTCACACAAAAACATCAAAGTGCGTTTTAGACCATTTTGTGCATTTCGAAAAAAATTTTCACACAAAAACATCAAAGTGCATACAATAGCTTACTATCATATTTGGAGACGTTTTAGACCATTTTGTGCATTTCGATGAAACTTTTCACACAAAACATAAAAGTGCATAAAATAGCTTCAAATCGCATTTGGAGACGTTTTAGACCATTTTGTGCATTTCGATGAAACTTTTCACACCAAAACATCAAAGTGCATACAATAGCTTAATATCGTATTTGGAGACGTTTTAGACCATTTTGTGCATTTCGATGAAACTTTTCACACAAAACCATCAAAGTGCATAAAATATCTTCAAATCGCATTTGCAGACGTTTTAGACCATTTTGTGCATTTCTATGAAACTTAGTTACACAAAAACATCAAAGTGCTTAAAATCACATTTGAAACCGTTTTAGACCATTTCGAGCATTTCTATAAAACTTTTGACACAAAACATCAAAGTGCACAAAAGAACTCAAAATCGCATTTGGAGACGTTTTAGACCATTTTGAGCATTTCGAAAAAACTTTTCACTCAAAAACATCAAAGTGCATACAATAGCTTAATATAGTATTTGGAGACGTTTTAGACCATTTTGAGCATTTCGATAAAACTTTTCACACAAAACATTAAAGTGCACAAAATAGCTTCAAATCGCATTTGGAGACGTTTTAGACCATTTTGTGCATTTCGATGAAACTTGGTTACACAAAAACATCAAAGTGCACAAAAGAGTTCCAAATCGCATTTGAGACGTTTTAGACCATTTTGTGCATTTCGAAAAAACTTTTCACACAAAAACATCAAAGTGCATACAATAGCTTAATATCATATTTGGAAACGTTTTAGACCATTTTGTGCATTTCGATGAAACTTTTCACACAAAACATAAAAGTGCATAAAATAGCTTCAAATCGCATTTGGAGACGTTTTAGACCATTTTGTGCATTTCGATGAAACTTGGTTACACAAAAACATCAAAGTGCACAAAAGAGTTCCAAATCGCATTTGGAGACGTTTTAGACCATTTTGTGCATTTCAAAAAAACTTTTCACACAAAAACATCAAAGTGCATACAATAGCTTAATATCGTATTTGGAGACGTTTTAGACCATTTTGTGCATTACGATGAAACTTTTCACACAAAACATCAAAGTGCACAAAATAGCTTCAAATCGAATTTGGAGACGTTTTAGACCATTTTGTGCATTTCGATGAAACTTGATTACACAAAAACATCAAAGTGCTTAAAATCACATTTGAAACCGTTTTAGAACATTTTGAGCATTTCGAAAAAACTTTTCAAACAAAAACATCAATGTGCATACAACAGCTTATTATCGTATTTGGAGACGTTTTAGACCATTTTGTGCATTTCGATGAAACTTTTCACACAAAAACATAAAAGTGTATACAATAGCTTAATATCGTATTTGGAGACGTTTTAGACCATTTTGTGCATTTCGATGAAACTTTTCACCCAAAACATAAAAGTGCACAAAATAGCTTCAAATCGCATTTGGATACATTTTTGACCAATTTGTGCATTTCGATGAAACTTTTTACACAAAAACAACAAAGTGCATACAATAGCTTAATATCGTATTTGGAGACGTTTTAGACCATTTTGTGCATTTCGGTGAAACTTTTCAAACAAAAACATCAATGTGCATACAACAGCTTATTATCGCATTTGGAGACGTTTTAGACCATTTTGTGCATTTCGAAAAAACTTTTCACACAAAAACATCAAAGTGCATACAATAGCTTAATATCGTATTTGGAGACGTTTTAGACCATTTTGTTCATTTCGATGAAACTTTTCACACAAAAACATAAAAGTGCATAAAATAGCTTAATATCGTATTTGGAGACGTTTTAGACCATTTTGTGCATTTCGATGAAACTTTTCACCCAAACATAAAAGTGCACAAAATAGCTTCAAATCGCATTTGGAGACATTTTTGACCAATTTGTGCATTTCGATAAAACTTTTCACACAAAAACATCAAAGTGCATACAATAGCTTAATATCGTATTTGGAGACGTTTTAGACCATTTTGTGCATTTCAATGAAACTTTTCACACAAAACAACAAAGTGCACAAAATAGCTTCAAATCGCATTTGGAGACGTTTTAGACCATTTTGTGCATTTCGAAAAAACTTGATTACACAAAAATATCAAAGTGCTTAAAATCACATTTGAAACCGTTTTAGACCATTTTGAGCATTTCGATAAAACTTTTCACACAAAACATTAAAGTGCACAAAATAGCTTCAAATCGCATTTGGAGACGTTTTAGACCATTTTGTGCATTTCGATGAAACTTGGTTACACAAAAACATCAAAGTGCACAAAAGAGTTCCAAATCGCATTTGGAGACGTTTTAGACCATTTTGTGCATTTCGAAAAAACTTTTCACACAAAAACATCAAAGTGCGCGTTTTAGACGATTTTGTGCATTTCGAAAAAACTTTTCACACAAAAACACCAAAGTGCATACAATAGCTTACTATCATATTTGGAGACGTTTTAGACCATTTTGAGCATTTCGATGAAACTTTTCAGACAAAACATAAAAGTGCATAAAATAGCTTCAAATCGCATTTGGAGACGTTTTAGACCATTTTGTGCATTTCGATGAAACTTTTCACACAAAAACATCAAAGTGCATATAATAGCTTAATATCGTATTTGGAGACGTTTTAGACCATTTTGTGCATTTCGATGAAACTTTTCACACAAAACCATCAAAGTGCATAAAATATCTTCAAATCGCATTTGCAGACGTTTTAGACCATTTTGTGCATTTCGATGAAACTTAGTTACACAAAAACATCAAAGTGCTTAAAATCACATTTGAAACCGTTTTAGACCATTTCGAGCATTTCTATAAAACTTTTGACACAAAACATCAAAGTGCACAAAAGAACTCAAAATCGCATTTGGAGACGTTTTAGACCATTTTGAGCATTTCGAAAAAACTTTTCACTCAAAAACATCAAAGTGCATACAATAGCTTAATATAGTATTTGGAGACGTTTTAGACCATTTTGAGCATTTCGATAAAACTTTTCACACAAAACATTAAAGTGCACAAAATAGCTTCAAATCGCATTTGGAGACGTTTTAGACCATTTTGTGCATTTCGATGAAACTTGGTTGCACAAAAACATCAAAGTGCACAAAAGAGTTCCAAATCACATTTGAGACGTTTTAGACCATTTTGTGCATTTCGAAAAAACTTTTCACACAAAAACATCAAAGTGCATACATTGGCTTAATATCCTATTTGGAGACGTTTTAGACCATTTTGTGCATTTCGATGAAACTTTTCACACAAAACATAAAAGTGCATAAAATAGCTTCAAATCGCATTTGGAGACGTTTTAGACCATTTTGTGCATTTCGATGAAACTTGGTTACACAAAAACATCAAAGTGCACAAAAGAGTTCCAAATCGCATTTGGAGACGTTTTAGACCATTTTGTGCATTTCAAAAAAACTTTTCACACAAAAACATCAAAGTGCACAAAATAGCTTCAAATCGCATTTGGAGACGTTTTAGACCATTTTGTGCATTTCGAAAAAACTTTTCACACAAAAACATCAAAGTGCATACAATAGCTTAATATCGTATTTGGAGACGTTTTAGACCATTTTGTGCATTTCGATGAAACTTTTCACACAAAACATCAAAGTGCACAAAATAGCTTCAAATCGCATTTGGAGACGTTTTAGACCATTTTGTGCATTTCGAAAAAACTTTTCACACAAAAACATCAAAGTGCATACAATAGCTTAATATCGTATTTGGAGACGTTTTAGACCATTTTGTGCATTTCGATGAAACTTTTCACACAAAAACATAAAAGTGCATACAATAGCTTAATATCGTATTTGGAGACGTTTTAGACCATTTTGTGCATTTCGATGAAACTTTTCACCCAAAACATAAAAGTGCACAAAATAGCTTCAAATCGCATTTGGAGACATTTTTGACCAATTTGTGCATTTCGATGAAACTTTTTACACAAAAACAACAAAGTGCATACAATATCTTAATATCGTATTTGGAGACGTTTTAGACCATTTCGTGCATTTCGATGAAACTTTTCAAACAAAAACATCAATGTGCATACAACAGCTTATTATCGCATTTTGAGACGTTTTAGACCATTTTGTGCATTTCGAAAAAACTTTTCACACAAAAACATCAAAGTGCATACAATAGCTTAATATCGTATTTGGAGACGTTTTAGACCATTTTGTGCATTTCGATGAAACTTTTCACCCAAACATAAAAGTGCACAAAATAGCTTCAAATCGCATTTGGAGATATTTTTGACCAATTTGTGCATTTCGATAAAACTTTTCACACAAAAACATCAAAGTGCATACAATAGCTTAATATCGTATTTGGAGACGTTTTAGACCATTTTGTGCATTTCAATGAAACTTTTCACACAAAACAACAAAGTGCACAAAATAGCTTCAAATCGCATTTGGAGACGTTTTAGACCATTTTGTGCGTTTCATTACACAAAACATCAAAGTGCACAAAATAGCTTCAAATCGCATTTGGAGACGTTTTAGACCATTTTGTGCATTTCGAAAAATCTTGATTACACAAAAATATCAAAGTGCTTAAAATCACATTTGAAACAGTTTTAGACCATTTTGAGCATTTCGATAAAACTTTTCACACAAAACATTAAAGTGCACAAAATAGCTTCAAATCGCATTTGGAGACGTTTTAGACCATTTTGTGCATTTCGATGAAACTTGGTTACACAAAACCATCAAAGTGCCCAAAAGAGTTCCAAATCGCATTTGGAGACGTTTTAGACCATTTTGTGCATTTCGAAAAAACTTTTCACACAAAAACATCAAAGTGCATACAATAGCTTAATATCGTATTTGGAGACGTTTTAGACCATTTTGTGCATCTCGATGAAACTTTTCACCCAAAACATAAAAGTGCATACAATAGCTTAATATCGTATTTGGAGACGTTGTAGACCATTTTGTACATTTCGAAAAAACTTTTCACACAAAAACATCAAAGTGCATACAATAGCTTAATATCGTATTTGGAGACGTTTTAGACCATTTTGTGCATTTCGAAAAAACTTTTCACACAAAAACATCAAAGTGCATACAATAGCTTAATATCGTATTTGGAGACGTTTTAGAACATTTTGTGCATTTCGATGAAACTTTTCAAACAAAAACATCAATGTGCATACAACAGCTTATTATCGCATTTGGAGACGTTTTAGACCATTTTGTGCATTTCGAAAAAACTTTTCACACAAAAACATCAAAGTGCATACAATTGCTTAATATCCTATTTGGAGACGTTTTAGACCATTTTGTGCATTTCGATGAAACTTTTCACACAAAAACATAAAAGTGCATACAATAGGTTAATATCGTATTTGGAGACGTTTTAGACCATTTTGTGCATCTCGATGAAACTTTTCACCCAAAACATAAAAGTGCACAAAAAAGCTTCAAATCGCATTTGGAGACATTTTTGACCAATTTGTGCATTTCGATGAAACTTTTTACACAAAAACAACAAAGTGCATACAATAGCTTAATATCGTATTTGGAGACGTTTTAGACCATTTTGTGCATTTCGATGAAACTTTTCAAACAAAAACACCAATGTGCATACAACAGCTTATTATCGCATTTGGAGACGTTTTAGACCATTTTGTGCATTTCGAAAAAACTTTTCACACAAAAACATCAAAGTGCATACAATAGCATAATATCGTATTTGGAGACGTTTTAGACCATTTTGTGCATTTCGATGAAACTTTTCACACAAAAACATCAATGTGCATACAACAGCTTATTATCGTATTTGGAGACGTTTTTGACCATTTTGTGCATTTCGATGAAACTTAGTTACACAAAAACATCAAAGTGCTTAAAATCACATTTGAAACCGTTTTAGACCATTTCGAGCATTTCTATAAAACTTTTGACACAAAACATCAAAGTGCACAAAAGAGCTCCAAATCGCATTTGGAGACGTTTTAGACCATTTTGAGCATTTCGAAAAAACTTTTCACTCAAAAACATCAAAGTGCATACAATAGCTTAATATAGTATTTGGAGACGTTTTAGACCATTTTGTGCATTTCGATGAAACTTGGTTACACAAAAACATCAAAGTGCACAAAAGAGTTCCAAATCGCATTTGCAGACGTTTTAGACCATTTTGTGCTTTTCGATGAAACTTAGTTACACAAAAACATCAAAGTGCTTAAAATCACATTTGAAACCGTTTTAGACCATTTCGAGCATTCTATAAAACTTTTGACACAAAACATCAAAGTGCACAAAAGAGCTCCAAATCGCATTTGGAGACGTTTTAGACCATTTTGAGCATTTCGAAAAAACTTTTCACTCAAAAACATCAAAGTGCATACAATAGCTTAATATAGTATTTGGAGACGTTTTAGACCATTTTGTGCATTTCGATGAAACTTGGTTACACAAAAACATCAAAGTGCACAAAAGAGTTCCAAATCGCATTTGGAGACGTTTTAGACCATTTTGTGCATTTCGAAAAAACTTTTAACACAAAAACATCAAAGTGCATACAATAGCTTAATATCGTATTTGGAGACGTTTTAGACCATTTTGTGCATTTCGATGAAACGTTTCACCCAAAACATAAAAGTGCATACAATAGCTTAATATCGTATTTGGAGACGTTTTAGACCATTTTGAGCATTTCGAAAAAACTTTTCACTCAAAAACATCAAAGTGCATACAATAGCTTAATATAGTATTTGGAGACGTTTTAGACCATTTTGTGCATTTCGATGAAACTTGGTTACACAAAAACATCAAAGTGCACAAAAGAGTTCCAAATCGCATTTGCAGACGTTTTAGACCATTTTGTGCTTTTCGATGAAACTTAGTTACACAAAAACATCAAAGTGCTTAAAATCACATTTGAAACCGTTTTAGACCATTTCGAGCATTTCTATAAAACTTTTGACACAAAACATCAAAGTGCACAAAAGAGCTCCAAATCGCATTTGGAGACGTTTTAGACCATTTTGAGCATTTCGAAAAAACTTTTCACTCAAAAACATCAAAGTGCATACAATAGCTTAATATAGTATTTGGAGACGTTTTAGACCATTTTGTGCATTTCGATGAAACTTGGTTATACAAAAACATCAAAGTGCACAAAAGAGTTCCAAATCGCATTTGGAGACGTTTTAGACCATTTTGTGCATTTCGAAAAAACTTTTAACACAAAAACATCAAAGTGCATACAATAGCTTAATATCGTATTTGGAGACGTTTTAGACCATTTTGTGCATTTCGATGAAACGTTTCACCCAAAACATAAAAGTGCATACAATAGCTTAATATCGTATTTGGAGACGTTTTAGACCATTTTGTGCATTTCGAAAAAACTTTTCACACAAAAACATCAAAGTGCATACAATAGCTTAATATCGTATTTGGAGACGTTTTAGACCATTTTGTGCATTTCGATGAAACTTTTCAAACAAAAACATCAATGTGCATACAACAGCTTATTATCGCATTTGGAGACGTTTTAGACCATTTTGTGCATTTCGAAAAAACTTTTCACACAAAAACATCAAAGTGCCTACAATAGCTTAATATCGTATTTGGAGACGTTTTAGACCATTTTGTGCATTTCGATGAAACTTTTCACACAAAAACATAAAAGTGCATACAATAGCTTAATATCGTATTTGGAGACGTTTTAGACCATTTTGTGCATCTTTATGAAACTTTTCACCCAAAACATAAAAGTGCACAAAATAGCTTCAAATCGCATTTGGAGACATTTTTGACAAATTTGTGCATTTCGATGAAACTTTTTACACAAAAACAACAAAGTGCATACAATAGCTTAATATCGTATTTGGAGACGTTTTAGACCATTTTGTGCATTTCGATGAAACTTTTCAAACAAAAACATCAATGTGCATACAACAGCTTATTATCGCATTTGGAGACGTTTTAGACCATTTTGTGCTTTTCGAAAAAACTTTTCACACAAAAACATCAAAGTGCATACAATAGCTTAATATCGTATTTGGAGACGTTTTAGACCATTTTGTGCATTTCGATGAAACTTTTCACACAAAAACATAAAAGTGCATAAAATAGCTTAATATCGTATTTGGAGACGTTTTAGACCATTTTGTGCATTTCGATAAAACTTTTCACACAAAAACATCAAAGTGCATACAATAGCTTAATATCGTATTTGGAGACGTTTTAGACCATTTTGTGCATTTCAATGAAACTTTTCACACAAAACAACAAAGTGCACAAAATAGCTTCAAATCGCATTTGGAGACGTTTTAGACCATTTTGTGCATTTCGAAAAAACTTGATTACACAAAAATATCAAAGTGCTTAAAATCACATTTGAAACCGTTTTAGACCATTTTGAGCATTTCGATAAAACTTTTCACACAAAACATTAAAGTGCACAAAATAGCTTCAAATCGCATTTGGAGACGTTTTAGACCATTTTGTGCATTTCGATGAAACTTGGTTACACAAAAACATCAAAGTGCACAAAAGAGTTCCAAATCGCATTTGGAGACGTTTTACACCATTTTGTGCATTTCGAAAAAACTTTTCACACAAAAACATCAAAGTGCATACAATAGCTTAATATCGTATTTGGAGACGTTTTAGACCATTTTGTGCATTTCGATGAAACTTTTCACACAAAACATAAAAGTGCACAAAATAGCTTCAAATCGCATTTGTAGACGTTTTAGACCATTTTGTGCATTTCGAAAAAACTTTTTACACAAAAACATCAAAGTGCATACAATAGCTTAATATTGTATTTGGAGACGTTTTAGACCATTTTGTGCATTTCGATGAAACTTTTCACCCAAAACATAAAAGTGCACAAAATAGCTTCAAATCGCATTTGGAGACATTTTTGACCATTTTGTGCATTTCGATGAAACTTTTTACACAAAAACAACAAAGTGCCTACAATAGCTTAATATCGTATTTGGAGACGTTTTAGACAATTTTGTGCATTTCGATGAAACTTTTCAAACAAAAACATCAATGTGCATACAACAGCTTATTATCGCATTTGGAGACGTTTTAGACCATTTTGTGCATTTCGAAAAAACTTTTCACACAAAAACATCAAAGTGCATACAATAGCTTAGAATCGTATTTGGAGACGTTTTAGACCATTTTGTGCATTTCGATGAAACTGTTCACACAAAAACATAAAAGTGCATACAATAGCCTAATATCGTATTTGGAGACGTTTTAGACCATTTTGTGCATTTCGATAAAACTTTTCACCCAAAACATAAAAGTGCACAAAATAGCTTCAAATCGCATTTGGAGACATTTTTGACCAATTTGTGCATTTCGATGAAACTTTTTACACAAAAACAACAAAGTGCATACAATAGCTTAATATCGTATTTGGAGACGTTTTAGACCATTTTGTGCATTTCGGTGAAAGTTTTCAAACAAAAACATCAATGTGCATACAACAGCTTATTATCGCATTTGGAGACGTTTTAGACCATTTTGTGCATTTCGAAAAAACTTTTCACACAAAAACATCAAAGTGCATACAATAGCTTAATATCGTATTTGGAGACGTTTTAGACCATTTTGTGCATTTCGATGAAACTTTTCACACAAAAACATAAAAGTGCATACAATAGCTTAATATCGTATTTGGAGGCGTTTTAGACCATTTTGTGCATTTCGATGAAACTTTTCACCCAAAACATAAAAGTGCACAAAATAGCTTCAAATCGCATTTGGAGACATTTTTGACCAATTTGTGCATTTCGATGAAACTTTTTACACAAAAACAACAAAGTGCATACAATAGCTTAATATCGTATTTGGAGACGTTTTAGACCATTTTGTGCATTTCGATGAAACTTTTCAAACAAAAACATCAATGTGCATACAACAGCTTATTATCGCATTTGGAGACGTTTTAGACCATTTTGTGCATTTCGAAAAAACTTTTCACACAAAAACATCAAAGTGCATACAATAGCTTAATATCGTATTTGGAGACGTTTTAGACCATTTTGTGCTTTTCGATGAAACTTAGTTACACAAAAACATCAAAGTGCTTAAAATCACATTTGAAACCGTTTTAGACCATTTCGAGCATTTCTATAAAACTTTTGACACAAAACATCAAAGTGCACAAAAGAGCTCCAAATCGCATTTGGAGACGTTTTAGACCATTTTGAGCATTTCGAAAAAACTTTTCACTCAAAAACATCAAAGTGCATACAATAGCTTAATATAGTATTTGGAGACGTTTTAGACCATTTTGTGCATTTCGATGAAACTTGGTTATACAAAAACATCAAAGTGCACAAAAGAGTTCCAAATCGCATTTGGAGACGTTTTAGACCATTTTGTGCATTTCGAAAAAACTTTTAACACAAAAACATCAAAGTGCATACAATAGCTTAATATCGTATTTGGAGACGTTTTAGACCATTTTGTGCATTTCGATGAAACGTTTCACCCAAAACATAAAAGTGCATACAATAGCTTAATATCGTATTTGGAGACGTTTTAGACCATTTTGTGCATTTCGAAAAAACTTTTCACACAAAAACATCAAAGTGCATACAATAGCTTAATATCGTATTTGGAGACGTTTTAGACCATTTTGTGCATTTCGATGAAACTTTTCAAACAAAAACATCAATGTGCATACAACAGCTTATTATCGCATTTGGAGACGTTTTAGACCATTTTGTGCATTTCGAAAAAACTTTTCACACAAAAACATCAAAGTGCCTACAATAGCTTAATATCGTATTTGGAGACGTTTTAGACCATTTTGTGCATTTCGATGAAACTTTTCACACAAAAACATAAAAGTGCATACAATAGCTTAATATCGTATTTGGAGACGTTTTAGACCATTTTGTGCATCTTTATGAAACTTTTCACCCAAAACATAAAAGTGCACAAAATAGCTTCAAATCGCATTTGGAGACATTTTTGACAAATTTGTGCATTTCGATGAAACTTTTTACACAAAAACAACAAAGTGCATACAATAGCTTAATATCGTATTTGGAGACGTTTTAGACCATTTTGTGCATTTCGATGAAACTTTTCAAACAAAAACATCAATGTGCATACAACAGCTTATTATCGCATTTGGAGACGTTTTAGACCATTTTGTGCTTTTCGAAAAAACTTTTCACACAAAAACATCAAAGTGCATACAATAGCTTAATATCGTATTTGGAGACGTTTTAGACCATTTTGTGCATTTCGATGAAACTTTTCACACAAAAACATAAAAGTGCATAAAATAGCTTAATATCGTATTTGGAGACGTTTTAGACCATTTTGTGCATTTCGATAAAACTTTTCACACAAAAACATCAAAGTGCATACAATAGCTTAATATCGTATTTGGAGACGTTTTAGACCATTTTGTGCATTTCAATGAAACTTTTCACACAAAACAACAAAGTGCACAAAATAGCTTCAAATCGCATTTGGAGACGTTTTAGACCATTTTGTGCATTTCGAAAAAACTTGATTACACAAAAATATCAAAGTGCTTAAAATCACATTTGAAACCGTTTTAGACCATTTTGAGCATTTCGATAAAACTTTTCACACAAAACATTAAAGTGCACAAAATAGCTTCAAATCGCATTTGGAGACGTTTTAGACCATTTTGTGCATTTCGATGAAACTTGCTTACACAAAAACATCAAAGTGCACAAAAGAGTTCCAAATCGCATTTGGAGACGTTTTACACCATTTTGTGCATTTCGAAAAAACTTTTCACACAAAAACATCAAAGTGCATACAATAGCTTAATATCGTATTTGGAGACGTTTTAGACCATTTTGTGCATTTCGATGAAACTTTTCACACAAAACATAAAAGTGCACAAAATAGCTTCAAATCGCATTTGTAGACGTTTTAGACCATTTTGTGCATTTCGAAAAAACTTTTTACACAAAAACATCAAAGTGCATACAATAGCTTAATATTGTATTTGGAGACGTTTTAGACCATTTTGTGCATTTCGATGAAACTTTTCACCCAAAACATAAAAGTGCACAAAATAGCTTCAAATCGCATTTGGAGACATTTTTGACCATTTTGTGCATTTCGATGAAACTTTTTACACAAAAACAACAAAGTGCCTACAATAGCTTAATATCGTATTTGGAGACGTTTTAGACAATTTTGTGCATTTCGATGAAACTTTTCAAACAAAAACATCAATGTGCATACAACAGCTTATTATCGCATTTGGAGACGTTTTAGACCATTTTGTGCATTTCGAAAAAACTTTTCACACAAAAACATCAAAGTGCATACAATAGCTTAGAATCGTATTTGGAGACGTTTTAGACCATTTTGTGCATTTCGATGAAACTGTTCACACAAAAACATAAAAGTGCATACAATAGCCTAATATCGTATTTGGAGACGTTTTAGACCATTTTGTGCATTTCGATAAAACTTTTCACCCAAAACATAAAAGTGCACAAAATAGCTTCAAATCGCATTTGGAGACATTTTTGACCAATTTGTGCATTTCGATGAAACTTTTTACACAAAAACAACAAAGTGCATACAATAGCTTAATATCGTATTTGGAGACGTTTTAGACCATTTTGTGCATTTCGGTGAAAGTTTTCAAACAAAAACATCAATGTGCATACAACAGCTTATTATCGCATTTGGAGACGTTTTAGACCATTTTGTGCATTTCGAAAAAACTTTTCACACAAAAACATCAAAGTGCATACAATAGCTTAATATCGTATTTGGAGACGTTTTAGACCATTTTGTGCATTTCGATGAAACTTTTCACACAAAAACATAAAAGTGCATACAATAGCTTAATATCGTATTTGGAGGCGTTTTAGACCATTTTGTGCATTTCGATGAAACTTTTCACCCAAAACATAAAAGTGCACAAAATAGCTTCAAATCGCATTTGGAGACATTTTTGACCAATTTGTGCATTTCGATGAAACTTTTTACACAAAAACAACAAAGTGCATACAATAGCTTAATATCGTATTTGGAGACGTTTTAGACCATTTTGTGCATTTCGATGAAACTTTTCAAACAAAAACATCAATGTGCATACAACAGCTTATTATCGCATTTGGAGACGTTTTAGACCATTTTGTGCATTTCGAAAAAACTTTTCACACAAAAACATCAAAGTGCATACAATAGCTTAATATCGTATTTGGAGACGTTTTAGACCATTTTGTGCATTTCGATGAAACTTTTCACACAAAAACATAAAAGTGCATACAATAGCTTAATATCGTATTTGGAGGCGTTTTAGACCATTTTGTGCATTTCGATGAAACTTTTCACCCAAAACATAAAAGTGCACAAAATAGCTTCAAATCGCATTTGGAGACATTTTTGACCAATTTGTGCATTTCGATGAAACTTTTTACACAAAAACAACAAAGTGCATACAATAGCTTAATATCGTATTTGGAGACGTTTTAGACCATTTTGTGCATTTCGATGAAACTTTTCAAACAAAAACATCAATGTGCATACAACAGCTTATTATCGCATTTGGAGACGTTTTAGACCATTTTGTGCATTTCGAAAAAACTTTTCACACAAAAACATCAAAGTGCATACAATAGCTTAATATCGTATTTGGAGACGTTTTAGACCATTTTGTGCATTTCGATGAAACTTTTCACACAAAACCATCAAAGTGCATAAAATATCTTCAAATCGCATTTGCAGACGTTTTAGACCATTTTGTGCATTTCGATGAAACTTAGTTACACAAAAACATCAAAGTGCTTAAAATCACATTTGAAACCGTTTTAGACCATTTCGAGCATTTCTATAAAACTTTTGACACAAAACATCAAAGTGCACAAATGAACTCAAAATCGCATTTGGAGACGTTTTAGACCATTTTGAGCATTTCGAAAAAACTTTTCACTCAAAAACATCAAAGTGCATACAATAGCTTAATATAGTATTTGGAGACGTTTTAGACCATTTTGAGCATTTCGATAAAACTTTTCACACAAAACATTAAAGTGCACAAAATAGCTTCAAATCGCATTTGGAGACGTTTTAGACCATTTTGTGCATTTCGATGAAACTTGGTTACACAAAAACATCAAAGTGCACAAAAGAGTTCCAAATCGCATTTGAGACGTTTTAGACCATTTTGTGCATTTCGAAAAAACTTTTCACACAAAAACATCAAAGTGCATACAATAGCTTACTATCATATTTGGAGACGTTTTAGACCATTTTGTGCAATTCGATGAAACTTTTCACACAAAACATAAAAGTGCATAAAATAGCTTCAAATCGCATTTGGAGACGTTTTAGACCATTTTGAGCATTTCGAAAAAACTTTTCACTCAAAAACATCAAAGTGCATACAATAGCTTAATATAGTATTTGGAGACGTTTTAGACCATTTTGAGCATTTCGATAAAACTTTTCACACAAAACATTAAAGTGCACAAAATAGCTTCAAATCGCATTTGGAGACGTTTTAGACCATTTTGTGCATTTCGATGAAACTTGGTTGCACAAAAACATCAAAGTGCACAAAAGAGTTCCAAATCGCATTTGAGACGTTTTAGACCATTTTGTGCATTTCGAAAAAACTTTTCACACAAAAACATCAAAGTGCATACAATAGCTTAATATCATATTTGGAGACGTTTTAGACCACTTTGTGCATTTCGATGAAACTTTTCACACAAAACATAAAAGTGCATAAAATAGCTTCAAATCGCATTTGGAGACGTTTTAGACCATTTTGTGCATTTCGATGAAACTTGGTTACACAAAAACATCAAAGTGCACAAAAAAGTTCCAAATCGCATTTGGAGACGTTTTAGACCATTTTGTGCATTTCAAAAAAACTTTTCACACAAAAACATCAAAGTGCATACAATAGCTTAATATCGTATTTGGAGACGTTTTAGACCATTTTGTGCATTTCGATGAAACTTGATTACACAAAAACATCAAAGTGCTTAAAATCACATTTGAAACCGTTTTAGAACATTTTGAGCATTTCGAAAAAACTTTTCAAAGAAAAACATCAATGTGCATAAAACAGCTTATTATCGCATTTGGAGACGTTTTAGACCATTTTGTGCATTTCGATGAAACTTTTCAAACAAAAACATCAATGTGCATACAACAGCTTATTATCGCATTTGGAGACGTTTTAGACCATTTTGTGCATTTCGAAAAAACTTTTCTCACAAAAACATCAAAGTGCATACAATAGCTTAATATCGTATTTGGAGACGTTTTAAACCATTTTGTGCATTTCGATGAAACTTTTCACACAAAACATAAAAGTGCACAAAATAGCTTCAAATCGCATTTGTAGACGTTTTAGACAATTTTGTGCATTTCGAAACAACTTTTTCACACAAAAACATCAAAGTGCATACAATAGCTTAATATCATATTTGGAGACGTTTTAGACCATTTTGTGCATTTCGATGAAACTTTTCACACAAAACATAAAAGTGCATAAAATAGCTTCAAATCGCATTTGGAGACGTTTTAGACCATTTTGTGCATTTCGATGAAACTTGGTTACACTAAAACATCAAAGTGCACAAAAGAGTTCCAAATCGCATTTGGAGACGTTTTAGACCATTTTGTGCATTTCAAAAAAACTTTTCACACAAAAACATAAAAGTGCATACAATAGCTTAATATCGTATTTGGAGACGTTTTAGACCATTTTGTGCATTTCGATGAAACTTTTCACCCAAAACATAAAAGTGCACAAAATAGCTTCAAATCGCATTTGGATACATTTTTGACCAAATTGTGCATTTCGATGAAACTTTTTACACAAAAACAACAAAGTGCATACAATAGCTTAATATCGTATTTGGAGACGTTTTAGACCATTTTGTGCATTTCGATGAAACTTTTCAAACAAAAACATCAATGTGCATACAACAGCTTATTATCGCATTTGGAGACGTTTTAGACCATTTTGTGCATTTCGAAAAAACTTTTCACACAAAAACATCAAAGTGCATACAATAGCTTAATATCGTATTTGGAGACGTTTTAGACCATTTTGTGCATTTCGATGAAACTTTTCACACAAAAACATAAAAGTGCATAAAATAGCTTAATATCGTATTTGGAGACGTTTTAGACCATTTTGTGCATTTCGATGAAACTTTTCACCCAAACATAAAAATGCACAAAATAGCTTCAAATCGCATTTGGCGACATTTTTGACCAATTTGTGCATTTCGATAAAACTTTTCACACAAAAACATCAAAGTGCATACAATAGCTTAATATCGTATTTGGAGACGTTTTAGACTATTTTGTGCATTTCGATGAAACTTTTCAAACAAAAACATCAATGTGCATACAACAGCTTATTATCGCATTTGGAGACGTTTTAGACCATTTTGTGCATTTCGAAAAAACTTTTCACACAAAAACATCAAAGTGCATACAATAGCTTAATATCGTATTTGGAGACGTTTTAGACCATTTTGTGCATTTCGATGAAACTTTTCACACAAAAACATAAAAGTGCTTAAAATAGCTTAATATCGTATTTGGAGACGTTTTAGACCATTTTGTGCATTTCGATAAAACTTTTCACACAAAAACATCAAAGTGCATACAATAGCTTAATATCGTATTTGGAGACGTTTTAGACCATTTTGTGCATTTCAATGAAACTTTTCACACAAAACAACAAAGTGCACAAAATAGCTTCAAATCGCATTTGGAGACGTTTTAGACCATTTTGTGCATTTCGAAAAAACTTGATTACACAAAAATATCAAAGTGCTTAAAATCACATTTGAAACCGTTTTAGACCATTTTGAGCATTTCGATAAAACTTTTCACACAAAACATTAAAGTGCACAAAATAGCTTCAAATCGCATTTGGAGACGTTTTAGACCATTTTGTGCATTTCGATGAAACTTGGTTACACAAAAACATCAAAGTGCACAAAAGAGTTCCAAATCGCATTTGGAGACGTTTTACACCATTTTGTGCATTTCGAAAAAACTTTTCACACAAAAACATCAAAGTGCATACAATAGCTTAATATCGTATTTGGAGACGTTTTAGACCATTTTGTGCATTTCGATGAAACTTTTCACACAAAACATAAAAGTGCACAAAATAGCTTCAAATCGCATTTGTAGACGTTTTAGACCATTTTGTGCATTTCGAAAAAACTTTTTACACAAAAACATCAAAGTGCATACAATAGCTTAATATTGTATTTGGAGACGTTTTAGACCATTTTGTGCATTTCGATGAAACTTTTCACCCAAAACATAAAAGTGCACAAAATAGCTTCAAATCGCATTTGGAGACATTTTTGACCATTTTGTGCATTTCGATGAAACTTTTTACACAAAAACAACAAAGTGCCTACAATAGCTTAATATCGTATTTGGAGACGTTTTAGACAATTTTGTGCATTTCGATGAAACTTTTCAAACAAAAACATCAATGTGCATACAACAGCTTATTATCGCATTTGGAGACGTTTTAGACCATTTTGTGCATTTCGAAAAAACTTTTCACACAAAAACATCAAAGTGCATACAATAGCTTAATATCGTATTTGGAGACGTTTTAGACCATTTTGTGCATTTCGATGAAACTGTTCACACAAAAACATAAAAGTGCATACAATAGCTTAATATCGTATTTGGAGACGTTTTAGACCATTTTGTGCATTTCGATAAAACTTTTCACCCAAAACATAAAAGTGCACAAAATAGCTTCAAATCGCATTTGGAGACATTTTTGACCAATTTGTGCATTTCGATGAAACTTTTTACACAAAAACAACAAAGTGCATACAATAGCTTAATATCGTATTTGGAGACGTTTTAGACCATTTTGTGCATTTCGATGAAAGTTTTCAAACAAAAACATCAATGTGCATACAACAGCTTATTATCGCATTTGGAGACGTTTTAGACCATTTTGTGCATTTCGAAAAAACTTTTCACACAAAAACATCAAAGTGCATACAATAGCTTAGTATCGTATTTGGAGACGTTTTAGACCATTTTGTGCATTTCGATGAAACTTTTCACACAAAAACATAAAAGTGCATACAATAGCTTAATATCGTATTTGGAGGCGTTTTAGACCATTTTGTGCATTTCGATGAAACTTTTCACCCAAAACATAAAAGTGCACAAAATAGCTTCAAATCGCATTTGGAGACATTTTTGACCAATTTGTGCATTTCGATGAAACTTTTTACACAAAAACAACAAAGTGCATACAATAGCTTAATATCGTATTTGGAGACGTTTTAGACCATTTTGTGCATTTCGATGAAACTTTTCAAACAAAAACATCAATGTGCATACAACAGCTTATTATCGCATTTGGAGACGTTTTAGACCATTTTGTGCATTTCGAAAAAACTTTTCACACAAAAACATCAAAGTGCATACAATAGCTTAATATCGTATTTGGAGACGTTTTAGACCATTTTGTGCATTTCGATGAAACTTTTCACACAAAACCATCAAAGTGCATAAAATATCTTCAAATCGCATTTGCAGACGTTTTAGACCATTTTGTGCATTTCGATGAAACTTAGTTACACAAAAACATCAAAGTGCTTAAAATCACATTTGAAACCGTTTTAGACCATTTCGAGCATTTCTATAAAACTTTTGACACAAAACATCAAAGTGCACAAAAGAACTCAAAATCGCATTTGGAGACGTTTTAGACCATTTTGAGCATTTCGAAAAAACTTTTCACTCAAAAACATCAAAGTGCATACAATAGCTTAATATAGTATTTGGAGACGTTTTAGACCATTTTGAGCATTTCGATAAAACTTTTCACACAAAACATTAAAGTGCACAAAATAGCTTCAAATCGCATTTGGAGACGTTTTAGACCATTTTGTGCATTTCGATGAAACTTGGTTACACAAAAACATCAAAGTGCACAAAAGAGTTCCAAATCGCATTTGAGACGTTTTAGACCATTTTGTGCATTTCGAAAAAACTTTTCACACAAAAACATCAATGTGCATAGAACAGCTTATTATCGCATTTGGAGACGTTTTAGACCATTTTGTGCATTTCGAAAAAACTTTTCACACAAAAACATCAAAGTGCATACAATAGCTTAATATCGTATTTGGAGACGTTTTAGACCATTTTGTGCATTTCGATGAAACTTTTCACACAAAACCATCAAAGTGCATAAAATATCTTCAAATCGCATTTGCAGACGTTTTAGACCATTTTGTGCATTTCGATGAAACTTAGTTACACAAAAACATCAAAGTGCTTAAAATCACATTTGAAACCGTTTTAGACCATTTCGAGCATTTCTATAAAACTTTTGACACAAAACATCAAAGTGCACAAAAGAACTCAAAATCGCATTTGGAGACGTTTTAGACCATTTTGAGCATTTCGAAAAAACTTTTCACTCAAAAACATCAAAGTGCATACAATAGCTTAATATAGTATTTGGAGACGTTTTAGACCATTTTGAGCATTTCGATAAAACTTTTCACACAAAACATTAAAGTGCACAAAATAGCTTCAAATCGCATTTGGAGACGTTTTAGACCATTTTGTGCATTTCGATGAAACTTGGTTACACAAAAACATCAAAGTGCACAAAAGAGTTCCAAATCGCATTTGAGACGTTTTAGACCATTTTGTGCATTTCGAAAAAACTTTTCACACAAAAACATCAAAGTGCATACAATAGCTTAATATCGTATTTGGAGACGTTTTAGACCATTTTGTGCATTTCGATGAAACTTTTTACACAAAAACAACAAAGTGCATACAATAGCTTAATATCGTATTTGGAGACGTTTTAGACCATTTTGTGCATTTCGATGAAACTTTTCAAACAAAAACATCAATGTGCATAGAACAGCTTATTATCGCATTTGGAGACGTTTTAGACCATTTTGTGCATTTCGAAAAAACTTTTCACACAAAAACATCAAAGTGCATACAATAGCTTAATATCGTATTTGGAGACGTTTTAGACCATTTTGTGCATTTCGATGAAACTTTTCACACAAAACCATCAAAGTGCATAAAATATCTTCAAATCGCATTTGCAGACGTTTTAGACCATTTTGTGCATTTCGATGAAACTTAGTTACACAAAAACATCAAAGTGCTTAAAATCACATTTGAAACCGTTTTAGACCATTTCGAGCATTTCTATAAAACTTTTGACACAAAACATCAAAGTGCACAAAAGAACTCAAAATCGCATTTGGAGACGTTTTAGACCATTTTGAGCATTTCGAAAAAACTTTTCACTCAAAAACATCAAAGTGCATACAAAAGCTTAATATAGTATTTGGAGACGTTTTAGACCATTTTGAGCATTTCGATAAAACTTTTCACACAAAACATTAAAGTGCACAAAATAGCTTCAAATCGCATTTGGAGACGTTTTAGACCATTTTGTGCATTTCGATGAAACTTGGTTACACAAAAACATCAAAGTGCACAAAAGAGTTCCAAATCGCATTTGAGACGTTTTAGACCATTTTGTGCATTTCGAAAAAACTTTTCACACAAAAACATCAAAGTGCATACAATAGCTTACTATCATATTTGGAGACGTTTTAGACCATTTTGTGCATTTCGATGAAACTTTTCACACAAAACATAAAAGTGCATAAAATAGCTTCAAATTGCATTTGGAGACGTTTTAGACCATTTTGTGCATTTCGATGAAACTTGGTTACACAAAAACATCAAAGTGCACAAAAAAGTTCCAAATCGCATTTGGAGACGTTTTAGACCATTTTGTGCATTTCAAAAAAACTTTTCACACAAAAACATCAAAGTGCATACAATAGCTTAATATCGTATTTGGAGACGTTTTAGACCATTTTGTGCATTTCGATGAAACTTGATTACACAAAAACATCAAAGTGCTTAAAATCACATTTGAAACCGTTTTAGAACATTTTGAGCATTTCGAAAAAACTTTTCAAACAAAAACATCAATGTGCATAAAACAGCTTATTATCGCATTTGGAGACGTTTTAGACCATTTTGTGCATTTCGATGAAACTTTTCAAACAAAAACATCAATGTGCATACAACAGCTTATTATCGCATTTGGAGACGTTTTAGACCATTTTGTGCATTTCGAAAAAACTTTTCTCACAAAAACATCAAAGTGCATACAATAGCTTAATATCGTATTTGGAGACGTTTTAAACCATTTTGTGCATTTCGATGAAACTTTTCACACAAAACATAAAAGTGCACAAAATAGCTTCAAATCGCATTTGTAGACGTTTTAGACCATTTTGTGCATTTCGAAACAACTTTTCACACAAAAACATCAAAGTGCATACAATAGCTTAATATCATATTTGGAGACGTTTTAGACCATTTTGTGCATTTCGATGAAACTTTTCACACAAAACATAAAAGTGCATAAAATAGCTTCAAATCGCATTTGGAGACGTTTTAGACCATTTTGTGCATTTCGATGAAACTTGGTTACACTAAAACATCAAAGTGCACAAAAGAGTTCCAAATCGCATTTGGAGACGTTTTAGACCATTTTGTGCATTTCAAAAAAACTTTTCACACAAAAACATAAAAGTGCATACAATAGCTTAATATCGTATTTGGAGACGTTTTAGACCATTTTGTGCATTTCGATGAAACTTTTCACCCAAAACATAAAAGTGCACAAAATAGCTTCAAATCGCATTTGGATACATTTTTGACCAATTTGTGCATTTCGATGAAACTTTTTACACAAAAACAACAAAGTGCATACAATAGCTTAATATCGTATTTGGAGACGTTTTAGACCATTTTGTGCATTTCGATGAAACTTTTCAAACAAAAACATCAATGTGCATACAACAGCTTATTATCGCATTTGGAGACGTTTTAGACCATTTTGTGCATTTCGAAAAAACTTTTCACACAAAAACATCAAAGTGCATACAATAGCTTAATATCGTATTTGGAGACGTTTTAGACCATTTTGTGCATTTCGATGAAACTTTTCACACAAAAACATAAAAGTGCATAAAATAGCTTAATATCGTATTTGGAGACGTTTTAGACCATTTTGTGCATTTCGATGAAACTTTTCACCCAAACATAAAAATGCACAAAATAGCTTCAAATCGCATTTGGCGACATTTTTGACCAATTTGTGCATTTCGATAAAACTTTTCACACAAAAACATCAAAGTGCATACAATAGCTTAATATCGTATTTGGAGACGTTTTAGACCATTTTGTGCATTTCGATGAAACTTTTCACACAAAAACATAAAAGTGCATAAAATAGCTTAATATCGTATTTGGAGACGTTTTAGACCATTTTGTGCATTTCGATGAAACTTTTCACCCAAACATAAAAGTGCACAAAATAGCTTCAAATCGCATTTGGAGACATTTTTGACCAATTTGTGCATTTCGATAAAACTTTTCACACAAAAACATCAAAGTGCATACAATAGCTTAATATCGTATTTGGAGACGTTTTAGACCATTTTGTGCATTTCAATGAAACTTTTCACACAAAACAACAAAGTGCACAAAATAGCTTCAAATCGCATTTGGAGACGTTTTAGACCATTTTGTGCATTTTGAAAAAACTTGATTACACAAAAATATCAAAGTGCTTAAAATCACATTTGAAACCGTTTTAGACCATTTTGAGCATTTCGATAAAACTTTTCACACAAAACATTAAAGTGCACAAAATAGCTTCAAATCGCATTTGGAGACGTTTTAGACCATTTTGTGCATTTCGATGAAACTTGGTTACACAAAAAAATATAAGTGCACAAAAGAGTTCCAAATCGCATTTTGAGACGTTTTAGACCATTTTGTGCATTTCGAAAAAACTTTTCACACAAAAACATCAAAGTGCGTTTTAGACCATTTTGTGCATTTCGAAAAAACTTTTCACACAAAAACATCAAAGTGCATACAATAGCTTACTATCATATTTGGAGACGTTTTAGACCATTTTGTGCATTTCGATGAAACTTTTCACACAAAACATAAAAGTGCATATAGCTTCAAATCGCATTTGTAGACGTTTTAGACCATTTTGTGCATTTCGATGAAACTTTTCACACCAAAACATCAAAGTGCATACAATAGCTTAATATCGTATTTGGAGACGTTTTAGACCATTTTGTGCATTTCGATGAAACTTTTCACACAAAACCATCAAAGTGCATAAAATATCTTCAAATCGCATTTGCAGACGTTTTAGACCATTTTGTGCATTTCGATGAAACTTAGTTACACAAAAACATCAAAGTGCTTAAAATCACATTTGAAACCGTTTTAGACCATTTCGAGCATTTCTATAAAACTTTTGACACAAAACATCAAAGTGCACAAAAGAACTCAAAATCGCATTTGGAGACGTTTTAGACCATTTTGAGCATTTCGAAAAAACTTTTCACTCAAAAACATCAAAGTGCATACAATAGCTTAATATCGTATTTGGAGACGTTTTAGACCATTTTGTGCATTTCGATGAAACTTTTCACACAAAACCATCAAAGTGCATAAAATATCTTCAAATCGCATTTGCAGACGTTTTAGACCATTTTGTGCATTTCGATGAAACTTAGTTACACAAAAACATCAAAGTGCTTAAAATCACATTTGAAACCGTTTTAGACCATTTCGAGCATTTCTATAAAACTTTTGACACAAAACATCAAAGTGCACAAAAGAACTCAAAATCGCATTTGGAGACGTTTTAGACCATTTTGAGCATTTCGAAAAAACTTTTCACACAAAACATTAAAGTGCACAAAATAGCTTCAAATCGCATTTGGAGATGTTTTAGACCATTTTGTGCATTTCGATGAAACTTGGTTGCACAAAAACATCAAAGTGCACAAAAGAGTTCCAAATCGCATTTGAGACGTTTTAGACCATTTTGTGCATTTCGAAAAAACTTTTCACACAAAAACATCAAAGTGCATACAATAGCTTAATATCATATTTGGAGACGTTTTAGACCATTTTGTGCATTTCGATGAAACTTTTCACACAAAACATAAAAGTGCATAAAATAGCTTCAAATCGCATTTGGAGACGTTTTAGACCATTTTGTGCATTTCGATGAAACTTGGTTACACAAAAACATCAAAGTGCACAAAAAAGTTCCAAATCGCATTTGGAGACGTTTTAGACCATTTTGTGCATTTCAAAAAAACTTTTCACACAAAAACATCAAAGTGCATACAATAGCTTAATATCGTATTTGGAGACGTTTTAGACCATTTTGTGCATTTCGATGAAACTTGATTACACAAAAACATCAAAGTGCTTAAAATCACATTTGAAACCGTTTTAGAACATTTTGAGCATTTCGAAAAAACTTTTCAAACAAAAACATCAATGTGCATAAAACAGCTTATTATCGCATTTGGAGACGTTTTAGACCATTTTGTGCATTTCGATGAAACTTTTCAAACAAAAACATCAATGTGCATACAACAGCTTATTATCGCATTTGGAGACGTTTTAGACCATTTTGTGCATTTCGAAAAAACTTTTCTCACAAAAACATCAAAGTGCATACAATAGCTTAATATCGTATTTGGAGACGTTTTAAACCATTTTGTGCATTTCGATGAAACTTTTCACACAAAACATAAAAGTGCACAAAATAGCTTCAAATCGCTTTTGTAGACGTTTTAGACCATTTTGTGCATTTCGAAACAACTTTTTCACACAAAAACATCAAAGTGCATACAATAGCTTAATATCATATTTGGAGACGTTTTAGACCATTTTGTGCATTTCGATGAAACTTTTCACACAAAACATAAAAGTGCATAAAATAGCTTCAAATCGCATTTGGAGACGTTTTAGACCATTTTGTGCATTTCGATGAAACTTGGTTACACTAAAACATCAAAGTGCACAAAAGAGTTCCAAATCGCATTTGGAGACGTTTTAGACCATTTTGTGCATTTCAAAAAAACTTTTCACACAAAAACATAAAAGTGCATACAATAGCTTAATATCGTATTTGGAGACGTTTTAGACCATTTTGTGCATTTCGATGAAACTTTTCACCCAAAACATAAAAGTGCACAAAATAGCTTCAAATCGCATTTGGATACATTTTTGACCAATTTGTGCATTTCGATGAAACTTTTTACACAAAAACAACAAAGTGCATACAATAGCTTAATATCGTATTTGGAGACGTTTTAGACCATTTTGTGCATTTCGATGAAACTTTTCAAACAAAAACATCAATGTGCATACAACAGCTTATTATCGCATTTGGAGACGTTTTAGACCATTTTGTGCATTTCGAAAAAACTTTTCACACAAAAACATCAAAGTGCATACAATAGCTTAATATCGTATTTGGAGACGTTTTAGACCATTTTGTGCATTTCGATGAAACTTTTCACACAAAAACATAAAAGTGCATAAAATAATATCGTATTTGGAGACGTTTTAGACCATTTTGTGCATTTCGATGAAACTTTTCACCCAAACATAAAAATGCACAAAATAGCTTCAAATCGCATTTGGCGACATTTTTGACCAATTTGTGCATTTCGATAAAACTTTTCACACAAAAACATCAAAGTGCATACAATAGCTTAATATCGTATTTGGAGACGTTTTAGACCATTTTGTGCATTTCGATGAAACTTTTCAAACAAAAACATCAATGTGCATACAACAGCTTATTATCGCATTTGGAGACGTTTTAGACCATTTTGTGCATTTCGAAAAAACTTTTCACACAAAAACATCAAAGTGTATACAATAGCTTAATATCGTATTTGGAGACGTTTTAGACCATTTTGTGCATTTCGATAAAACTTTTCACACAAAAACATCAAAGTGCATACAATAGCTTAATATCGTATTTGGAGACGTTTTAGACCATTTTGTGCATTTCAATGAAACTTTTCACACAAAACAACAAAGTGCACAAAATAGCTTCAAATCGCATTTGGAGACGTTTTAGACCATTTTGTGCATTTCGAAAAAACTTGATTACACAAAAATATCAAAGTGCTTAAAATCACATTTGAAACCGTTTTAGACCATTTTGAGCATTTCGATAAAACTTTTCACACAAAACATTAAAGTGCACAAAATAGCTTCAAATCGCATTTGGAGACGTTTTAGACCATTTTGTGCATTTCGATGAAACTTTTCACACAAAACATAAAAGTGCATAAAATAGCTTCAAATCGCATTTGGAGACGTTTTAGACCATTTTGTGCATTTCGATGAAACTTGGTTACACAAAAACATCAAAGTGCACAAAAAAGTTCCAAATCGCATTTGGAGACGTTTTAGACCATTTTGTGCATTTCAAAAAAACTGTTCACACAAAAACATCAAAGTGCATACAATAGCTTAATATCGTATTTGGAGACGTTTTAGACCATTTTGTGCATTTCGATGAAACTTGATTACACAAAAACATCAAAGTGCTTAAAATCACATTTGAAACCGTTTTAGAACATTTTGAGCATTTCGAAAAAACTTTTCAAACAAAAACATCAATGTGCATAAAACAGCTTATTATCGCATTTGGAGACGTTTTAGACCATTTTGTGCATTTCGATGAAACTTTTCAAACAAAAACATCAATGTGCATACAACAGCTTATTATCGCATTTGGAGACGTTTTAGACCATTTTGTGCATTTCGAAAAAACTTTTCTCACAAAAACATCAAAGTGCATACAATAGCTTAATATCGTATTTGGAGACGTTTTAAACCATTTTGTGCATTTCGATGAAACTTTTCACACAAAACATAAAAGTGCACAAAATAGCTTCAAATCGCTTTTGTAGACGTTTTAGACCATTTTGTGCATTTCGAAACAACTTTTTCACACAAAAACATCAAAGTGCATACAATAGCTTAATATCATATTTGGAGACGTTTTAGACCATTTTGTGCATTTCGATGAAACTTTTCACACAAAACATAAAAGTGCATAAAATAGCTTCAAATCGCATTTGGAGACGTTTTAGACCATTTTGTGCATTTCGATGAAACTTGGTTACACTAAAACATCAAAGTGCACAAAAGAGTTCCAAATCGCATTTGGAGACGTTTTAGACCATTTTGTGCATTTCAAAAAAACTTTTCACACAAAAACATAAAAGTGCATACAATAGCTTAATATCGTATTTGGAGACGTTTTAGACCATTTTGTGCATTTCGATGAAACTTTTCACCCAAAACATAAAAGTGCACAAAATAGCTTCAAATCGCATTTGGATACATTTTTGACCAATTTGTGCATTTCGATGAAACTTTTTACACAAAAACAACAAAGTGCATACAATAGCTTAATATCGTATTTGGAGACGTTTTAGACCATTTTGTGCATTTCGATGAAACTTTTCAAACAAAAACATCAATGTGCATACAACAGCTTATTATCGCATTTGGAGACGTTTTAGACCATTTTGTGCATTTCGAAAAAACTTTTCACACAAAAACATCAAAGTGCATACAATAGCTTAATATCGTATTTGGAGACGTTTTAGACCATTTTGTGCATTTCGATGAAACTTTTCACACAAAAACATAAAAGTGCATAAAATAGCTTAATATCGTATTTGGAGACGTTTTAGACCATTTTGTGCATTTCGATGAAACTTTTCACCCAAACATAAAAATGCACAAAATAGCTTCAAATCGCATTTGGCGACATTTTTGACCAATTTGTGCATTTCGATAAAACTTTTCACACAAAAACATCAAAGTGCATACAATAGCTTAATATCGTATTTGGAGACGTTTTAGACCATTTTGTGCATTTCGATGAAACTTTTCAAACAAAAACATCAATGTGCATACAACAGCTTATTATCGCATTTGGAGACGTTTTAGACCATTTTGTGCATTTCGAAAAAACTTTTCACACAAAAACATCAAAGTGCATACAATAGCTTAATATCGTATTTGGAGACGTTTTAGACCATTTTGTGCATTTCGATGAAACTTTTCACACAAAAACATAAAAGTGCATAAAATAGCTTAATATCGTATTTGGAGACGTTTTAGACCATTTTGTGCATTTCGATAAAACTTTTCACACAAAAACATCAAAGTGCATACAATAGCTTAATATCGTATTTGGAGACGTTTTAGACCATTTTGTGCATTTCAATGAAACTTTTCACACAAAACAACAAAGTGCACAAAATAGCTTCAAATCGCATTTGGAGACGTTTTAGACCATTTTGTGCATTTCGAAAAAACTTGATTACACAAAAATATCAAAGTGCTTAAAATCACATTTGAAACCGTTTTAGACCATTTTGAGCATTTCGATAAAACTTTTCACACAAAACATTAAAGTGCACAAAATAGCTTCAAATCGCATTTGGAGACGTTTTAGACCATTTTGTGCATTTCGATGAAACTTGGTTACACAAAAACATCAAAGTGCACAAAAGAGTTCCAAATCGCATTTGGAGACTCCAAATCGCATTTGGAGACGTTTTACACCATTTTGTGCATTTCGAAAAAACTTTTCACACAAAAACATCAAAGTGCATACAATAGCTTAATATCGTATTTGGAGACGTTTTAGACCATTTTGTGCATTTCGATAAAACTTTTCACACAAAACATAAAAGTGCACAAAATAGCTTCAAATCGCATTTGTAGACGTTTTAGACCATTTTGTGCATTTCGAAAAAACTTTTTACACAAAAACATCAAAGTGCATACAATAGCTTAATATTGTATTTAGAGAAGTTTTAGACCATTTTGTGCATTTCGATGAAACTTTTCACCCAAAACATAAAAGTGCACAAAATAGCTTCAAATCGCATTTGGAGAAATTTTTGACCATTTTGTGCATTTCGATGAAACTTTTTACACAAAAACAACAAAGTGCCTACAATAGCTTAATATCGTATTTGGAGACGTTTTAGACAATTTTGTGCATTTCGATGAAACTTTTCAAACAAAAACATCAATGTGCATACAACAGCTTATTATCGCATTTGGAGACGTTTTAGACCATTTTGTGCATTTCGAAAAAACTTTTCACACAAAAACATCAAAGTGCATACAATAGCTTAATATCGTATTTGGAGACGTTTTAGACCATTTTGTGCATTTCGATGAAACTGTTCACACAAAAACATAAAAGTGCATACAATAGCTTAATATCGTATTTGGAGACGTTTTAGACCATTTTGTGCATTTCGATAAAACTTTTCACCCAAAACATAAAAGTGCACAAAATAGCTTCAAATCGCATTTGGAGACATTTTTGACCAATTTGTGCATTTCGATGAAACTTTTTACACAAAAACAACAAAGTGCATACAATAGCTTAATATCGTATTTGGAGACGTTTTAGACCATTTTGTGCATTTCGATGAAAGTTTTCAAACAAAAACATCAATGTGCATACAACAGCTTATTATCGCATTTAGAGACGTTTTAGACCATTTTGTGCATTTCGAAAAAACTTTTCACACAAAAACATCAAAGTGCATACAATAGCTTAATATCGTATTTGGAGACGTTTTAGACCATTTTGTGCATTTCGATGAAACTTTTCACACAAAAACATAAAAGTGCATACAATAGCTTAATATCGTATTTGGAGGCGTTTTAGACCATTTTGTGCATTTCGATGAAACTTTTCACCCAAAACATAAAAGTGCACAAAATAGCTTCAAATCGCATTTGGAGACATTTTTGACCAATTTGTGCATTTCGATGAAACTTTTTACACAAAAACAACAAAGTGCATACAATAGCTTAATATCGTATTTGGAGACGTTTTAGACCATTTTGTGCATTTCGATGAAAGTTTTCAAACAAAAACATCAATGTGCATACAACAGCTTATTATCGCATTTGGAGACGTTTTAGACCATTTTGTGCATTTCGAAAAAACTTTTCACACAAAAACATCAAAGTGCATACAATAGCTTAATATCGTATTTGGAGACGTTTTAGACCATTTTGTGCATTTCGATGAAACTTTTCACACAAAAACATAAAAGTGCATACAATAGCTTAATATCGTATTTGGAGGCGTTTTAGACCATTTTGTGCATTTCGATGAAACTTTTCACCCAAAACATAAAAGTGCACAAAATAGCTTCAAATCGCATTTGGAGACATTTTTGACCAATTTGTGCATTTCGATGAAACTTTTTACACAAAAACAACAAAGTGCATACAATAGCTTAATATCGTTTTTGGAGACGTTTTAGACCATTTTGTGCATTTCGATGAAACTTTTCAAACAAAAACATCAATGTGCATACAACAGCTTATTATCGCATTTGGAGACGTTTTAGACCATTTTGTGCATTTCGAAAAAACTTTTCACACAAAAACATCAAAGTGCATACAATAGCTTAATATCGTATTTGGAGACGTTTTAGACCATTTTGTGCATTTCGATGAAACTTTTCACACAAAACCATCAAAGTGCATAAAATATCTTCAAATCGCATTTGCAGACGTTTTAGACCATTTTGTGCATTTCGATGAAACTTAGTTACACAAAAACATCAAAGTGCTTAAAATCAAATTTGAAACCGTTTTAGACCATTTCGAGCATTTCTATAAAACTTTTGACACAAAACATCAAAGTGCACAAAAGAACTCAAAATCGCATTTGGAGACGTTTTAGACCATTTTGAGCATTTCGAAAAAACTTTTCACTCAAAAACATCAAAGTGCATACAATAGCTTAATATAGTATTTGGAGACGTTTTAGACCATTTTGAGCATTTCGATAAAACTTTTCACACAAAACATTAAAGTGCACAAAATAGCTTCAAATCGCATTTGGAGACGTTTTAGACCATTTTGTGCATTTCGATGAAACTTGGTTACACAAAAACATCAAAGTGCACAAAAGAGTTCCAAATCGCATTTGAGACGTTTTAGACCATTTTGTGCATTTCGAAAAAACTTTTCACACAAAAACATCAAAGTGCATACAATAGCTTACTATCATATTTGGAGACGTTTTAGACCATTTTGTGCATTTCGATGAAACTTTTCACACAAAACATAAAAGTGCATAAAATAGCTTCAAATCGCATTTGGAGACGTTTTAGACCATTTTGAGCATTTCGAAAAAACTTTTCACTCAAAAACATCAAAGTGCATACAATAGCTTAATATAGTATTTGGAGACGTTTTAGACCATTTTGAGCATTTCGATAAAACTTTTCACACAAAACATTAAAGTGCACAAAATAGCTTCAAATCGCATTTAGAGACGTTTTAGACCATTTTGTGCATTTCGATGAAACTTGGTTGCACAAAAACATCAAAGTGCACAAAAGAGTTCCAAATCGCATTTGAGACGTTTTAGACCATTTTGTGCATTTCGAAAAAACTTTTCACACAAAAACATCAAAGTGCATACAATAGCTTAATATCATATTTGGAGACGTTTTAGACCATTTTGTGCATTTCGATGAAACTTTTCACACAAAACATAAAAGTGCATAAAATAGCTTCAAATCGCATTTGGAGACGTTTTAGACCATTTTGTGCATTTCGATGAAACTTGGTTACACAAAAACATCAAAGTGCACAAAAAAGTTCCAAATCGCATTTGGAGACGTTTTAGACCATTTTGTGCATTTCAAAAAAACTTTTCACACAAAAACATCAAAGTGCATACAATAGCTTAATATCGTATTTGGAGACGTTTTAGACCATTTTGTGCATTTCGATGAAACTTGATTACACAAAAACATCAAAGTGCTTAAAATCACATTTGAAACCGTTTTAGAACATTTTGAGCATTTCGAAAAAACTTTTCAAACAAAAACATCAATGTGCATAAAACAGCTTATTATCGCATTTGGAGACGTTTTAGACCATTTTGTGCATTTCGATGAAACTTTTCAAACAAAAACATCAATGTGCATACAACAGCTTATTATCGCATTTGGAGACGTTTTAGACCATTTTGTGCATTTCGAAAAAACTTTTCTCACAAAAAACATCAAAGTGCATACAATAGCTTAATATCGTATTTGGAGACGTTTTAAACCATTTTGTGCATTTCGATGAAACTTTTCACACAAAACATAAAAGTGCACAAAATAGCTTCAAATCGCATTTGTAGACGTTTTAGACCATTTTGTGCATTTCGAAACAACTTTTCACACAAAAACATCAAAGTGCATACAATAGCTTAATATCATATTTAGAGACGTTTTAGACCATTTTGTGCATTTCGATGAAACTTTTCACACAAAACATAAAAGTGCATAAAATAGCTTCAAATCGCATTTGGAGACGTTTTAGACCATTTTGTGCATTTCGATGAAACTTGGTTACACTAAAACATCAAAGTGCACAAAAGAGTTCCAAATCGCATTTGGAGACGTTTTAGACCATTTTGTGCATTTCAAAAAAACTTTTCACACAAAAACATAAAAGTGCATACAATAGCTTAATATCGTATTTGGAGACGTTTTAGACCATTTTGTGCATTTCGATGAAACTTTTCACCCAAAACATAAAAGTGCACAAAATAGCTTCAAATCGCATTTGGATACATTTTTGACCAATTTGTGCATTTCGATGAAACTTTTTACACAAAAACAACAAAGTGCATACAATAGCTTAATATCGTATTTGGAGACGTTTTAGACCATTTTGTGCATTTCGATGAAACTTTTCAAACAAAAACATCAATGTGCATACAACAGCTTATTATCGCATTTGGAGACGTTTTAGACCATTTTGTGCATTTCGAAAAAACTTTTCACTCAAAAACATCAAAGTGCATACAATAGCTTAATATCGTATTTGGAGACGTTTTAGACCATTTTGTGCATTTCGATGAAACTTTTCACACAAAAACATAAAAGTGCATAAAATAGCTTAATATCGTATTTGGAGACGTTTTAGACCATTTTGTGCATTTCGATGAAACTTTTCACCCAAACATAAAAATGCACAAAATAGCTTCAAATCGCATTTGGCGACATTTTTGACCAATTTGTGCATTTCGATAAAACTTTTCACACAAAAACATCAAAGTGCATACAATAGCTTAATATCGTATTTGGAGACGTTTTAGACCATTTTGTGCATTTCGATGAAACTTTTCACACAAAAACATAAAAGTGTATAAAATAGCTTAATATCGTATTTGGAGACGTTTTAGACCATTTTGTGCATTTCGATGAAACTTTTCACCCAAACATAAAAGTGCACAAAAAAGCTTCAAATCGCATTTGGAGACATTTTTGACCAATTTGTGCATTTCGATAAAACTTTTCACACAAAAACATCAAAGTGCATACAATAGCTTAATATCGTATTTGGAGACGTTTTAGACCATTTTGTGCATTTCAATGAAACTTTTCACACAAAACAACAAAGTGCACAAAATAGCTTCAAATCGCATTTGGAGACGTTTTAGACCATTTTGTGCATTTTGAAAAAACTTGATTACACAAAAATATCAAAGTGCTTAAAATCACATTTGAAACCGTTTTAGACCATTTTGAGCATTTCGATAAAACTTTTCACACAAAACATTAAAGTGCACAAAATAGCTTCAAATCGCATTTGGAGACGTTTTAGACCATTTTGTGCATTTCGATGAAACTTGGTTACACAAAAACATCAAAGTGCACAAAAGAGTTCCAAATCGCATTTGGAGACGTTTTAGACCATTTTGTGCATTTCGAA
The DNA here is from genome assembly GCF_963402885.1 of Antedon bifida. Lineage (NCBI taxonomy): Eukaryota > Metazoa > Echinodermata > Crinoidea > Comatulida > Antedonidae > Antedon > Antedon bifida. The sequence continues at coordinate 11,041,982 of NC_136236.1, forward strand.
AAAACTTTTCACACAAAAACATCAAAGTGCGTTTTAGACCATTTTGTGCATTTCGAAAAAACTTTTCACACAAAAACATCAAAGTGCATACAATAGCTTACTATCATATTTGGAGACGTTTTAGACCATTTTGTGCATTTCGATGAAACTTTTCACACAAAACATAAAAGTGCATATAGCTTCAAATCGCATTTGGAGACGTTTTAGACCATTTTGTGCATTTCGATGAAACTTTTCACACCAAAACATCAAAGTGCATACAATAGCTTAATATCGTATTTGGAGACGTTTTAGACCATTTTGTGCATTTCGATGAAACTTTTCACACAAAACCATCAAAGTGCATAAAATATCTTCAAATCGCATTTGCAGACGTTTTAGACCATTTTGTGCATTTCGATGAAACTTAGTTACACAAAAACATCAAAGTGCTTAAAATCACATTTGAAACCGTTTTAGACCATTTCGAGCATTTCTATAAAACTTTTGACACAAAACATCAAAGTGCACAAAAGAACTCAAAATCGCATTTGGAGACGTTTTAGACCATTTTGAGCATTTCGAAAAAACGTTTCACTCAAAAACATCAAAGTGCATACAATAGCTTAATATAGTATTTGGAGACGTTTTAGACCATTTTGAGCATTTCGATAAAACTTTTCACACAAAACATTAAAGTGCACAAAATAGCTTCAAATCGCATTTGGAGACGTTTTAGACCATTTTGTGCATTTCGATGAAACTTGGTTACACAAAAACATCAAAGTGCACAAAAGAGTTCCAAATCGCATTTGAGACGTTTTAGACCATTTTGTGCATTTCGAAAAAACTTTTCACACAAAAACATCAAAGTGCATACAATAGCTTAATATCATATTTGGAAACGTTTTAGACCATTTTGTGCATTTCGATGAAACTTTTCACACAAAACATAAAAGTGCATAAAATAGCTTCAAATCGCATTTGGAGACGTTTTAGACCATTTTGTGCATTTCGATGAAACTTGGTTACACAAAAACATCAAAGTGCACAAAAGAGTTCCAAATCGCATTTGGAGACGTTTTAGACCATTTTGTGCATTTCAAAAAAACTTTTCACACAAAAACATCAAAGTGCATACAATAGCTTAATATCGTATTTGGAGACGTTTTAGACCATTTTGTGCATTTCGATGAAACTTTTCACACAAAACATCAAAGTGCACAAAATAGCTTCAAATCGCATTTGGAGACGTTTTAGACCATTTTGTGCATTTCGATGAAACTTGGTTACACAAAAACATCAAAGTGCACAAAAGAGTTCCAAATCGCATTTGGAGACGTTTTAGACCATTTTGTGCATTTCGAAAAAACTTTTCACACAAAAACATCAAAGTGCGTTTTAGACCATTTTGTGCATTTCGAAAAAACTTTTCACACAAAAACATCAAAGTGCATACAATAGCTTACTATCATATTTGGAGACGTTTTAGACCATTTTGTGCATTTCGATGAAACTTTTCACACAAAACATAAAAGTGCATATAGCTTCAAATCGCATTTGGAGACGTTTTAGACCATTTTGTGCATTTCGATGAAACTTTTCACACCAAAACATCAAAGTGCATACAATAGCTTAATATCGTATTTGGAGACGTTTTAGACCATTTTGTGCATTTCGATGAAACTTTTCACACAAAACCATCAAAGTGCATAAAATATCTTCAAATCGCATTTGCAGACGTTTTAGACCATTTTGTGCATTTCGATGAAACTTAGTTACACAAAAACATCAAAGTGCTTAAAATCACATTTGAAACCGTTTTAGACCATTTCGAGCATTTCTATAAAACTTTTGACACAAAACATCAAAGTGCACAAAAGAACTCAAAATCGCATTTGGAGACGTTTTAGACCATTTTGAGCATTTCGAAAAAACGTTTCACTCAAAAACATCAAAGTGCATACAATAGCTTAATATAGTATTTGGAGACGTTTTAGACCATTTTGAGCATTTCGATAAAACTTTTCACACAAAACATTAAAGTGCACAAAATAGCTTCAAATCGCATTTGGAGACGTTTTAGACCATTTTGTGCATTTCGATGAAACTTGGTTACACAAAAACATCAAAGTGCACAAAAGAGTTCCAAATCGCATTTGAGACGTTTTAGACCATTTTGTGCATTTCGAAAAAACTTTTCACACAAAAACATCAAAGTGCATACAATAGCTTAATATCATATTTGGAAACGTTTTAGACCATTTTGTGCATTTCGATGAAACTTTTCACACAAAACATAAAAGTGCATAAAATAGCTTCAAATCGCATTTGGAGACGTTTTAGACCATTTTGTGCATTTCGATGAAACTTGGTTACACAAAAACATCAAAGTGCACAAAAGAGTTCCAAATCGCATTTGGAGACGTTTTAGACCATTTTGTGCATTTCAAAAAAACTTTTCACACAAAAACATCAAAGTGCATACAATAGCTTAATATCGTATTTGGAGACGTTTTAGACCATTTTGTGCATTTCGATGAAACTTTTCACACAAAACATCAAAGTGCACAAAATAGCTTCAAATCGCATTTGGAGACGTTTTAGACCATTTTGTGCATTTCGATGAAACTTGATTACACAAAAACATCAAAGTGCTTAAAATCACATTTGAAACCGTTTTAGAACATTTTGAGCATTTCGAAAAAACTTTTCAAACAAAAACATCAATGTGCATACAACAGCTTATTATCGTATTTGGAGACGTTTTAGACCATTTTGTGCATTTCGATGAAACTTTTCACACAAAAACATCAAAGTGCATACAATAGCTTAATATCGTATTTGGAGACGTTTTAGACCATTTTGTGCATTTCGATGAAACTTTTCACACAAACATAAAAGTGCACAAAATAGCTTCAAATCGCATTTGGAGACATTTTTGACCAATTTGTGCATTTCGATAAAACTTTTCACACAAAAACATCAAAGTGCATACAATAGCTTAATATCGTATTTGGAGACGTTTTAGACCATTTTGTGCATTTCAATGAAACTTTTCACACAAAACAACAAAGTGCACAAAATAGCTTCAAATCGCATTTGGAGACGTTTTAGACCATTTTGTGCATTTCGAAAAAACTTGATTACACAAAAATATCAAAGTGCTTAAAATCACATTTGAAACCGTTTTAGACCATTTTGAGCATTTCGATAAAACTTTTCACACAAAACATTAAAGTGCACAAAATAGCTTCAAATCGCATTTGGAGACGTTTTAGACCATTTTGTGCATTTCGATGAAACTTGGTTACACAAAAACATCAAAGTGCACAAAAGAGTTCCAAATCGCATTTGGAGACGTTTTAGACCATTTTGTGCATTTCGAAAAAACTTTTCACACAAAAACATCAAAGTGCGTTTTAGACCATTTTGTGCATTTCGAAAAAACTTTTCACACAAAAACACCAAAGTGCATACAATAGCTTACTATCATATTTGGAGACGTTTTAGACCATTTTGAGCATTTCGATGAAACTTTTCAGACAAAACATAAAAGTGCATAAAATAGCTTCAAATCGCATTTGGAGACGTTTTAGACCATTTTGTGCATTTCGATGAAACTTTTCACACAAAAACATCAAAGTGCATACAATAGCTTAATATCGTATTTGGAGACGTTTTAGACCATTTTGTGCATTTCGATGAAACTTTTCACACAAAACCATCAAAGTGCATAAAATATCTTCAAATCGCATTTGCAGACGTTTTAGACCATTTTGTGCATTTCGATGAAACTTAGTTACACAAAAACATCAAAGTGCTTAAAATCACATTTGAAACCGTTTTAGACCATTTCGAGCATTTCTATAAAACTTTTGACACAAAACATCAAAGTGCACAAAAGAACTCAAAATCGCATTTGGAGACGTTTTAGACCATTTTGAGCATTTCGAAAAAACTTTTCACACAAAACATTAAAGTGCACAAAATAGCTTCAAATCGCATTTGGAGACGTTTTAGACCATTTTGTGCATTTCGAAAAAACTTTTCACACAAAAACATCAAAGTGCATACAATAGCTTAATATCATATTTGGAGACGTTTTAGACCATTTTGTGCATTTCGATGAAACTTTTCACACAAAACATAAAAGTGCATAAAATAGCTTCAAATCGCATTTGGAGACGTTTTAGACCATTTTGTGCATTTCGATGAAACTTGGTTACACAAAAACATCAAAGTGCACAAAAGAGTTCCAAATCGCATTTGGAGACGTTTTAGACCATTTTGTGCATTTCAAAAAAACTTTTCACACAAAAACATCAAAGTGCATACAATAGCTTAATATCGTATTTGGAGACGTTTTAGACCATTTTGTGCATTTCGATGAAACTTTTCACACAAAACATCAAAGTGCACAAAATAGCTTCAAATCGCATTTGGAGACGTTTTAGACCATTTTGTGCATTTCGATGAAACTTGATTACACAAAAACATCAAAGTGCTTAAAATCACATTTGAAACCGTTTTAGAACATTTTGAGCATTTCGAAAAAACTTTTCAAACAAAAACATCAATGTGCATACAACAGCTTATTATCGCATTTGGAGACGTTTTAGACCATTTTGTGTATTTCGATGAAACTTTTCAAACAAAAACATCAATGTGCATACAACAGCTTATTATCGCATTTGGAGACGTTTTAGACCATTTTGTGCATTTCGAAAAAACTTTTCACACAAAAACATCTAAGTGCATACAATAGCTTAATATCGTATAAGGAGACGTTTTAAACCATTTTGTGCATTTCGATGAAACTTTTCACACAAAACATAAAAGTGCACAAAATAGCTTCAAATCGCATTTGTAGACGTTTTAGACCATTTTGTGCATTTCGAAAAAACTTTTCACACAAAACCATCAAAGTGCATAAAATAGCTTCAAATCGCATTTGCAGACGTTTTAGACCATTTTGTGCATTTCGATGAAACTTAGTTACACAAAAACATCAAAGTGCTTAAAATCACATTTGAAACCGTTTTAGACCATTTCGAGCATTTCTATAAAACTTTTGACACAAAACATCAAAATGCACAAAAGAGCTCCAAATCGCATTTGGAGACGTTTTAGACCATTTTGAGCATTTCGAAAAAACTTTTCACTCAAAAACATCAAAGTGCATACAATAGCTTAATATAGTATTTGGAGACGTTTTAGACCATTTTGTGCATTTCGATGAAACTTTTCACACAAAACATCAAAGTGCACAAAATAGCTTCAAATCGCATTTGGAGACGTTTTAGACCATTTTGTGCATTTCGATGAAACTTGATTACACAAAAACATCAAAGTGCTTAAAATCACATTTGAAACCGTTTTAGAACATTTTGAGCATTTCGAAAAAACATGTTAACATAAAAACACCAAAGTGCTTAGAATAGCTTTAAAACGGATTTGGAGACGTTTTAGACCATTTTGTGCATTTCGATGAAACTTTTCACACAAAAACATCAAAGTGCATACAATAGCTTAATATCGTATTTGGAGACGTTTTAGACCATTTTGTGCATTTCGATGAAACTTTTCACACAAAACCATCAAAGTGCATAAAATATCTTCAAATCGCATTTGCAGACGTTTTAGACCATTTTGTGCATTTCGATGAAACTTAGTTACACAAAAACATCAAAGTGCTTAAAATCACATTTGAAACCGTTTTAGACCATTTCGAGCATTTCTATAAAACTTTTGACACAAAACATCAAAGTGCACAAAAGAACTCAAAATCGCATTTGGAGACGTTTTAGACCATTTTGAGCATTTCGAAAAAACTTTTCACTCAAAAACATCAAAGTGCATACAATAGCTTAATATAGTATTTGGAGACGTTTTAGACCATTTTGAGCATTTCGATAAAACTTTTCACACAAAACATTAAAGTGCACAAAATAGCTTCAAATCGCATTTGGAGACGTTTTAGACCATTTTGTGCATTTCGATGAAACTTGGTTGCACAAAAACATCAAAGTGCACAAAAGAGTTCCAAATCGCATTTGAGACGTTTTAGACCATTTTGTGCATTTCGAAAAAACTTTTCACACAAAAACATCAAAGTGCATACAATAGCTTAATATCATATTTGGAGACGTTTTAGACCATTTTGTGCATTTCGATGAAACTTTTCACACAAAACATAAAAGTGCATAAAATAGCTTCAAATCGCATTTGGAGACGTTTTAGACCATTTTGTGCATTTCGATGAAACTTGGTTACACAAAAACATCAAAGTGCACAAAAGAGTTCCAAATCGCATTTGGAGACGTTTTAGACCATTTTGTGCATTTCAAAAAAACTTTTCACACAAAAACATCAAAGTGCATACAATAGCTTAATATCGTATTTGGAGACGTTTTAGACCATTTTGTGCATTTCGATGAAACTTTTCACACAAAACATCAAAGTGCACAAAATAGCTTCAAATCGCATTTGGAGACGTTTTAGACCATTTTGTGCATTCCGATGAAACTTGATTACACAAAAACATCAAAGTGCTTAAAATCACATTTGAAACCGTTTTAGAACATTTTGAGCATTTCGAAAAAAACTTTTCAAACAAAAACATCAATGTGCATACAACAGCTTATTATCGCATTTGGAGACGTTTTAGACCATTTTGTGCATTTCGAAAAAACTTTTCACACAAAAACATCAAAGTGCATACAATAGCTTAATATCGTATTTGGAGACGTTTTAAACCATTTTGTGCATTTAGATGAAACTTTTCACACAAAACATAAAAGTGCACAAAATAGCTTCAAATCGCATTTGTAGACGTTTTAGACCATTTTGTGCATTTCGAAAAAACTTTTCACACAAAAACATCAAAGTGCATACAATAGCTTAATATCGTATTTGGAGACGTTTTAGACCATTTTGTGCATTTCGATGAAACTTTTCACCCAAAACATAAAAGTGCACAAAATAGCTTCAAATCGCATTTGGAGACATTTTTGACAAATTTGTGCATTTCGATGAAACTTTTTACACAAAAACAACAAAGTGCATACAATAGCTTAATATCGTATTTGGAGACGTTTTAGACCATTTTGTGCATTTCGATGAAACTTAGTTACACAAAAACATCAAAGTGCTTAAAATCACATTTGAAACCGTTTTAGACCATTTTGTGCATTTCGAAAAAACTTTTCACACAAAAACATCAAAGTGCATACAATAGCTTAATATCGTATTTGGAGACGTTTTAGACCATTTTTTGCATTTCGATGAAACTTTTCACACAAAAACAACAAAGTGCATACAATATCTTAATATCGTATTTGGAGACGTTTTAGACCATTTTGTGCATTTCGATGAAACTTAGTTACACAAAAACATCAAAGTGCTTAAAATCACATTTGAAACCGTTTTAGACCATTTCGAGCATTTCTATAAAACTTTTGACACAAAACATCAAAATGCACAAAAGAGCTCCAAATCGCATTTGGAGACGTTTTAGACCATTTTGAGCATTTCGAAAAAACTTTTCACTCAAAAACATCAAAGTGCATACAATAGCCTAATATAGTATTTGGAGACGTTTTAGACCATTTTGTGCATTTCGATGAAACTTTTCACACAAAACATCAAAGTTCACAAAACAGCTTCAAATCGCATTTGGAGACGTTTTAGACCATTTTGTGCATTTCGATGAAAATTGGTTACACAAAAACATCAAAGTGCACAAAAGAGTTCCAAATCGCATTTGGAGACGTTTTAGACCATTTTGTGCATTTCGAAAAAACTTTTCACACAAAAACATCAAAGTGCATACAATAGCTTAATATCGTATTTGGAGACGTTTTAGACCATTTTTTGCATTTCGATGAAACTTTTCACACAAAAACAACAAAGTGCATACAATATCTTAATATCGTATTTGGAGACGTTTTAGACCATTTTGTGCATTTCGATGAAACTTAGTTACACAAAAACATCAAAGTGCTTAAAATCACATTTGAAACCGTTTTAGACCATTTCGAGCATTTCTATAAAACTTTTGACACAAAACATCAAAATGCACAAAAGAGCTCCAAATCGCATTTGGAGACGTTTTAGACCATTTTGAGCATTTCGAAAAAACTTTTCACTCAAAAACATCAAAGTGCATACAATAGCTTAATATAGTATTTGGAGACGTTTTAGACCATTTTGTGCATTTCGATGAAACTTTTCACACAAAACATCAAAGTGCACAAAACAGCTTCAAATCGCATTTGGAGACGTTTTAGACCATTTTGTGCATTTCGATGAAACTTGATTACACAAAAACATCAAAGTGCTTAAAATCACATTTGAAACCGTTTTAGAACATTTTGAGCATTTCGAAAAAACATGTTAACATAAAAACACCAAAGTGCTTAGAATAGCTTTAAAACGGATTTGGAGACGTTTTAGACCATTTTGTGCATTTCGTTAAAACTTTTCACACAAAAACATCAAAGTGCATACAATAGCTTAATATCGTATTTGGAGACGTTTTAGACCGTTTTGTGCATTTTGATGAAACTTTTTACATAAAACATCAAAGTGCACAAAATAGCTTCAAATCGCATTTGGAGACGTTTTAGACCATTTTGTGCATTTCGATGAAACTTTTCACACAAAAACAACAAAGTGCATACAATATCTTAATATCGTATTTGGAGACGTTTTAGACCATTTTGTGCATTTCGATGAAACTTAGTTACACAAAAACATCAAAGTGCTTAAAATCACATTTGAAACCGTTTTAGACCATTTCGAGCATTTCTATAAAACTTTTGACACAAAACATCAAAGTGCACAAAAGAGCTCCAAATCGCATTAGGAGACGTTTTAGACCATTTTGTGCATTTCGAAAAAACTTTTCACACAAAAACATCAAAGTGCATACAATAGCTTAATATCGTATTTGGAGACGTTTTAGACCATTTTTTGCATTTCGATAAAACTTTTCACACAAAACATTAAAGTGCACAAAATAGCTTCAAATCGCATTTGGAGACGTTTTAGACCATTTTGTGCATTTCGATGAAAATTGGTTACACAAAAACATCAAAGTGCACAAAAGAGTTCCAAATCGCATTTAGATACGTTTTAGACCATTTTGTGCATTTCGAAAAAACTTTTCACACAAAAACATCAAAGTGCATACAATAGCTTAATATCGTATTTGGAGACGTTTTAGACCATTTTTTGCATTTCGATGAAACTTTTCACACAAAACATAAAAGTGCATAAAATAGCTTCAAATCGCATTTGGAGACGTTTTAGACCATTTTGTGCATTTCGATGAAACTTTTCACACCAAAACATCAAAGTGCATACAATAGCTTAATATCGTATTTGGAGACGTTTTAGACCATTTTGTGCATTTCGATGAAACTTTTCACACAAAACCATCAAAGTGCATAAAATATCTTCAAATCGCATTTGCAGACGTTTTAGACCATTTTGTCCATTTCTATGAAACTTAGTTACACAAAAACATCAAAGTGCTTAAAATCACATTTGAAACCGTTTTAGACCATTTCGAGCATTTCTATAAAACTTTTGACACAAAACATCAAAGTGCACAAAAGAACTCAAAATCGCATTTGGAGACGTTTTAGACCATTTTGAGCATTTCGAAAAAACTTTTCACTCAAAAACATCAAAGTGCATACAATAGCTTAATATAGTATTTGGAGACGTTTTAGACCATTTTGAGCATTTCGATAAAACTTTTCACACAAAACATTAAAGTGCACAAAATAGCTTCAAATCGCATTTGGAGACGTTTTAGACCATTTTGTGCATTTCGATGAAACTTGGTTACACAAAAACATCAAAGTGCACAAAAGAGTTCCAAATCGCATTTGGAGACGTTTTACACCATTTTGTGCATTTCAAAAAAACTTTTCACACAAAAACATCAAAGTGCATACAATAGCTTAATATCGTATTTGGAGACGTTTTAGACCATTTTGTGCATTTCGATGAAACTTTTCACACAAAACATCAAAGTGCACAAAATAGCTTCAAATCGCATTTGGAGACGTTTTAGACCATTTTGTGCATTTCGATGAAACTTGATTACACAAAAACATCAAAGTGCTTAAAATCACATTTGAAACCGTTTTAGAACATTTTGAGCATTTCGAAAAAACTTTTCAAACAAAAACATCAATGTGCATACAACAGCTTATTATCGTATTTGGAGACGTTTTAGACCATTTTGTGCATTTCGATGAAACTTTTCACACAAAAACATAAAAGTGTATACAATAGCTTAATATCGTATTTGGAGACGTTTTAGACCATTTTGTGCATTTCGATGAAACTTTTCACCCAAAACATAAAAGTGCACAAAATAGCTTCAAATCGCATTTGGATACATTTTTGACCAATTTGTGCATTTCGATGAAACTTTTTACACAAAAACAACAAAGTGCATACAATAGCTTAATATCGTATTTGGAGACGTTTTAGACCATTTTGTGCATTTCGGTGAAACTTTTCAAACAAAAACATCAATGTGCATACAACAGCTTATTATCGCATTTGGAGACGTTTTAGACCATTTTGTGCATTTCGAAAAAACTTTTCACACAAAAACATCAAAGTGCATATAATAGCTTAATATCGTATTTGGAGACGTTTTAGACCATTTTGTTCATTTCGATGAAACTTTTCACACAAAAACATAAAAGTGCATAAAATAGCTTAATATCGTATTTGGAGACGTTTTAGACCATTTTGTGCATTTCGATGAAACTTTTCACCCAAACATAAAAGTGCACAAAATAGCTTCAAATCGCATTTGGAGACATTTTTGACCAATTTGTGCATTTCGATAAAACTTTTCACACAAAAACATCAAAGTGCATACAATAGCTTAATATCGTATTTGGAGACGTTTTAGACCATTTTGTGCATTTCGGTGAAACTTTTCAAACAAAAACATCAATGTGCATACAACAGCTTATTATCGCATTTGGAGACGTTTTAGACCATTTTGTGCATTTCGAAAAAACTTTTCACACAAAAACATCAAAGTGCATATAATAGCTTAATATCGTATTTGGAGACGTTTTAGACCATTTTGTTCATTTCGATGAAACTTTTCACACAAAAACATAAAAGTGCATAAAATAGCTTAATATCGTATTTGGAGACGTTTTAGACCATTTTGTGCATTTCGATGAAACTTTTCACCCAAACATAAAAGTGCACAAAATAGCTTCAAATCGCATTTGGAGACATTTTTGACCAATTTGTGCATTTCGATAAAACTTTTCACACAAAAACATCAAAGTGCATACAATAGCTTAATATCGTATTTGGAGACGTTTTAGACCATTTTGTGCATTTCAATGAAACTTTTCACACAAAACAACAAAGTGCACAAAATAGCTTCAAATCGCATTTGGAGACGTTTTAGACCATTTTGTGCATTTCGAAAAAACTTGATTACACAAAAATATCAAAGTGCTTAAAATCACATTTGAAACCGTTTTAGACCATTTTGAGCATTTCGATAAAACTTTTCACACAAAACATTAAAGTGCACAAAATAGCTTCAAATCGCATTTGGAGACGTTTTAGACCATTTTGTGCATTTCGATGAAACTTGGTTACACAAAAACATCAAAGTGCACAAAAGAGTTCCAAATCGCATTTGGAGACGTTTTAGACCATTTTGTGCATTTCGAAAAACCATCCAAAGTGCATAAAATATCTTCAAATCGCATTTGCAGACGTTTTAGACCATTTTGTGCATTTCGATGAAACTTAGTTACACAAAAACATCAAAGTGCTTAAAATCACATTTGAAACCGTTTTAGACCATTTCGAGCATTTCTATAAAACTTTTGACACAAAACATCAAAGTGCACAAAAGAACTCAAAATCGCATTTGGAGACGTTTTAGACCATTTTGAGCATTTCGAAAAAACTTTTCACTCAAAAACATCAAAGTGCATACAATAGCTTAATATAGTATTTGGAGACGTTTTAGACCATTTTGAGCATTTCGATAAAACTTTTCACACAAAACATTAAAGTGCACAAAATAGCTTCAAATCGCATTTGGAGACGTTTTAGACCATTTTGTGCATTTCGATGAAACTTGGTTGCACAAAAACATCAAAGTGCACAAAAGAGTTCCAAATCGCATTTGAGACGTTTTAGACCATTTTGTGCATTTCGAAAAAACTTTTCACACAAAAACATCAAAGTGCATACAATAGCTTAATATCATATTTGGAGACGTTTTAGACCATTTTGTGCATTTCGATGAAACTTTTCACACAAAACATAAAAGTGCATAAAATAGCTTCAAATCGCATTTGGAGACGTTTTAGACCATTTTGTGCATTTCGATGAAACTTGGTTACACAAAAACATCAAAGTGCACAAAAGAGTTCCAAATCGCATTTGGAGACGTTTTAGACCATTTTGTGCATTTCAAAAAAACTTTTCACACAAAAACATCAATGTGCATACAATAGCTTAATATCGTATTTGGAGACGTTTTAGACCATTTTGTGCATTTCGATGAAACTTTTCACACAAAACATCAAAGTGCACAAAATAGCTTCAAATCGCATTTGGAGACGTTTTAGACCATTTTGTGCATTTCGAAAAAACTTTTCACACAAAAACATCAAAGTGCATACAATAGCTTAATATCGTATTTGGAGACGTTTTAGACCATTTTGTGCATTTCGATGAAACTTTTCACACAAAAACATAAAAGTGCATACAATAGCTTAATATCGTATTTGGAGACGTTTTAGACCATTTTGTGCATTTCGATGAAACTTTTCACCCAAAACATAAAAGTGCACAAAATAGCTTCAAATCGCATTTGGAGACATTTTTGACCAATTTGTGCATTTCGATGAAACTTTTTACACAAAAACAACAAAGTGCATACAATATCTTAATATCGTATTTGGAGACGTTTTAGACCATTTTGTGCATTTCGATGAAACTTTTCAAACAAAAACATCAATGTGCATACAACAGCTTATTATCGCATTTTGAGACGTTTTAGACCATTTTGTGCATTTCGAAAAAACTTTTCACACAAAAACATCAAAGTGCATACAATAGCTTAATATCGTATTTGGAGACGTTTTAGACCATTTTGTGCATTTCGATGAAACTTTTCACACAAAAACATAAAAGTGCATAAAATAGCTTAATATCGTATTTGGAGACGTTTTAGACCATTTTGTGCATTTCGATGAAACTTTTCACCCAAACATAAAAGTGCACAAAATAGCTTCAAATCGCATTTGGAGATATTTTTGACCAATTTGTGCATTTCGATAAAACTTTTCACACAAAAACATCAAAGTGCATACAATAGCTTAATATCGTATTTGGAGACGTTTTAGACCATTTTGTGCATTTCAATGAAACTTTTCACACAAAACAACAAAGTGCACAAAATAGCTTCAAATCGCATTTGGAGACGTTTTAGACCATTTTGTGCGTTTCATTACACAAAACATCAAAGTGCACAAAATAGCTTCAAATCGCACTTGGAGACGTTTTAGACCATTTTGTGCATTTCGAAAAAACTTGATTACACAAAAATATCAAAGTGCTTAAAATCACATTTGAAACAGTTTTAGACCATTTTGAGCATTTCGATAAAACTTTTCACACAAAACATTAAAGTGCACAAAATAGCTTCAAATCGCATTTGGAGACGTTTTAGACCATTTTGTGCATTTCGATGAAACTTGGTTACACAAAACCATCAAAGTGCCCAAAAGAGTTCCAAATCGCATTTGGAGACGTTTTAGACCATTTTGTGCATTTCGAAAAAACTTTTCAAACAAAAACATCAAAGTGCATACAATAGCTTAATATCGTATTTGGAGACGTTTTAGACCATTTTGTGCATCTCGATGAAACTTTTCACCCAAAACATAAAAGTGCATACAATAGCTTAATATCGTATTTGGAGACGTTGTAGACCATTTTGTACATTTCGAAAAAACTTTTCACACAAAAACATCAAAGTGCATACAATAGCTTAATATCGTATTTGGAGACGTTTTAGACCATTTTGTGCATTTCGAAAAAACTTTTCACACAAAAACATCAAAGTGCATACAATAGCTTAATATCGTATTTGGAGACGTTTTAGACCATTTTGTGCATTTCGATGAAACTTTTCAAACAAAAACATCAATGTGCATACAACAGCTTATTATCGCATTTGGAGACGTTTTAGACCATTTTGTGCATTTCGAAAAAACTTTTCACACAAAAACATCAAAGTGCATACAATTGCTTAATATCCTATTTGGAGACGTTTTAGACCATTTTGTGCATTTCGATGAAACTTTTCACACAAAAACATAAAAGTGCATACAATAGGTTAATATCGTATTTGGAGACGTTTTAGACCATTTTGTGCATCTCGATGAAACTTTTCACCCAAAACATAAAAGTGCACAAAATAGCTTCAAATCGCATTTGGAGACATTTTTGACCAATTTGTGCATTTCGATGAAACTTTTTACACAAAAACAACAAAGTGCATACAATAGCTTAATATCGTATTTGGAGACGTTTTAGACCATTTTGTGCATTTCGATGAAACTTTTCAAACAAAAACACCAATGTGCATACAACAGCTTATTATCGCATTTGGAGACGTTTTAGACCATTTTGTGCATTTCGAAAAAACTTTTCACACAAAAACATCAAAGTGCATACAATAGCATAATATCGTATTTGGAGACGTTTTAGACCATTTTGTGCATTTCGATGAAACTTTTCACACAAAAACATCAATGTGCATACAACAGCTTATTATCGTATTTGGAGACGTTTTTGACCATTTTGTGCATTTCGATGAAACTTAGTTACACAAAAACATCAAAGTGCTTAAAATCACATTTGAAACCGTTTTAGACCATTTCGAGCATTTCTATAAAACTTTTGACACAAAACATCAAAGTGCACAAAAGAGCTCCAAATCGCATTTGGAGACGTTTTAGACCATTTTGAGCACTTCGAAAAAACTTTTCACTCAAAAACATCAAAGTGCATACAATAGCTTAATATAGTATTTGGAGACGTTTTAGACCATTTTGTGCATTTCGATGAAACTTGGTTACACAAAAACATCAAAGTGCACAAAAGAGTTCCAAATCGCATTTGCAGACGTTTTAGACCATTTTGTGCTTTTCGATGAAACTTAGTTACACAAAAACATCAAAGTGCTTAAAATCACATTTGAAACCGTTTTAGACCATTTCGAGCATTCTATAAAACTTTTGACACAAAACATCAAAGTGCACAAAAGAGCTCCAAATCGCATTTGGAGACGTTTTAGACCATTTTGAGCATTTCGAAAAAACTTTTCACTCAAAAACATCAAAGTGCATACAATAGCTTAATATAGTATTTGGAGACGTTTTAGACCATTTTGTGCATTTCGATGAAACTTGGTTACACAAAAACATCAAAGTGCACAAAAGAGTTCCAAATCGCATTTGGAGACGTTTTAGACCATTTTGTGCATTTCGAAAAAACTTTTAACACAAAAACATCAAAGTGCATACAATAGCTTAATATCGTATTTGGAGACGTTTTAGACCATTTTGTGCATTTCGATGAAACGTTTCACCCAAAACATAAAAGTGCATACAATAGCTTAATATCGTATTTGGAGACGTTTTAGACCATTTTGAGCATTTCGAAAAAACTTTTCACTCAAAAACATCAAAGTGCATACAATAGCTTAATATAGTATTTGGAGACGTTTTAGACCATTTTGTGCATTTCGATGAAACTTGGTTACACAAAAACATCAAAGTGCACAAAAGAGTTCCAAATCGCATTTGCAGACGTTTTAGACCATTTTGTGCTTTTCGATGAAACTTAGTTACACAAAAACATCAAAGTGCTTAAAATCACATTTGAAACCGTTTTAGACCATTTCGAGCATTTCTATAAAACTTTTGACACAAAACATCAAAGTGCACAAAAGAGCTCCAAATCGCATTTGGAGACGTTTTAGACCATTTTGAGCATTTCGAAAAAACTTTTCACTCAAAAACATCAAAGTGCATACAATAGCTTAATATAGTATTTGGAGACGTTTTAGACCATTTTGTGCATTTCGATGAAACTTGGTTATACAAAAACATCAAAGTGCACAAAAGAGTTCCAAATCGCATTTGGAGACGTTTTAGACCATTTTGTGCATTTCGAAAAAACTTTTAACACAAAAACATCAAAGTGCATACAATAGCTTAATATCGTATTTGGAGACGTTTTAGACCATTTTGTGCATTTCGATGAAACGTTTCACACAAAACATAAAAGTGCATACAATAGCTTAATAACGTATTTGGAGACGTTTTAGACCATTTTGTGCATTTCGAAAAAACTTTTCACACAAAAACATCAAAGTGCATACAATAGCTTAATATCGTATTTGGAGACGTTTTAGACCATTTTGTGCATTTCGATGAAACTTTTCAAACAAAAACATCAATGTGCATACAACAGCTTATTATCGCATTTGGAGACGTTTTAGACCATTTTGTGCATTTCGAAAAAACTTTTCACACAAAAACATCAAAGTGCCTACAATAGCTTAATATCGTATTTGGAGACGTTTTAGACCATTTTGTGCATTTCGATGAAACTTTTCACACAAAAACATAAAAGTGCATACAATAGCTTAATATCGTATTTGGAGACGTTTTAGACCATTTTGAGCATTTCGAAAAAACTTTTCACTCAAAAACATCAAAGTGCATACAATAGCTTAATATAGTATTTGGAGACGTTTTAGACCATTTTGTGCATTTCGATGAAACTTGGTTACACAAAAACATCAAAGTGCACAAAAGAGTTCCAAATCGCATTTGCAGACGTTTTAGACCATTTTGTGCTTTTCGATGAAACTTAGTTACACAAAAACATCAAAGTGCTTAAAATCACATTTGAAACCGTTTTAGACCATTTCGAGCATTTCTATAAAACTTTTGACACAAAACATCAAAGTGCACAAAAGAGCTCCAAATCGCATTTGGAGACGTTTTAGACCATTTTGAGCATTTCGAAAAAACTTTTCACTCAAAAACATCAAAGTGCATACAATAGCTTAATATAGTATTTGGAGACGTTTTAGACCATTTTGTGCATTTCGATGAAACTTGGTTATACAAAAACATCAAAGTGCACAAAAGAGTTCCAAATCGCATTTGGAGACGTTTTAGACCATTTTGTGCATTTCGAAAAAACTTTTAACACAAAAACATCAAAGTGCATACAATAGCTTAATATCGTATTTGGAGACGTTTTAGACCATTTTGTGCATTTCGATGAAACGTTTCACCCAAAACATAAAAGTGCATACAATAGCTTAATATCGTATTTGGAGACGTTTTAGACCATTTTGTGCATTTCGAAAAAACTTTTCACACAAAAACATCAAAGTGCATACAATAGCTTAATATCGTATTTGGAGACGTTTTAGACCATTTTGTGCATTTCGATGAAACTTTTCAAACAAAAACATCAATGTGCATACAACAGCTTATTATCGCATTTGGAGACGTTTTAGACCATTTTGTGCATTTCGAAAAAACTTTTCACACAAAAACATCAAAGTGCCTACAATAGCTTAATATCGTATTTGGAGACGTTTTAGACCATTTTGTGCATTTCGATGAAACTTTTCACACAAAAACATAAAAGTGCATACAATAGCTTAATATCGTATTTGGAGACGTTTTAGACCATTTTGTGCATCTTTATGAAACTTTTCACCCAAAACATAAAAGTGCACAAAATAGCTTCAAATCGCATTTGGAGACATTTTTGACCAATTTGTGCATTTCGATGAAACTTTTTACACAAAAACAACAAAGTGCATACAATAGCTTAATATCGTATTTGGAGACGTTTTAGACCATTTTGTGCATTTCGATGAAACTTTTCAAACAAAAACATCAATGTGCATACAACAGCTTATTATCGCATTTGGAGACGTTTTAGACCATTTTGTGCATTTCGAAAAAACTTTTTACACAAAAACATCAAAGTGCATACAATAGCTTAATATCGTATTTGGAGACGTTTTAGACCATTTTGTGCATTTCGATGAAACTTTTCACACAAAAACATAAAAGTGCATAAAATAGCTTAATATCGTATTTGGAGACGTTTTAGACCATTTTGTGCATTTCGATAAAACTTTTCACACAAAAACATCAAAGTGCATACAATAGCTTAATATCACATTTGAAACCGTTTTAGACCATTTTGAGCATTTCGATAAAACTTTTCACACAAAACATTAAAGTGCACAAAATAGCTTCAAATCGCATTTGGAGACGTTTTAGACCATTTTGTGCATTTCGATGAAACTTGGTTACACAAAAACATCAAAGTGCACAAAAGAGTTCCAAATCGCATTTGGAGACGTTTTACACCATTTTGTGCATTTCGAAAAAACTTTTCACACAAAAACATCAAAGTGCATACAATAGCTTAATATCGTATTTGGAGACGTTTTAGACCATTTTGTGCATTTCGATGAAACTTTTCACACAAAACATAAAAGTGCACAAAATAGCTTCAAATCGCATTTGTAGACGTTTTAGACCATTTTGTGCATTTCGAAAAAACTTTTTACACAAAAACATCAAAGTGCATACAATAGCTTAATATTGTATTTGGAGACGTTTTAGACCATTTTGTGCATTTCGATGAAACTTTTCACCCAAAACATAAAAGTGCACAAAATAGCTTCAAATCGCATTTGGAGACATTTTTGACCATTTTGTGCATTTCGATGAAACTTTTTACACAAAAACAACAAAGTGCCTACAATAGCTTAATATCGTATTTGGAGACGTTTTAGACAATTTTGTGCATTTCGATGAAACTTTTCAAACAAAAACATCAATGTGCATACAACAGCTTATTATCGCATTTGGAGACGTTTTAGACCATTTTGTGCATTTCGAAAAAACTTTTCACACAAAAACATCAAAGTGCATACAATAGCTTAATATCGTATTTGGAGACGTTTTAGACCATTTTGTGCATTTCGATGAAACTGTTCACACAAAAACATAAAAGTGCATACAATAGCTTAATATCGTATTTGGAGACGTTTTAGACCATTTTGTGCATTTCGATAAAACTTTTCACCCAAAACATAAAAGTGCACAAAATAGCTTCAAATCGCATTTGGAGACATTTTTGACCAATTTGTGCATTTCGATGAAACTTTTTACACAAAAACAACAAAGTGCATACAATAGCTTAATATCGTATTTGGAGACGTTTTAGACCATTTTGTGCATTTCGGTGAAAGTTTTCAAACAAAAACATCAATGTGCATACAACAGCTTATTGTCGCATTTGGAGACGTTTTAGACCATTTTGTGCATTTCGAAAAAACTTTTCACACAAAAACATCAAAGTGCATACAATAGCTTAATATCGTATTTGGAGACGTTTTAGACCATTTTGTGCATTTCGATGAAACTTTTCACACAAAAACATAAAAGTGCATACAATAGCTTAATATCGTATTTGGAGGCGTTTTAGACCATTTTGTGCATTTCGATGAAACTTTTCACCCAAAACATAAAAGTGCACAAAATAGCTTCAAATCGCATTTGGAGACATTTTTGACCAATTTGTGCATTTCGATGAAACTTTTTACACAAAAACAACAAAGTGCATACAATAGCTTAATATCGTATTTGGAGACGTTTTAGACCATTTTGTGCATTTCGATGAAACTTTTCAAACAAAAACATCAATGTGCATACAACAGCTTATTATCGCATTTGGAGACGTTTTAGACCATTTTGTGCATTTCGAAAAAACTTTTCACACAAAAACATCAAAGTGCATACAATAGCTTAATATCGTATTTGGAGACGTTTTAGACCATTTTGTGCATTTCGATGAAACTTTTCACACAAAAACATAAAAGTGCATACAATAGCTTAATATCGTATTTGGAGGCGTTTTAGACCATTTTGTGCATTTCGATGAAACTTTTCATCCAAAACATAAAAGTGCACAAAATAGCTTCAAATCGCATTTGGAGACATTTTTGACCAATTTGTGCATTTCGATGAAACTTTTTACACAAAAACATCAATGTGCATACAACAGCTTAATATCGTATTTGGAGACGTTTTAGACCATTTTGTGCATTTCGATGAAACTTTTCAAACAAAAACATCAATGTGCATACAACAGCTTATTATCGCATTTGGAGACGTTTTAGACCATTTTGTGCATTTCGAAAAAACTTTTCACACAAAAACATCAAAGTGCATACAATAGCTTAATATCGTATTTGGAGACGTTTTAGACCATTTTGTGCATTTCGATGAAACTTTTCACACAAAACCATCAAAGTGCATAAAATATCTTCAAATCGCATTTGCAGACGTTTTAGACCATTTTGTGCATTTCGATGAAACTTAGTTACACAAAAACATCAAAGTGCTTAAAATCACATTTGAAACCGTTTTAGACCATTTCGAGCATTTCTATAAAACTTTTGACACAAAACATCAAAGTGCACAAAAGAACTCAAAATCGCATTTGGAGACGTTTTAGACCATTTTGAGCATTTCGAAAAAACTTTTCACTCAAAAACATCAAAGTGCATACAATAGCTTAATATAGTATTTGGAGACGTTTTAGACCATTTTGAGCATTTCGATAAAACTTTTCACACAAAACATTAAAGTGCACAAAATAGCTTCAAATCGCATTTGGAGACGTTTTAGACCATTTTGTGCATTTCGATGAAACTTGGTTACACAAAAACATCAAAGTGCACAAAAGAGTTCCAAATCGCATTTGAGACGTTTTAGACCATTTTGTGCATTTCGAAAAAACTTTTCACACAAAAACATCAAATTGCATACAATAGCTTACTATCATATTTGGAGACGTTTTAGACCATTTTGTGCAATTCGATGAAACTTTTCACACAAAACATAAAAGTGCATAAAATAGCTTCAAATCGCATTTGGAGACGTTTTAGACCATTTTGAGCATTTCGAAAAAACTTCTCACTCAAAAACATCAAAGTGCATACAATAGCTTAATATAGTATTTGGAGACGTTTTAGACCATTTTGAGCATTTCGATAAAACTTTTCACACAAAACATTAAAGTGCACAAAATAGCTTCAAATCGCATTTGGAGACGTTTTAGACCATTTTGTGCATTTCGATGAAACTTGGTTACACAAAAACATCAAAGTGCACAAAAGAGTTCCAAATCGCATTTGAGACGTTTTAGACCATTTTGTGCATTTCGATGAAACTTTTCACACAAAACATAAAAGTGCATAAAATAGCTTCAAATCGCATTTGGAGACGTTTTAGACCATTTTGTGCATTTCGATGAAACTTGGTTACACAAAAACATCAAAGTGCACAAAAAAGTTCCAAATCGCATTTGGAGACGTTTTAGACCATTTTGTGCATTTCAAAAAAACTTTTCACACAAAAACATCAAAGTGCATACAATAGCTTAATATCGTATTTGGAGACGTTTTAGACCATTTTGTGCATTTCGATGAAACTTGATTACACAAAAACATCAAAGTGCTTAAAATCACATTTGAAACCGTTTTAGAACATTTTGAGCATTTCGAAAAAACTTTTCAAACAAAAACATCAATGTGCATAAAACAGCTTATTATCGCATTTGGAGACGTTTTAGACCATTTTGTGCATTTCGATGAAACTTTTCAAACAAAAACATCAATGTGCATACAACAGCTTATTATCGCATTTGGAGACGTTTTAGACCATTTTGTGCATTTCGAAAAAACTTTTCTCACAAAAACATCAAAGTGCATACAATAGCTTAATATCGTATTTGGAGACGTTTTAAACCATTTTGTGCATTTCGATGAAACTTTTCACACAAAACATAAAAGTGCACAAAATAGCTTCAAATCGCATTTGTAGACGTTTTAGACCATTTTGTGCATTTCGAAACAACTTTTTCACACAAAAACATCAAAGTGCATACAATAGCTTAATATCATATTTGGAGACGTTTTAGACCATTTTGTGCATTTCGATGAAACTTTTCACACAAAACATAAAAGTGCATAAAATAGCTTCAAATCGCATTTGGAGACGTTTTAGACCATTTTGTGCATTTCGATGAAACTTGGTTACACTAAAACATCAAAGTGCACAAAAGAGTTCCAAATCGCATTTGGAGACGTTTTAGACCATTTTGTGCATTTCAAAAAAACTTTTCACACAAAAACATAAAAGTGCATACAATAGCTTAATATCGTATTTGGAGACGTTTTAGACCATTTTGTGCATTTCGATGAAACTTTTCACCCAAAACATAAAAGTGCACAAAATAGCTTCAAATCGCATTTGGATACATTTTTGACCAATTTGTGCATTTCGATGAAACTTTTTACACAAAAACAACAAAGTGCATACAATAGCTTAATATCGTATTTGGAGACGTTTTAGACCATTTTGTGCATTTCGATGAAACTTTTCAAACAAAAACATCAATGTGCATACAACAGCTTATTATCGCATTTGGAGACGTTTTAGACCATTTTGTGCATTTCGAAAAAACTTTTCACACAAAAACATCAAAGTGCATACAATAGCTTAATATCGTATTTGGAGACGTTTTAGACCATTTTGTGCATTTCGATGAAACTTTTCACACAAAAACATAAAAGTGCATAAAATAGCTTAATATCGTATTTGGAGACGTTTTAGACCATTTTGTGCATTTCGATGAAACTTTTCACCCAAAAACATCAAAGTGCATACAATATCTTAATATCGTATTTGGAGACGTTTTAGACAATTTTGTGCATTTCGATGAAACTTTTCAAACAAAAACATCAATGTGCATACAACAGCTTATTATCGCATTTGGAGACGTTTTAGACCATTTTGTGCATTTCGAAAAAACTTTTCACACAAAAACATCAAAGTGCATACAATAGCTTAATATCGTATTTGGAGACGTTTTAGACCATTTTGTGCATTTCGATGAAACTGTTCACACAAAAACATAAAAGTGCATACAATAGCTTAATATCGTATTTGGAGACGTTTTAGACCATTTTGTGCATTTCGATAAAACTTTTCACCCAAAACATAAAAGTGCACAAAATAGCTTCAAATCGCATTTGGAGACATTTTTGACCAATTTGTGCATTTCGATGAAACTTTTTACACAAAAACAACAAAGTGCATACAATAGCTTAATATCGTATTTGGAGACGTTTTAGACCATTTTGTGCATTTCGGTGAAAGTTTTCAAACAAAAACATCAATGTGCATACAACAGCTTATTGTCGCATTTGGAGACGTTTTAGACCATTTTGTGCATTTCGAAAAAACTTTTCACACAAAAACATCAAAGTGCATACAATAGCTTAATATCGTATTTGGAGACGTTTTAGACCATTTTGTGCATTTCGATGAAACTTTTCACACAAAAACATAAAAGTGCATACAATAGCTTAATATCGTATTTGGAGGCGTTTTAGACCATTTTGTGCATTTCGATGAAACTTTCCACCCAAAACATAAAAGTGCACAAAATAGCTTCAAATCGCATTTGGAGACATTTTTGACCAATTTGTGCATTTCGATGAAACTTTTTACACAAAAACAACAAAGTGCATACAATAGCTTAATATCGTATTTGGAGACGTTTTAGACCATTTTGTGCATTTCGATGAAACTTTTCAAACAAAAACATCAATGTGCATACAACAGCTTATTATCGCATTTGGAGACGTTTTAGACCATTTTGTGCATTTCGAAAAAACTTTTCACACAAAAACATCAAAGTGCATACAATAGCTTAATATCGTATTTGGAGACGTTTTAGACCATTTTGTGCATTTCGATGAAACTTTTCACACAAAAACATAAAAGTGCATACAATAGCTTAATATCGTATTTGGAGGCGTTTTAGACCATTTTGTGCATTTCGATGAAACTTTTCATCCAAAACATAAAAGTGCACAAAATAGCTTCAAATCGCATTTGGAGACATTTTTGACCAATTTGTGCATTTCGATGAAACTTTTTACACAAAAACATCAATGTGCATACAACAGCTTAATATCGTATTTGGAGACGTTTTAGACCATTTTGTGCATTTCGATGAAACTTTTCAAACAAAAACATCAATGTGCATACAACAGCTTATTATCGCATTTGGAGACGTTTTAGACCATTTTGTGCATTTCGAAAAAACTTTTCACACAAAAACATCAAAGTGCATACAATAGCTTAATATCGTATTTGGAGACGTTTTAGACCATTTTGTGCATTTCGATGAAACTTTTCACACAAAACCATCAAAGTGCATAAAATATCTTCAAATCGCATTTGCAGACGTTTTAGACCATTTTGTGCATTTCGATGAAACTTAGTTACACAAAAACATCAAAGTGCTTAAAATCACATTTGAAACCGTTTTAGACCATTTCGAGCATTTCTATAAAACTTTTGACACAAAACATCAAAGTGCACAAAAGAACTCAAAATCGCATTTGGAGACGTTTTAGACCATTTTGAGCATTTCGAAAAAACTTTTCACTCAAAAACATCAAAGTGCATACAATAGCTTAATATAGTATTTGGAGACGTTTTAGACCATTTTGAGCATTTCGATAAAACTTTTCACACAAAACATTAAAGTGCACAAAATAGCTTCAAATCGCATTTGGAGACGTTTTAGACCATTTTGTGCATTTCGATGAAACTTGGTTACACAAAAACATCAAAGTGCACAAAAGAGTTCCAAATCGCATTTGAGACGTTTTAGACCATTTTGTGCATTTCGAAAAAACTTTTCACACAAAAACATCAAATTGCATACAATAGCTTACTATCATATTTGGAGACGTTTTAGACCATTTTGTGCAATTCGATGAAACTTTTCACACAAAACATAAAAGTGCATAAAATAGCTTCAAATCGCATTTGGAGACGTTTTAGACCATTTTGAGCATTTCGAAAAAACTTCTCACTCAAAAACATCAAAGTGCATACAATAGCTTAATATAGTATTTGGAGACGTTTTAGACCATTTTGAGCATTTCGATAAAACTTTTCACACAAAACATTAAAGTGCACAAAATAGCTTCAAATCGCATTTGGAGACGTTTTAGACCATTTTGTGCATTTCGATGAAACTTGGTTACACAAAAACATCAAAGTGCACAAAAGAGTTCCAAATCGCATTTGAGACGTTTTAGACCATTTTGTGCATTTCGATGAAACTTTTCACACAAAACATAAAAGTGCATAAAATAGCTTCAAATCGCATTTGGAGACGTTTTAGACCATTTTGTGCATTTCGATGAAACTTGGTTACACAAAAACATCAAAGTGCACAAAAAAGTTCCAAATCGCATTTGGAGACGTTTTAGACCATTTTGTGCATTTCAAAAAAACTTTTCACACAAAAACATCAAAGTGCATACAATAGCTTAATATCGTATTTGGAGACGTTTTAGACCATTTTGTGCATTTCGATGAAACTTGATTACACAAAAACATCAAAGTGCTTAAAATCACATTTGAAACCGTTTTAGAACATTTTGAGCATTTCGAAAAAACTTTTCAAACAAAAACATCAATGTGCATAAAACAGCTTATTATCGCATTTGGAGACGTTTTAGACCATTTTGTGCATTTCGATGAAACTTTTCAAACAAAAACATCAATGTGCATACAACAGCTTATTATCGCATTTGGAGACGTTTTAGACCATTTTGTGCATTTCGAAAAAACTTTTCTCACAAAAACATCAAAGTGCATACAATAGCTTAATATCGTATTTGGAGACGTTTTAAACCATTTTGTGCATTTCGATGAAACTTTTCACACAAAACATAAAAGTGCACAAAATAGCTTCAAATCGCATTTGTAGACGTTTTAGACCATTTTGTGCATTTCGAAACAACTTTTTCACACAAAAACATCAAAGTGCATACAATAGCTTAATATCATATTTGGAGACGTTTTAGACCATTTTGTGCATTTCGATGAAACTTTTCACACAAAACATAAAAGTGCATAAAATAGCTTCAAATCGCATTTGGAGACGTTTTAGACCATTTTGTGCATTTCGATGAAACTTGGTTACACTAAAACATCAAAGTGCACAAAAGAGTTCCAAATCGCATTTGGAGACGTTTTAGACCATTTTGTGCATTTCAAAAAAACTTTTCACACAAAAACATAAAAGTGCATACAATAGCTTAATATCGTATTTGGAGACGTTTTAGACCATTTTGTGCATTTCGATGAAACTTTTCACCCAAAACATAAAAGTGCACAAAATAGCTTCAAATCGCATTTGGATACATTTTTGACCAATTTGTGCATTTCGATGAAACTTTTTACACAAAAACAACAAAGTGCATACAATAGCTTAATATCGTATTTGGAGACGTTTTAGACCATTTTGTGCATTTCGATGAAACTTTTCAAACAAAAACATCAATGTGCATACAACAGCTTATTATCGCATTTTGAGACGTTTTAGACCATTTTGTGCATTTCGAAAAAACTTTTCACACAAAAACATCAAAGTGCATACAATAGCTTAATATCGTATTTGGAGACGTTTTAGACCATTTTGTGCATTTCGATGAAACTTTTCACACAAAAACATAAAAGTGCATAAAATAGCTTAATATCGTATTTGGAGACGTTTTAGACCATTTTGTGCATTTCGATGAAACTTTTCACCCAAAAACATCAAAGTGCATACAATAGCTTAATATCGTATTTGGAGACGTTTTAGACTATTTTGTGCATTTCGATGAAACTTTTCAAACAAAAACATCAATGTGCATACAACAGCTTATTATCGCATTTGGAGACGTTTTAGACCATTTTGTGCATTTCGAAAAAACTTTTCACACAAAAACATCAAAGTGCATACAATAGCTTAATATCGTATTTGGAGACGTTTTAGACCATTTTGTGCATTTCGATGAAACTTTTCACACAAAAACATAAAAGTGCTTAAAATAGCTTAATATCGTATTTGGAGACGTTTTAGACCATTTTGTGCATTTCGATAAAACTTTTCACACAAAAACATCAAAGTGCATACAATAGCTTAATATCGTATTTGGAGACGTTTTAGACCATTTTGTGCATTTCAATGAAACTTTTCACACAAAACAACAAAGTGCACAAAATAGCTTCAAATCGCATTTGGAGACGTTTTAGACCATTTTGTGCATTTCGAAAAAACTTGATTACACAAAAATATCAAAGTGCTTAAAATCACATTTGAAACCGTTTTAGACCATTTTGAGCATTTCGATAAAACTTTTCACACAAAACATTAAAGTGCACAAAATAGCTTCAAATCGCATTTGGAGACGTTTTAGACCATTTTGTGCATTTCGATGAAACTTGGTTACACAAAAACATCAAAGTGCACAAAAGAGTTCCAAATCGCATTTGGAGACGTTTTACACCATTTTGTGCATTTCGAAAAAACTTTTCACACAAAAACATCAAAGTGCATACAATAGCTTAATATCGTATTTGGAGACGTTTTAGACCATTTTGTGCATTTCGATGAAACTTTTCACACAAAAACATAAAAGTGCTTAAAATAGCTTAATATCGTATTTGGAGACGTTTTAGACCATTTTGTGCATTTCGATAAAACTTTTCACACAAAAACATCAAAGTGCATACAATAGCTTAATATCGTATTTGGAGACGTTTTAGACCATTTTGTGCATTTCAATGAAACTTTTCACACAAAACAACAAAGTGCACAAAATAGCTTCAAATCGCATTTGGAGACGTTTTAGACCATTTTGTGCATTTCGAAAAAACTTGATTACACAAAAATATCAAAGTGCTTAAAATCACATTTGAAACCGTTTTAGACCATTTTGAGCATTTCGATAAAACTTTTCACACAAAACATTAAAGTGCACAAAATAGCTTCAAATCGCATTTGGAGACGTTTTAGACCATTTTGTGCATTTCGATGAAACTTGGTTACACAAAAACATCAAAGTGCACAAAAGAGTTCCAAATCGCATTTGGAGACGTTTTACACCATTTTGTGCATTTCGAAAGAACTTTTCACACAAAAACATCAAAGTGCATACAATAGCTTAATATCGTATTTGGAGACGTTTTAGACCATTTTGTGCATTTCGATGAAACTTTTCACACAAAACATAAAAGTGCACAAAATAGCTTCAAATCGCATTTGTAGACGTTTTAGACCATTTTGTGCATTTCGAAAAAACTTTTTACACAAAAACATCAAAGTGCATACAATAGCTTAATATTGTATTTGGAGACGTTTTAGACCATTTTGTGCATTTCGATGAAACTTTTCACCCAAAACATAAAAGTGCACAAAATAGCTTCAAATCGCATTTGGAGACATTTTTGACCATTTTGTGCATTTCGATGAAACTTTTTACACAAAAACAACAAAGTGCCTACAATAGCTTAATATCGTATTTGGAGACGTTTTAGACAATTTTGTGCATTTCGATGAAACTTTTCAAACAAAAACATCAATGTGCATACAACAGCTTATTATCGCATTTGGAGACGTTTTAGACCATTTTGTGCATTTCGAAAAAACTTTTCACACAAAAACATCAAAGTGCATACAATAGCTTAATATCGTATTTGGAGACGTTTTAGACCATTTTGTGCATTTCGATGAAACTGTTCACACAAAAATTTAAAAGTGCATACAATAGCTTAATATCGTATTTGGAGACGTTTTAGACCATTTTGTGCATTTCGATAAAACTTTTCACCCAAAACATAAAAGTGCACAAAATAGCTTCAAATCGCATTTGGAGACATTTTTGACCAATTTGTGCATTTCGATGAAACTTTTTACACAAAAACAACAAAGTGCATACAATAGCTTAATATCGTATTTGGAGACGTTTTAGACCATTTTGTGCATTTCGATGAAAGTTTTCAAACAAAAACATCAATGTGCATACAACAGCTTATTATCGCATTTGGAGACGTTTTAGACCATTTTGTGCATTTCGAAAAAACTTTTCACACAAAAACATCAAAGTGCATACAATAGCTTAATATCGTATTTGGAGACGTTTTAGACCATTTTGTGCATTTCGATGAAACTTTTCACACAAAAACATAAAAGTGCATACAATAGCTTAATATCGTATTTGGAGGCGTTTTAGACCATTTTGTGCATTTCGATGAAACTTTTCACCCAAAACATAAAAGTGCACAAAATAGCTTCAAATCGCATTTGGAGACATTTTTGACCAATTTGTGCATTTCGATGAAACTTTTTACACAAAAACAACAAAGTGCATACAATAGCTTAATATCGTATTTGGAGACGTTTTAGACCATTTTGTGCATTTCGATGAAACTTTTCAAACAAAAACATCAATGTGCATACAACAGCTTATTATCGCATTTGGAGACGTTTTAGACCATTTTGTGCATTTCGAAAAAACTTTTCACACAAAAACATCAAAGTGCATACAATAGCTTAATATCGTATTTGGAGACGTTTTAGATCATTTTGTGCATTTCGATGAAACTTTTCACACAAAAACATAAAAGTGCATACAATAGCTTAATATCGTATTTGGAGGCGTTTTAGACCATTTTGTGCATTTCGATGAAACTTTTCACCCAAAACATAAAAGTGCACAAAATAGCTTCAAATCGCATTTGGAGACATTTTTGACCAATTTGTGCATTTCGATGAAACTTTTTACACAAAAACAACAAAGTGCATACAATAGCTTAATATCGTATTTGGAGACGTTTTAGACCATTTTGTGCATTTCGATGAAACTTTTCAAACAAAAACATCAATGTGCATACAACAGCTTATTATCGCATTTGGAGACGTTTTAGACCATTTTGTGCATTTCGAAAAAACTTTTCACACAAAAACATCAAAGTGCATACAATAGCTTAATATCGTATTTGGAGACGTTTTAGACCATTTTGTGCATTTCGATGAAACTTTTCACACAAAACCATCAAAGTGCATAAAATATCTTCAAATCGCATTTGCAGACGTTTTAGACCATTTTGTGCATTTCGATGAAACTTAGTTACACAAAAACATCAAAGTGCTTAAAATCACATTTGAAACCGTTTTAGACCATTTCGAGCATTTCTATAAAACTTTTGACACAAAACATCAAAGTGCACAAAAGAGCTCCAAATCGCATTTGGAGACGTTTTAGACCATTTTGAGCATTTCGAAAAAACTTTTCACTCAAAAACATCAAAGTGCATACAATAGCTTAATATAGTATTTGGAGACGTTTTAGACCATTTTGTGCATTTCGATGAAACTTGGTTACACAAAAACATCAAAGTGCACAAAAGAGTTCCAAATCGCATTTGCAGACGTTTTAGACCATTTTGTGCTTTTCGATGAAACTTAGTTACACAAAAACATCAAAGTGCTTAAAATCACATTTGAAACCGTTTTAGACCATTTCGAGCATTCTATAAAACTTTTGACACAAAACATCAAAGTGCACAAAAGAGCTCCAAATCGCATTTGGAGACGTTTTAGACCATTTTGAGCATTTCGAAAAAACTTTTCACTCAAAAACATCAAAGTGCATACAATAGCTTAATATCGTATTTGGAGACGTTTTAGACCATTTTGTGCATTTCGATGAAACTTTTCACACAAAACCATCAAAGTGCATAAAATATCTTCAAATCGCATTTGCAGACGTTTTAGACCATTTTGTGCATTTCGATGAAACTTAGTTACACAAAAACATCAAAGTGCTTAAAATCACATTTGACACCGTTTTAGACCATTTCGAGCATTTCTATAAAACTTTTGACACAAAACATCAAAGTGCACAAAAGAACTCAAAATCGCATTTGGAGACGTTTTAGACCATTTTGAGCATTTCGAAAAAACTTTTCACTCAAAAACATCAAAGTGCATACAATAGCTTAATATAGTATTTGGAGACGTTTTAGACCATTTTGAGCATTTCGATAAAACTTTTCACACAAAACATTAAAGTGCACAAAATAGCTTCAAATCGCATTTGGAGACGTTTTAGACCATTTTGTGCATTTCGATGAAACTTGGTTACACAAAAACATCAAAGTGCACAAAAGAGTTCCAAATCGCATTTGAGACGTTTTAGACCATTTTGTGCATTTCGAAAAAACTTTTCACACAAAAACATCAAAGTGCATACAATAGCTTACTATCATATTTGGAGACGTTTTAGACCATTTTGTGCATTTCGATGAAACTTTTCACACAAAACATAAAAGTGCATAAAATAGCTTCAAATCGCATTTGGAGACGTTTTAGACCATTTTGAGCATTTCGAAAAAACTTTTCACTCAAAAACATCAAAGTGCATACAATAGCTTAATATAGTATTTGGAGACGTTTTAGACCATTTTGAGCATTTCGATAAAACTTTTCACACAAAACATTAAAGTGCACAAAATAGCTTCAAATCGCATTTGGAGACGTTTTAGACCATTTTGTGCATTTCGATGAAACTTGGTTGCACAAAAACATCAAAGTGCACAAAAGAGTTCCAAATCGCATTTGAGACGTTTTAGACCATTTTGTGCATTTCGAAAAAACTTTTCACACAAAAACATCAAAGTGCATACAATAGCTTAATATCATATTTGGAGACGTTTTAGACCATTTTGTGCATTTCGATGAAACTTTTCACACAAAACATAAAAGTGCATAAAATAGCTTCAAATCGCATTTGGAGACGTTTTAGACCATTTTGTGCATTTCGATGAAACTTGGTTACACAAAAACATCAAAGTGCACAAAAAAGTTCCAAATCGCATTTGGAGACGTTTTAGACCATTTTGTGCATTTCAAAAAAACTTTTCACACAAAAACATCAAAGTGCATACAATAGCTTAATATCGTATTTGGAGACGTTTTAGAACATTTTGTGCATTTCGATGAAACTTGATTATACAAAAACATCAAAGTGCTTAAAATCACATTTGAAACCGTTTTAGAACATTTTGAGCATTTCGAAAAAACTTTTCAAACAAAAACATCAATGTGCATAAAACAGCTTATTATCGCATTTGGAGACGTTTTAGACCATTTTGTGCATTTCGATGAAACTTTTCAAACAAAAACATCAATGTGCATACAACAGCTTATTATCGCATTTGGAGACGTTTTAGACCATTTTGTGCATTTCGAAAAAACTTTTCTCACAAAAACATCAAAGTGCATACAATAGCTTAATATCGTATTTGGAGACGTTTTAAACCATTTTGTGCATTTCGATGAAACTTTTCACACAAAACATAAAAGTGCATAAAATAGCTTCAAATCGCATTTGGAGACGTTTTAGACCATTTTGTGCATTTCGATGAAACTTGGTTACACTAAAACATCAAAGTGCACAAAAGAGTTCCAAATCGCATTTGGAGACGTTTTAGACCATTTTGTGCATTTCAAAAAAACTTTTCACACAAAAACATAAAAGTGCATACAATAGCTTAATATGGTATTTGGAGACGTTTTAGACCATTTTGTGCATTTCGATGAAACTTTTCACCCAAAACATAAAAGTGCACAAAATAGCTTCAAATCGCATTTGGATACATTTTTGACCAATTTGTGCATTTCGATGAAACTTTTTACACAAAAACAACAAAGTGCATACAATAGCTTAATATCGTATTTGGAGACGTTTTAGACCATTTTGTGCATTTCGATGAAACTTTTCAAACAAAAACATCAATGTGCATACAACAGCTTATTATCGCATTTGGAGACGTTTTAGACCATTTTGTGCATTTCGAAAAAACTTTTCACACAAAAACATCAAAGTGCATACAATAGCTTAATATCGTATTTGGAGACGTTTTAGACCATTTTGTGCATTTCGATGAAACTTTTCACACAAAAACATAAAAGTGCATAAAATAGCTTAATATCGTATTTGGAGACGTTTTAGACCATTTTGTGCATTTCGATGAAACTTTTCACCCAAACATAAAAATGCACAAAATAGCTTCAAATCGCATTTGGCGACATTTTTGACCAATTTGTGCATTTCGATAAAACTTTTCACACAAAAACATCAAAGTGCATACAATAGCTTAATATCGTATTTGGAGACGTTTTAGACCATTTTGTGCATTTCGATGAAACTTTTCACACAAAAACATAAAAGTGCATAAAATAGCTTAATATCGTATTTGGAGACGTTTTAGACCATTTTGTGCATTTCGATGAAACTTTTCACCCAAACATAAAAGTGCACAAAATAGCTTCAAATCGCATTTGGAGACATTTTTGACCAATTTGTGCATTTCGATAAAACTTTTCACACAAAAACATCAAAGTGCATACAATAGCTTAATATCGTATTTGGAGACGTTTTAGACCATTTTGTGCATTTCAATGAAACTTTTCACACAAAACAACAAAGTGCACAAAATAGCTTCAAATCGCATTTGGAGACGTTTTAGACCATTTTGTGCATTTTGAAAAAACTTGATTACACAAAAATATCAAAGTGCTTAAAATCACATTTGAAACCGTTTTAGACCATTTTGAGCATTTCGATAAAACTTTTCACACAAAACATTAAAGTGCACAAAATAGCTTCAAATCGCATTTGGAGACGTTTTAGACCATTTTGTGCATTTCGATGAAACTTGGTTACACAAAAACATCAAAGTGCACAAAAGAGTTCCAAATCGCATTTGGAGACGTTTTAGACCATTTTGTGCATTTCGAAAAAACTTTTCACACAAAAACATCAAAGTGCGTTTTAGACCATTTTGTGCATTTCGAAAAAACTTTTCACACAAAAACATCAAAGTGCATACAATAGCTTACTATCATATTTGGAGACGTTTTAGACCATTTTGTGCATTTCGATGAAACTTTTCACACAAAACATAAAAGTGCATATAGCTTCAAATCGCATTTGTAGACGTTTTAGACCATTTTGTGCATTTCGATGAAACTTTTCACACCAAAACATCAAAGTGCATACAATAGCTTAATATCGTATTTGGAGACGTTTTAGACCATTTTGTGCATTTCGATGAAACTTTTCACACAAAACCATCAAAGTGCATAAAATATCTTCAAATCGCATTTGCAGACGTTTTAGACCATTTTGTGCATTTCGATGAAACTTAGTTACACAAAAACATCAAAGTGCTTAAAATCACATTTGAAACCGTTTTAGACCATTTCGAGCATTTCTACAAAACTTTTGACACAAAACATCAAAGTGCACAAAAGAACTCAAAATCGCATTTGGAGACGTTTTAGACCATTTTGAGCATTTCGAAAAAACTTTTCACTCAAAAACATCAAAGTGCATACAATAGCTTAATATCGTATTTGGAGACGTTTTAGACCATTTTGTGCATTTCG
The DNA here is from genome assembly GCF_963402885.1 of Antedon bifida. NCBI lineage: Eukaryota > Metazoa > Echinodermata > Crinoidea > Comatulida > Antedonidae > Antedon > Antedon bifida. The sequence goes on from NC_136236.1 coordinate 11,076,479, forward strand.
ATGAAACTTTTCACACAAAACCATCAAAGTGCATAAAATATCTTCAAATCGCATTTGCAGACGTTTTAGACCATTTTGTGCATTTCGATGAAAATTAGTTACACAAAAACATCAAAGTGCTTAAAATCACATTTGAAACCGTTTTAGACCATTTCGAGCATTTCTATAAAACTTTTGACACAAAACATCAAAGTGCACAAAAGAACTCAAAATCGCATTTGGAGACGTTTTAGACCATTTTGAGCATTTCGAAAAAACTTTTCACACAAAACATTAAAGTGCACAAAATAGCTTCAAATCGCATTTGGAGACGTTTTAGACCATTTTGTGCATTTCGATGAAACTTGGTTGCATAAAAACATCAAAGTGCACAAAAGAGTTCCAAATCGCATTTGAGACGTTTTAGACCATTTTGTGCATTTCGAAAAAACTTTTCACACAAAAACATCAAAGTGCATACAATAGCTTAATATCATATTTGGAGACGTTTTAGACCATTTTGTGCATTTTGATGAAACTTTTCACACAAAACATAAAAGTGCATAAAATAGCTTCAAATCGCATTTGGAGACGTTTTAGACCATTTTGTGCATTTCGATGAAACTTGGTTACACAAAAACATCAAAGTGCACAAAAAAGTTCCAAATCGCATTTGGAGACGTTTTAGACCATTTTGTGCATTTCAAAAAAACTTTTCACACAAAAACATCAAAGTGCATACAATAGCTTAATATCGTATTTGGAGACGTTTTAGACCATTTTGTGCATTTCGATGAAACTTGATTACACAAAAACATCAAAGTGCTTAAAATCACATTTGAAACCGTTTTAGAACATTTTGAGCATTTCGAAAAAACTTTTCAAACAAAAACATCAATGTGCATAAAACAGCTTATTATCGCATTTGGAGACGTTTTAGACCATTTTGTGCATTTCGATGAAACTTTTCAAACAAAAACATCAATGTGCATACAACAGCTTATTATCGCATTTGGAGACGTTTTAGACCATTTTGTGCATTTCGAAAAAACTTTTCTCACAAAAACATCAAAGTGCATACAATAGCTTAATATCGTATTTGGAGACGTTTTAAACCATTTTGTGCATTTCGATGAAACTTTTCACACAAAACATAAAAGTGCACAAAATAGCTTCAAATCGCATTTGTAGACGTTTTAGACCATTTTGTGCATTTCGAAACAACTTTTTCACACAAAAACATCAAAGTGCATACAATAGCTTAATATCATATTTGGAGACGTTTTAGACCATTTTGTGCATTTCGATGAAACTTTTCACACAAAACATAAAAGTGCATAAAATAGCTTCAAATCGCATTTGGAGACGTTTTAGACCATTTTGTGCATTTCGATGAAACTTGGTTACACTAAAACATCAAAGTGCACAAAAGAGTTCCAAATCGCATTTGGAGACGTTTTAGACCATTTTGTGCATTTCAAAAAAACTTTTCACACAAAAACATAAAAGTGCATACAATAGCTTAATATCGTATTTGGAGACGTTTTAGACCATTTTGTGCATTTCGATGAAACTTTTCACCCAAAACATAAAAGTGCACAAAATAGCTTCAAATCGCATTTGGATACATTTTTGACCAATTTGTGCATTTCGATGAAACTTTTTACACAAAAACAACAAAGTGCATACAATAGCTTAATATCGTATTTGGAGACGTTTTAGACCATTTTGTGCATTTCGATGAAACTTTTCAAACAAAAACATCAATGTGCATAAAACAGCTTATTATCGCATTTGGAGACGTTTTAGACCATTTTGTGCATTTCGAAAAAACTTTTCACACAAAAACATCAAAGTGCATACAATAGCTTAATATCGTATTTGGAGACGTTTTAGACCATTTTGTGCATTTCGATGAAACTTTTCACACAAAAACATAAAAGTGCATAAAATAGCTTAATATCGTATTTGGAGACGTTTTAGACCATTTTGTGCATTTCGATGAAACTTTTCACCCAAACATAAAAATGCACAAAATAGCTTCAAATCGCATTTGGCGACATTTTTGACCAATTTGTGCATTTCGATAAAACTTTTCACACAAAAACATCAAAGTGCATACAATAGCTTAATATCGTATTTGGAGACGTTTTAGACCATTTTGTGCATTTCGATGAAACTTTTCAAACAAAAACATCAATGTGCATACAACAGCTTATTATCGCATTTGGAGACGTTTTAGACCATTTTGTGCATTTCGAAAAAACTTTTCACACAAAAACATCAAAGTGCATACAATAGCTTAATATCGTATTTGGAGACGTTTTAGACCATTTTGTGCATTTCGATGAAACTTTTCACACAAAAACATAAAAGTGCATAAAATAGCTTAATATCGTATTTGGAGACGTTTTAGACCATTTTGTGCATTTCGATAAAACTTTTCACACAAAAACATCAAAGTGCATACAATAGCTTAATATCGTATTTGGAGACGTTTTAGACCATTTTGTGCATTTCAATGAAACTTTTCACACAAAACAACAAAGTGCACAAAATAGCTTCAAATCGCATTTGGAGACGTTTTAGACCATTTTGTGCATTTCGAAAAAACTTGATTACACAAAAATATCAAAGTGCTTAAAATCACATTTGAAACCGTTTTAGACCATTTTGAGCATTTCGATAAAACTTTTCACACAAAACATTAAAGTGCACAAAATAGCTTCAAATCGCATTTGGAGACGTTTTAGACCATTTTGTGCATTTCGATGAAACTTGGTTACACAAAAACATCAAAGTGCACAAAAGAGTTCCAAATCGCATTTGGAGACTCCAAATCGCATTTGGAGACGTTTTACACCATTTTGTGCATTTCGAAAAAACTTTTCACACAAAAACATCAAAGTGCATACAATAGCTTAATATCGTATTTGGAGACGTTTTAGACCATTTTGTGCATTTCGATGAAACTTTTCACAGAAAACATAAAAGTGCACAAAATAGCTTCAAATCGCATTTGTAGACGTTTTAGACCATTTTGTGCATTTCGAAAAAACTTTTTACACAAAAACATCAAAGTGCATACAATAGCTTAATATTGTATTTGGAGACGTTTTAGACCATTTTGTGCATTTCGATGAAACTTTTCACCCAAAACATAAAAGTGCACAAAATAGCTTCAAATCGCATTTGGAGAAATTTTTGACCATTTTGTGCATTTCGATGAAACTTTTTACACAAAAACAACAAAGTGCCTACAATAGCTTAATATCGTATTTGGAGACGTTTTAGACAATTTTGTGCATTTCGATGAAACTTTTCAAACAAAAACATCAATGTGCATACAACAGCTTATTATCGCATTTGGAGACGTTTTAGACCATTTTGTGCATTTCGAAAAAACTTTTCACACAAAAACATCAAAGTGCATACAATAGCTTAATATCGTATTTGGAGACGTTTTAGACCATTTTGTGCATTTCGATGAAACTGTTCACACAAAAACATAAAAGTGCATACAATAGCTTAATATCGTATTTGGAGACGTTTTAGACCATTTTGTGCATTTCGATAAAACTTTTCACCCAAAACATAAAAGTGCACAAAATAGCTTCAAATCGCATTTGGAGACATTTTTGACCAATTTGTGCATTTCGATGAAACTTTTTACACAAAAACAACAAAGTGCATACAATAGCTTAATATCGTATTTGGAAACGTTTTAGACCATTTTGTGCATTTCGATGAAAGTTTTCAAACAAAAACATCAATGTGCATACAATAGCTTAATATCGTATTTGGAGACGTTTTAGACCATTTTGTGCATTTCGATGAAACTTTTCACCCAAAACATAAAAGTGCACAAAATAGCTTCAAATCGCATTTGGAGACATTTTTGACCAATTTGTGCATTTCGATGAAACTTTTTACACAAAAACAACAAAGTGCATACAATAGCTTAATATCGCATTTGGAGACGTTTTAGACCATTTTGTGCATTTCGAAAAAACTTTTCACACAAAAACATCAAAGTGCATACAATAGCTTAATATCGTATTTGGAGACGTTTTAGACCATTTTGTGCATTTCGATGAAACTTTTCACACAAAAACATAAAAGTGCATACAATAGCTTAATATCGTATTTGGAGGCGTTTTAGACCATTTTGTGCATTTCGATGAAACTTTTCACCCAAAACATAAAAGTGCACAAAATAGCTTCAAATCGCATTTGGAGACATTTTTGACCAATTTGTGCATTTCGATGAAACTTTTTACACAAAAACAACAAAGTGCATACAATAGCTTAATATCGTATTTGGAGACGTTTTAGACCATTTTGTGCATTTCGATGAAAGTTTTCAAACAAAAACATCAATGTGCATAAAACAGCTTATTATCGCATTTGGAGACGTTTTAGACCATTTTGTGCATTTCGAAAAAACTTTTCACACAAAAACATCAAAGTGCATACAATAGCTTAATATCGTATTTGGAGACGTTTTAGACCATTTTGTGCATTTCGATGAAACTTTTCACACAAAAACATAAAAGTGCATAAAATAGCTTAATATCGTATTTGGAGGCGTTTTAGACCATTTTGTGCATTTCGATGAAACTTTTCACCCAAACATAAAAATGCACAAAATAGCTTCAAATCGCATTTGGAGACATTTTTGACCAATTTGTGCATTTCGATGAAACTTTTAACACAAAAACAACAAAGTGCATACAATAGCTTAATATCGTATTTGGAGACGTTTTAGACCATTTTGTGCATTTCGATGAAACTTTTCAAACAAAAACATCAATGTGCATACAACAGCTTATTATCGCATTTGGAGACGTTTTAGACCATTTTGTGCATTTCGATGAAACTTTTCACCCAAACATCAAAGTGCACAAAATAGCTTCAAATCGCATTTGGAGACATTTTTGACCAATTTGTGCATTTCGATAAAACTTTTCACACAAAAACATCAAAGTGCATACAATAGCTTAATATCGTATTTGGAGACGTTTTAGACCATTTTGTGCATTTCAATGAAACTTTTCACACAAAACAACAAAGTGCACAAAATAGCTTCAAATCGCATTTGGAGACGTTTTAGACCATTTTGTGCATTTTGAAAAAACTTGATTACACAAAAATATCAAAGTGCTTAAAATCACATTTGAAACCGTTTTAGACCATTTTGAGCATTTCGATAAAACTTTTCACACAAAACATTAAAGTGCACAAAATAGCTTCAAATCGCATTTGGAGACGTTTTAGACCATTTTGTGCATTTCGATGAAACTTGGTTACACAAAAACATCAAAGTGCACAAAAGAGTTCCAAATCGCATTTGGAGACGTTTTAGACCATTTTGTGCATTTCGAAAAAACTTTTCACACAAAAACATCAAAGTGCGTTTTAGACCATTTTGTGCATTTCGAAAAAACTTTTCACACAAAAACATCAAAGTGCATACAATAGCTTACTATCATATTTGGAGACGTTTTAGACCATTTTGTGCATTTCGATGAAACTTTTCACACAAAACATAAAAGTGCATATAGCTTCAAATCGCATTTGGAGACGTTTTAGACCATTTTGTGCATTTCGATGAAACTTTTCACACCAAAACATCAAAGTGCATACAATAGCTTAATATCGTATTTGGAGACGTTTTAGACCATTTTGTGCATTTCGATGAAACTTTTCACACAAAACCATCAAAGTGCATAAAATATCTTCAAATCGCATTTGCAGACGTTTTAGACCATTTTGTGCATTTCGATGAAACTTAGTTACACAAAAACATCAAAGTGCTTAAAATCACATTTGAAACCGTTTTAGACCATTTCGAGCATTTCTATAAAACTTTTGACACAAAACATCAAAGTGCACAAAAGAACTCAAAATCGCATTTGGAGACGTTTTAGACCATTTTGAGCATTTCGAAAAAACTTTTCACTCAAAAACATCAAAGTGCATACAATAGCTTAATATAGTATTTGGAGACGATTTAGACCATTTTGAGCATTTCGATAAAACTTTTCACACAAAACATTAAAGTGCACAAAATAGCTTCAAATCGCATTTGGAGACGTTTTAGACCATTTTGTGCATTTCGATGAAACTTGGTTACACAAAAACATCAAAGTGCACAAAAGAGTTCCAAATCGCATTTGAGACGTTTTAGACCATTTTGTGCATTTCGAAAAAACTTTTCACACAAAAACATCAAATTGCATACAATAGCTTAATATCATATTTGGAAACGTTTTAGACCATTTTGTGCATTTCGATGAAACTTTTCACACAAAACATAAAAGTGCATAAAATAGCTTCAAATCGCATTTGGAGACGTTTTAGACCATTTTGTGCATTTCGATGAAACTTGGTTACACAAAAACATCAAAGTGCACAAAAGAGTTCCAAATCGCATTTGGAGACGTTTTAGACCATTTTGTGCATTTCAAAAAAACTTTTCACACAAAAACATCAAAGTGCATACCTTAGCTTAATATCGTATTTGGAGACGTTTTAGACCATTTTGTGCATTTCGATGAAACTTTTCACACAAAACATCAAAGTGCACAAAATAGCTTCAAATCGCATTTGGAGACGTTTTAGACCATTTTGTGCATTTCGATGAAACTTGATTACACAAAAACATCAAAGTGCTTAAAATCACATTTGAAACCGTTTTAGAACATTTTGAGCATTTCGAAAAAACTTTTCAAACAAAAACATCAATGTGCATACAACAGCTTATTATCGTATTTGGAGACGTTTTAGACCATTTTGTGCATTTCGATGAAACTTTTCACACAAAAACATCAAAGTGCATACAATAGCTTAATATCGTATTTGGAGACGTTTTAGACCATTTTGTGCATTTCGATGAAACTTTTCACACAAACATAAAAGTGCACAAAATAGCTTCAAATCGCATTTGGAGACATTTTTGACCAATTTGTGCATTTCGATAAAACTTTTCACACAAAAACATCAAAGTGCATACAATAGCTTAATATCGTATTTGGAGACGTTTTAGACCATTTTGTGCATTTCAATGAAACTTTTCACACAAAACAACAAAGTGCACAAAATAGCTTCAAATCGCATTTGGAGACGTTTTAGACCATTTTGTGCATTTCGAAAAAACTTGATTACACAAAAATATCAAAGTGCTTAAAATCACATTTGAAACCGTTTTAGACCATTTTGAGCATTTCGATAAAACTTTTCACACAAAACATCAAAGTGCACAAAATAGCTTCAAATCGCATTTGGAGACGTTTTAGACCATTTTGTGCATTTCGATGAAACTTGGTTACACAAAAACATCAAAGTGCACAAAAGAGTTCCAAATCGCATTTGGAGACGTTTTAGACCATTTTGTGCATTTCGAAAAAACTTTTTACACAAAAACATCAAAGTGCGTTTTAGACCATTTTGTGCATTTCGAAAAAACTTTTCACACAAAAACACCAAAGTGCATACAATAGCTTACTATCATATTTGGAGACGTTTTAGACCATTTTGAGCATTTCGATGAAACTTTTCAGACAAAACATAAAAGTGCATAAAATAGCTTCAAATCGCATTTGGAGACGTTTTAGACCATTTTGTGCATTTCGATGAAACTTTTCACACAAAAACATCAAAGTGCATACAATAGCTTAATATCGTATTTGGAGACGTTTTAGACCATTTTGTGCATTTCGATGAAACTTTTCACACAAAACCATCAAAGTGCATAAAATATCTTCAAATCGCATTTGCAGACGTTTTAGACCATTTTGTGCATTTCGATGAAACTTAGTTACACAAAAACATCAAAGTGCTTAAAATAACATTTGAAACCGTTTTAGACCATTTCGAGCATTTCTATAAAACTTTTGACACAAAACATCAAAGTGCACAAAAGAACTCAAAATCGCATTTGGAGACGTTTTAGACCATTTTAAGCATTTCGAAAAAACTTTTCACACAAAACATTAAAGTGCACAAAATAGCTTCAAATCGCATTTGGAGACGTTTTAGACCATTTTGTGCATTTCGATGAAACTTGGTTGCACAAAAACATCAAAGTGCACAAAAGAGTTCCAAATCGCATTTGAGACGTTTTAGACCATTTTGTGCATTTCGAAAAAACTTTTCACACAAAAACATCAAAGTGCATACAATAGCTTAATATCATATTTGGAGACGTTTTAGACCATTTTGTGCATTTCGATGAAACTTTTCACACAAAACATAAAAGTGCATAAAATAGCTTCAAATCGCATTTGGAAACGTTTTAGACCATTTTGTGCATTTCGATGAAACTTGGTTACACAAAAACATCAAAGTGCACAAAAGAGTTCCAAATCGCATTTGGAGACGTTTTAGACCATTTTGTGCATTTCAAAAAAACTTTTCACACAAAAACATCAAAGTGCATACAATAGCTTAATATCGTATTTGGAGACGTTTTAGACCATTTTGTGCATTTCGATGAAACTTTTCACACAAAACATCAAAGTGCACAAAATAGCTTCAAATCGCATTTGGAGACGTTTTAGACCATTTTGTGCATTTCGATGAAACTTGATTACACAAAAACATCAAAGTGCTTAAAATCACATTTGAAACCGTTTTAGAACATTTTGAGCATTTCGAAAAAACTTTTCAAACAAAAACATCAATGTGCATACAACAGCTTATTATCGCATTTGGAGACGTTTTAGACCATTTTGTGCATTTCGATGAAACTTTTCAAACAAAAACATCAATGTGCATACAACAGCTTATTATCGCATTTGGAGACGTTTTAGACCATTTTGTGCATTTCGAAAAAACTTTTCACACAAAAACATCAAAGTGCATACAATAGCTTAATATCGTATAAGGAGACGTTTTAAACCATTTTGTGCATTTCGATGAAACTTTTCACACAAAACATAAAAGTGCACAAAATAGCTTCAAATCGCATTTGTAGACGTTTTAGACCATTTTGTGCATTTCGAAAAAACTTTTCACACAAAACCATCAAAGTGCATAAAATAGCTTCAAATCGCATTTGCAGACGTTTTAGACCATTTTGTGCATTTCGATGAAACTTAGTTACACAAAAACATCAAAGTGCTTAAAATCACATTTGAAACCGTTTTAGACCATTTCGAGCATTTCTATAAAACTTTTGACACAAAACATCAAAATGCACAAAAGAGCTCCAAATCGCATTTGGAGACGTTTTAGACCATTTTGAGCATTTCGAAAAAAATTTTCACTCAAAAACATCAAAGTGCATACAATAGCTTAATATAGTATTTGGAGACGTTTTAGACCATTTTGTGCATTTCGATGAAACTTTTCACACAAAACATCAAAGTGCACAAAATAGCTTCAAATCGCATTTGGAGACGTTTTAGACCATTTTGTGCATTTCGATGAAACTTGATTACACAAAAACATCAAAGTGCTTAAAATCACATTTGAAACCGTTTTAGAACATTTTGAGCATTTCGAAAAAACATGTTAACATAAAAACACCAAAGTGCTTAGAATAGCTTTAAAACGGATTTGGAGACGTTTTAGACCATTTTGTGCATTTCGATGAAACTTTTCACACAAAAACATCAAAGTGCATACAATAGCTTAATATCGTATTTGGAGACGTTTTAGACCATTTTGTGCATTTCGATGAAACTTTTCACACAAAACCATCAAAGTGCATAAAATATCTTCAAATCGCATTTGCAGACGTTTTAGACCATTTTGTGCATTTCGATGAAACTTAGTTACACAAAAACATCAAAGTGCTTAAAATCACATTTGAAACCGTTTTAGACCATTTCGAGCATTTCTATAAAACTTTTGACACAAATTATCAAAGTGCACAAAAGAACTCAAAATCGCATTTGGAGACGTTTTAGACCATTTTGAGCATTTCGAAAAAACTTTTCACTCAAAAACATCAAAGTGCATACAATAGCTTAATATAGTATTTGGAGACGTTTTAGACCATTTTGAGCATTTCGATAAAACTTTTCACACAAAACATTAAAGTGCACAAAATAGCTTCAAATCGCATTTGGAGACGTTTTAGACCATTTTGTGCATTTCGATGAAACTTGGTTGCACAAAAACATCAAAGTGCACAAAAGAGTTCCAAATCGCATTTGAGACGTTTTAGACCATTTTGTGCATTTCGAAAAAACTTTTCACACAAAAACATCAAAGTGCATACAATAGCTTAATATCATATTTGGAGACGTTTTAGACCATTTTGTGCATTTCGATGAAACTTTTCACACAAAACATAAAAGTGCATAAAATAGCTTCAAATCGCATTTGGAGACGTTTTAGACCATTTTGTGCATTTCGATGAAACTTGGTTACACAAAAACATCAAAGTGCACAAAAGAGTTCCAAATCGCATTTGGAGACGTTTTAGACCATTTTGTGCATTTCAAAAAAACTTTTCACACAAAAACATCAAAGTGCATACAATAGCTTAATATCGTATTTGGAGACGTTTTAGACCATTTTGTGCATTTCGATGAAACTTTTCACACAAAACATCAAAGTGCACAAAATAGCTTCAAATCGCATTTGGAGACGTTTTAGACCATTTTGTGCATTTCGATGAAACTTGATTACACAAAAACATCAAAGTGCTTAAAATCACATTTGAAACCGTTTTAGAACATTTTGAGCATTTCGAAAAAACTTTTCAAACAAAAACATCAATGTGCATACAACAGCTTATTATCGCATTTGGAGACGTTTTAGACCATTTTGTGCATTTCGAAAAAACTTTTCACACAAAAACATCAAAGTGCATACAATAGCTTAATATCGTATTTGGAGACGTTTTAAACCATTTTGTGCATTTCGATGAAACTTTTCACACAAAACATAAAAGTGCACAAAATAGCTTCAAATCGCATTTGTAGACGTTTTAGACCATTTTGTGCATTTCGAAAAAACTTTTCACACAAAAACATCAAAGTGCATACAATAGCTTAATATCGTATTTGGAGACGTTTTAGACCATTTTGTGCATTTCGATGAAACTTTTCACACAAAAACATAAAAGTGCATAAAATAGCTTAATATCGTATTTGGAGACGTTTTAGACCATTTTGTGCATTTCGATGAAACTTTTCACCCAAACATAAAAGTGCACAAAATAGCTTCAAATCGCATTTGGAGACATTTTTGACCAATTTGTGCATTTCGATAAAACTTTTCACACAAAACATAAAAGTGCATAAAATAGCTTCAAATCGCATTTGGAGACGTTTTAGACCATTTTGTGCATTTCGATGAAACTTTTCACACAAAAACAACAAAGTGCTTAAAATCACATTTGAAACCGTTTTAGACCATTTCGAGCATTTCTATAAAACTTTTGACATAAAACATCAAAATGCACAAAAGAGCTCCAAATCGCATTTGGAGACGTTTTAAACCATTTTGTGCATTTCGATGAAACTTTTCACACAAAACATAAAAGTGCACAAAATAGCTTCAAATCGCATTTGTAGACGTTTTAGACCATTTTGTGCATTTCGAAAAAACTTTTCACACAAAAACATCAAAGTGCATACAATAGCTTAATATCGTATTTGGAGACGTTTTAGACCATTTTGTGCATTTCGATGAAACTTTTCACACAAAAACATAAAAGTGCATAAAATAGCTTAATATCGTATTTGGAGACGTTTTAGACCATTTTGTGCATTTCGATGAAACTTTTCACCCAAACATAAAAGTGCACAAAATAGCTTCAAATCGCATTTGGAGACATTTTTGACCAATTTGTGCATTTCGATAAAACTTTTCACACAAAACATAAAAGTGCATAAAATAGCTTCAAATCGCATTTGGAGACGTTTTAGACCATTTTGTGCATTTCGATGAAACTTTTCACACAAAAACAACAAAGTGCTTAAAATCACATTTGAAACCGTTTTAGACCATTTCGAGCATTTCTATAAAACTTTTGACATAAAACATCAAAATGCACAAAAGAGCTCCAAATCGCATTTGGAGACGTTTTAGACCATTTTGAGCATTTCGAAAAAACTTTTCACTCAAAAACATCAAAGTGCATACAATAGCTTAATATAGTATTTGGAGACGTTTTAGACGATTTTGTGCATTTCGATGAAACTTTTCACACAAAACATCAAAGTGCACAAAATAGCTTCAAATCGCATTTGGAGACGTTTTAGACCATTTAGTGCATTTCGAAGAAACTTTTCACACAAAAACAACAAAGTGCATACAATATCTTAATATCGTATTTGGGGACGTTTTAGACCACTTTGTGCATTTCGATGAAACTTTTCACACACAACATCAAAGTGCACAAAATAGCTTCAAATCGCATTTGGAGACGTTTTAGACCATTTTGTGCATTTCGATGAAACTTTTCACCCAAAAACATCAATGTTCATACAACAGCTTATTATCGTATTTGGAGACGTTTTAGACCATTTTGTGCGTTTCATTACACAAAACACCAAAGTGCAAAAAAGAGTTCCAAATCGCATTTGGAGACGTTTTAGACCATTTTGTGAATTTCGAAAAAACTTTTCACACAAAAACATCAAAGTGCACAACAGAGTTCCAAATCGCATTTGGAGACGTTTTAGACCATTTTGTGCATTTCGAAAAAACTTTTCACACAAAAACATCATAGTGCATACAATAGCTTAATATCGTATTTGGAGACGTTTTTGACCATTTTGTGCATTTCGATGAAACTTTTCACACAAAACCATCAAAGTGCATAAAATAGCTTCAAATCGCGTTTTAGACCATTTTGTGCATTTCGATGAAACTTAGTTACACAAAAACCTCAAAGTGCTTAAAATCACATTTGAAACCGTTTTAGACCATTTCGAGCATTTCTATAAAACTTTTGACACAAAACATCAAATTGCACAAAAGAGCTCCAAATCGCATTTGGAGACGTTTTAGACCATTTTGAGCATTTCGAAAAAACTTTTCACTCAAAAACATCAAAGTGCATACAATAGCTTAATATAGTATTTGGAGACGTTTTAGACCATTTTGTGCATTTCGATGAAACTTTTCACACAAAACATCAAAGTGCACAAAATAGCTTCAAATCGCATTTGGAGACGTTTTAGACCATTTTGTGCATTTCGATGAAACTTGATTACACAAAAACATCAAAGTGCTTAAAATCACATTTGAAACCGTTTTAGAACATTTTGAGCATTTCGAAAAAACATGTTAACATAAAAACACCAAAGTGCTTAGAATAGCTTTAAAACGGATTTGGAGACGTTTTAGACCATTTTGTGCATTTCGTTAAAACTTTTCACACAAAAACATCAAAGTGCATACAATAGCTTAATATCGTATTTGGAGACGTTTTAGACCGTTTTGTGCATTTCGATGAAACTGTTTACACAAAACATCAAAGTGCACAAAATAGCTTCAAATCGCATTTGGAGACGTTTTAGACCATTTTGTGCATTTCGATGAAACTTTTCACACAAAAACATCAAAGTGCTTAAATTCACATTTGAAACCGTTTTAGACCATTTCGAGCATTTCTATAAAACTTTTGACACAAAACATCAAAGTGCACAAAAGAGCTCCAAATCGCATTTGGAGACGTTTTAGACCATTTTGTGCATTTCGAAAAAACTTTTCACACAAAAACATCAAAGTGCATACAATAGCCTAATATCGTATTTGGAGACGTTTTAGACCATTTTTTGCATTTCGATGAAACTTTTCACACAAAACATCAAAGTGCACAAAATAGCTTCAAATCGCATTTCGAGACGTTTTAGACCATTTTGTGCATTTCGATGAAACTTGATTACACAAAAACATCAAAGTGCTTAAAATCACATTTGAAACCGTTTTAGAACATTTTGAGCATTTCGAAAAAACATGTTAACATAAAAACACCAAAGTGCTTAGAATAGCTTTAAAACGGATTTGGAGACGTTTTAGACCATTTTGTGCATTTCGTTAAAACTTTTCACACAAAAACATCAAAGTGCATACAATAGCTTAATATCGTATTTGGAGACGTTTTAGACCGTTTTGTGCATTTCGATGAAACTTTTTACACAAAACATCAAAGTGCACAAAATAGCTTCAAATCGCATTTGGAGACGTTTTAGACCATTTTGTGCATTTCGATGAAACTTTTCACACAAAAACAACAAAGTGCATACAATATCTTAATATCGTATTTGGAGACGTTTTAGACCATTTTGTGCATTTCGATGAAACTTAGTTACACAAAAACATCAAAGTGCTTAAAATCACATTTGAAACCGTTTTAGACCATTTCGAGCATTTATATAAAACTTTTGACACAAAACATCAAAGTGCACAAAAGAGCTTCAAATCGCATTTGGAGACGTTTTAGACCATTTTGTGCATTTCGAAAAAACTTTTCACACAAAAACATCAAAGTGCATACAAAAGCTTAATATCGTATTTGGAGACGTTTTAGACCATTTTTTGCATTTCGATAAAACTTTTCACACAAAACATTAAAGTGCACAAAATAGCTTCAAATCGCATTTGGAGACGTTTTAGACCATTTTGTGCATCTCGATGAAACTTTTCACCCAAAACATAAAAGTGCACAAAATAGCTTCAAATCGCATTTGGAGACATTTTTGACAAATTTGTGCATTTCGATGAAACTTTTTACACAAAAACAACAAAGTGCATACAATAGCTTAATATCGTATTTTGAGACGTTTTAGACCATTTTGTGCATTTCGATGAAACTTTTCAAACAAAAACATCAATGTGCATACAACAACTTATTATCGCATTTGGAGACGTTTTAGACCATTTTGTGCATTTCGAAAAAACTTTTCACACAAAAACATCAAAGTGCATACAATAGCTTAATATCGTATTTGGAGACGTTTTAGACCATTTTGTGCATTTCGATGAAACTTTTCACACAAAAACATCAATGTGCATACAACAGCTTATTATCGTATTTGGAGACGTTTTTGACCATTTTGTGCATTTCGATGAAACTTTTCACACAAAACCATCAAAGTGCATAAAATATCTTCAAATCGCATTTGCAGACGTTTTAGACCATTTTGTGCATTTCGATGAAACTTAGTTACACAAAAACATTAAAGTGCTTAAAATCACATTTGAAACCGTTTTAGACCATTTCGAGCATTTTTATAAAACTTTTGACACAAAACATCAAAGTGCACAAAAGAGCTCCAAATCGCATTTGGAGACGTTTTAGACCATTTTGAGCATTTCGAAAAAACTTTTCACTCAAAAACATCAAAGTGCATACAATAGCTTAATATAGTATTTGGAGACGTTTTAGACCATTTTGAGCATTTCGATAAAACTTTTCACACAAAACATTAAAGTGCACAAAATAGCTTCAAATCGCATTTGGAGACGTTTTAGACCATTTTGTGCATTTCGATGAAACTTGGTTACACAAAAACATCAAAGTGCACAAAAGAGTTCCAAATCGCATTTGGAGACGTTTTAGACCATTTTGTGCATTTCGAAAAAACTTTTCACACAAAAACATCAAAGTGCATACAATAGCTTAATATCGTATTTGGAGACGTTTTTGACCATTTTGTGCATTTCGATGAAACTTTTCACACAAAACCATGAAAGTGAATAAAAAAGCTTCAAATCGCATTTGCAGACGTTTTAGACCATTTTGTGCATTTCGATGAAACTTAGTTACACAAAAACATCAAAGTGCTTAAAATCACATTTGAAACCGTTTTAGACCATTTCGAGCATTTCTATAAAACTTTTGACACAAAACATCAAAATGCACAAAAGAGCTCCAAATCGCATTTGGAGACGTTTTAGACCATTTTGAGGATTTCGAAAAAACTTTTCACTCAAAAACATCAAAGTGCATACAATAGCTTAATATAGTATTTGGAGACGTTTTAGACCATTTTGTGCATTTCGATGAAACTTTTCACACAAAACATCAAAGTGCACAACACAGCTTCAAATCGCATTTGGAGACGTTTTAGACCATTTTGTGCATTTCGATGAAACTTGATTACACAAAAACATCAAAGTGCTTAAAATCACATTTGAAACCGTTTTAGAACATTTTGAGCATTTCGAAAAAACATGTTAACATAAAAACACCAAAGTGCTTAGAATAGCTTCAAAACGGATTTGGAGACGTTTTAGACCATTTTGTGCATTTCGTTAAAACTTTTCACACAAAAACGTCAAAGTGCATACAATAGCTTAATATCGTATTTGGAGACGTTTTAGACCATTTTGAGCATTTCGATAAAACTTTTCACACAAAACATTAAAGTGCACAAAATAGCTTCAAATCGCATTTGGAGACGTTTTAGACCATTTTGTGCATTTCGATGAAACTTGGTTACACAAAAACATCAGAGTGCACAAAAGAGTTCCAAATCGCATTTGGAGACGTTTTAGACCATTTTGTGCATTTCGAAAAAACTTTTCACACAAAAACATCAAAGTGCATACAAAAGCCTAATATCGTATTTGGAGACGTTTTTGACCATTTTGTGTATTTCGATGAAACTTTTCACACAAAACCATCAAATTGAATAAAATAGCTTCAAATCGCATTTGGAGACGTTTTAGACCATTTTGTGCATTTCGATGAAACTTTTCAAACAAAAACATCAATGTGCATACAACAGCTTATTATCGCATTTGGAGACGTTTTAGACCATTTTGTGCATTTCGAAAAAACTTTTCACACAAAAACATCAAAGTGCATACAATAGCTTAATATCGTATAAGGAGACGTTTTAAACCATTTTGTGCATTTCGATGAAACTTTTCACACAAAACATAAAAGTGCACAAAATAGCTTCAAATCACATTTGTAGACGTTTTAGACCATTTTGTGCATTTCGAAAAAACTTTTCACACAAAACCATCAAAGTGCATAAAATAGCTTCAAATCGCATTTGCAGACGTTTTAGACCATTTTGTGCATTTCGATGAAACTTAGTTACACAAAAACATCAAAGTGCTTAAAATCACATTTGAAACCGTTTTAGACCATTTCGAGCATTTCTATAAAACTTTTGACACAAAACATCAAAATGCACAAAAGAGCTCCAAATCGCATTTGGAGACGTTTTAGACCATTTTGAGCATTTCGAAAGAACTTTTCACTCAAAAACATCAAAGTGCATACAATAGCTTAATATAGTATTTTGAGACGTTTTAGACCATTTTGTGCATTTCGATGAAACTTTTCACACAAAACATCAAAGTGCACAAAATAGCTTCAAATCGCATTTGGAGACGTTTTAGACCATTTTGTGCATTTCGATGAAACTTGATTACACAAAAACATCAAAGTGCTTAAAATCACATTTGAAACCGTTTTAGAACATTTTGAGCATTTCGAAAAAACATGTTAACATAAAAACACCAAAGTGCTTAGAATAGCTTTAAAACGGATTTGGAGACGTTTTAGACCATTTTGTGCATTTCGATGAAACTTTTCACACAAAAACATCAAAGTGCATACAATAGCTTAATATCGTATTTGGAGACGTTTTAGACCATTTTGTGCATTTCGATGAAACTTTTCACACACAAAACCATCAAAGTGCATAAAATATCTTCAAATCGCATTTGCAGACGTTTTAGACCATTTTGTGCATTTCGATGAAACTTAGTTACACAAAAACATCAAAGTGCTTAAAATCACATTTGAAACCGTTTTAGACCATTTCGAGCATTTCTATAAAACTTTTGACACAAAACATCAAAGTGCACAAAAGAACTCAAAATCGCATTTGGAGACGTTTTAGACCATTTTGAGCATTTCGAAAAAACTTTTCACTCAAAAACATCAAAGTGCATACAATAGCTTAATATAGTATTTGGAGACGTTTTAGACCATTTTGAGCATTTCGATAAAACTTTTCACACAAAACATTAAAGTGCACAAAATAGCTTCAAATCGCATTTGGAGACGTTTTAGACCATTTTGTGCATTTCGATGAAACTTGGTTGCACAAAAACATCAAAGTGCACAAAAGAGTTCCAAATCGCATTTGAGACGTTTTAGACCATTTTGTGCATTTCGAAAAAACTTTTCACACAAAAACATCAAAGTGCATACAATAGCTTAATATCGTATTTGGAGACGTTTTAGACCATTTTGTGCATTTCGATGAAACTTTTCACACAAAACCATCAAAGTGCATAAAATATCTTCAAATCGCATTTGCAGACGTTTTAGACCATTTTGTGCATTTCGAAAAAACTTGATTACACAAAAATATCAAAGTGCTTAAAATCACATTTGAAACCGTTTTAGACCATTTTGAGCATTTCGATAAAACTTTTCACACAAAACATTAAAGTGCACAAAATAGCTTCAAATCGCATTTGGAGACGTTTTAGACCATTTTGTGCATTTCGATGAAACTTGGTTACACAAAAACATCAAAGTGCACAAAAGAGTTCCAAATCGCATTTGGAGACGTTTTAGACCATTTTGTGCATTTCAAAAAAACTTTTCACACAAAAACATCAAAGTGCATACAATTGCTTAATATCGTATTTGGAGACGTTTTAGACCATTTTGTGCATTTCGATGAAACTTTTCACACAAAACATCAAAGTGCACAAAATAGCTTCAAATCGCATTTGGAGACGTTTTAGACCATTTTGTGCATTTCGATGAAACTTGATTACACAAAAACATCAAAGTGCTTAAAATCACATTTGAAACCGTTTTAGAACATTTTGAGCATTTCGAAAAAACTTTTCAAACAAAAACATCAATGTGCATACAACAGCTTATTATCGTATTTGGAGACGTTTTAGACCATTTTGTGCATTTCGATGAAACTTTTCACACAAAAACATAAAAGTGCATACAATAGCTTAATATCGTATTTGGAGACGTTTTAGACCATTTTGTGCATTTCGATGAAACTTTTCACCCAAAACATAAAAGTGCACAAAATAGCTTCAAATCGCATTTGCATACATTTTTGACCAATTTGTGCATTTCGATGAAACTTTTTACACAAAAACAACAAAGTGCATACAATAGCTTAATATCGTATTTGGAGACGTTTTAGATCATTTTGTGCATTTCGATGAAACTTTTCAAACAAAAACATCAATGTGCATACAACAGCTTATTATCGCATTTGGAGACGTTTTAGACCATTTTGTGCATTTCGAAAAAACTTTTCACACAAAAACATCAAAGTGCATACAATAGCTTAATATCGTATTTGGAGACGTTTTAGACCATTTTGTGCATTTCGATGAAACTTTTCACACAAAAACATAAAAGTGCATAAAATAGCTTAATATCGTATTTGGAGACGTTTTAGACCATTTTGTGCATTTCGATGAAACTTTTCACCCAAACATAAAAATGCACAAAATAGCTTCAAATCGCATTTGGAGACATTTTTGACCAATTTGTGCATTTCGATAAAACTTTTCACACAAAAACATCAAAGTGCATACAATAGCTTAATATCGTATTTGGAGACGTTTTAGACCATTTTGTGCATTTCGATGAAACTTTTCACACAAAAACATAAAAGTGCATAAAATAGCTTAATATCGTATTTGGAGACGTTTTAGACCATTTTGTGCATTTCGATGAAACTTTTCACCCAAACATAAAAGTGCACAAAATAGCTTCAAATCGCATTTGGAGACATTTTTGACCAATTTGTGCATTTCGATAAAACTTTTCACACAAAAACATCAAAGTGCATACAATAGCTTAATATCGTATTTGGAGACGTTTTAGACCATTTTGTGCATTTCAATGAAACTTTTCACACAAAACAACAAAGTGCACAAAATAGCTTCAAATCGCATTTGGAGACGTTTTAGACCATTTTGTGCATTTTGAAAAAACTTGATTACACAAAAATATCAAAGTGCTTAAAATCACATTTGAAACCGTTTTAGACCATTTTGAGCATTTCGATAAAACTTTTCACACAAAACATTAAAGTGCACAAAATAGCTTCAAATCGCATTTGGAGACGTTTTAGACCATTTTGTGCATTTCGATGAAACTTGGTTACACAAAAACATCAAAGTGCACAAAAGAGTTCCAAATCGCATTTGGAGACGTTTTAGACCATTTTGTGCATTTCGAAAAAACTTTTCACACAAAAACATCAAAGTGCGTTTTAGACCATTTTGTGCATTTCGAAAAAACTTTTCACACAAAAACATCAAAGTGCATACAATAGCTTACTATCATATTTGGAGACGTTTTAGACCATTTTGTGCATTTCGATGAAACTTTTCACACAAAACATAAAAGTGCATAAAATAGCTTCAAATCGCATTTGGAGACGTTTTAGACCATTTTGTGCATTTCGATGAAACTTTTCATACCAAAACATTAAAGTGCATACAATAGCTTAATATCGTATTTGGAGACGTTTTAGACCATTTTGTGTATTTCGATGAAACTTTTCACACAAAACCATCAAAGTGCATAAAATATCTTCAAATCGCATTTGCAGACGTTTTAGACCATTTTGTGCATTTCTATGAAACTTAGTTACACAAAAACATCAAAGTGCTTAAAATCACATTTGAAACCGTTTTAGACCATTCGAGCATTTCTATAAAACTTTTGACACAAAACATCAAAGTGCACAAAAGAACTCAAAATCGCATTTGGAGACGTTTTAGACCATTTTGAGCATTTCGAAAAAACTTTTCACTCAAAAACATCAAAGTGCATACAATAGCTTAATATAGTATTTGGAGACGTTTTAGACCATTTTGAGCATTTCGATAAAACTTTTCACACAAAACATTAAAGTGCACAAAATAGCTTCAAATCGCATTTGGAGACGTTTTAGACCATTTTGTGCATTTCGATGAAACTTGGTTACACAAAAACATCAAAGTGCACAAAAGAGTTCCAAATCGCATTTGAGACGTTTTAGACCATTTTGTGCATTTCGAAAAAACTTTTCACACAAAAACATCAAAGTGCATACAATAGCTTAATATCATATTTGGAAACGTTTTAGACCATTTTGTGCATTTCGATGAAACTTTTCACACAAAACATAAAAGTGCATAAAATAGCTTCAAATCGCATTTGGAGACGTTTTAGACCATTTTGTGCATTTCGATGAAACTTGGTTACACAAAAACATCAAAGTGCACAAAAGAGTTCCAAATCGCATTTGGAGACGTTTTAGACCATTTTGTGCATTTCAAAAAAACTTTTCACACAAAAACATCAAAGTGCATACAATAGCTTAATATCGTATTTGGAGACGTTTTAGACCATTTTGTGCATTTCGATGAAACTTTTCACACAAAACATCAAAGTGCACAAAATAGCTTCAAATCGCATTTGGAGACGTTTTAGACCATTTTGTGCATTTCGATGAAACTTGATTACACAAAAACATCAAAGTGCTTAAAATCACATTTGAAACCGTTTTAGAACATTTTGAGCATTTCGAAAAAACTTTTCAAACAAAAACATCAATGTACATACAACAGCTTATTATCGTATTTGGAGACGTTTTAGACCATTTTGTGCATTTCGATGAAACTTTTCACACAAAAACATAAAAGTGTATACAATAGCTTAATATCGTATTTGGAGACGTTTTAGACCATTTTGTGCATTTCGATGAAACTTTTCACCCAAAACATAAAAGTGCACAAAATAGCTTCAAATCGCATTTGGATACATTTTTGACCAATTTGTGCATTTCGATGAAACTTTTTACACAAAAACAACAAAGTGCATACAATAGCTTAATATCGTATTTGGAGACGTTTTAGACCATTTTGTGCATTTCGGTGAAACTTTTCAAACAAAAACATCAATGTGCATACAACAGCTTATTATCGCATTTGGAGACGTTTTAGACCATTTTGTGCATTTCGAAAAAACTTTTCACACAAAAACATCAAAGTGCATACAATAGCTTAATATCGTATTTGGAGACGTTTTAGACCATTTTGTTCATTTCGATGAAACTTTTCACACAAAAACATAAAAGTGCATAAAATAGCTTAATATCGTATTTGGAGACGTTTTAGACCATTTTGTGCATTTCGATGAAACTTTTCACCCAAACATAAAAGTGCACAAAATAGCTTCAAATCGCATTTGGAGACATTTTTGACCAATTTGTGCATTTCGATAAAACTTTTCACACAAAAACATCAAAGTGCATACAATAGCTTAATATCGTATTTGGAGACGTTTTAGACCATTTTGTGCATTTCAATGAAACTTTTCACACAAAACAACAAAGTGCACAAAATAGCTTCAAATCGCATTTGGAGACGTTTTAGACCATTTTGTGCATTTCGAAAAAACTTGATTACACAAAAATATCAAAGTGCTTAAAATCACATTTGAAACCGTTTTAGACCATTTTGAGCATTTCGATAAAACTTTTCACACAAAACATTAAAGTGCACAAAATAGCTTCAAATCGCATTTGAGACGTTTTAGACCATTTTGTGCATTTCGAAAAAACTTTTCACACAAAAACATCAAAGTGCATACAATAGCTTAATATCATATTTGGAAACGTTTTAGACCATTTTGTGCATTTCGATGAAACTTTTCACACAAAACATAAAAGTGCATAAAATAGCTTCAAATCGCATTTGGAGACGTTTTAGACCATTTTGTGCATTTCGATGAAACTTGGTTACACAAAAACATCAAAGTGCACAAAAGAGTTCCAAATCGCATTTGGAGACGTTTTAGACCATTTTGTGCATTTCAAAAAAACTTTTCACACAAAAACATCAAAGTGCATACAATAGCTTAATATCGTATTTGGAGACGTTTTAGACCATTTTGTGCATTTCGATGAAACTTTTCACACAAAACATCAAAGTGCACAAAATAGCTTCAAATCGCATTTGGAGACGTTTTAGACCATTTTGTGCATTTCGATGAAACTTGATTACACAAAAACATCAAAGTGCTTAAAATCACATTTGAAACCGTTTTAGAACATTTTGAGCATTTCGAAAAAACTTTTCAAACAAAAACATCAATGTGCATACAACAGCTTATTATCGTATTTGGAGACGTTTTAGACCATTTTGTGCATTTCGATGAAACTTTTCACACAAAAACATAAAAGTGTATACAATAGCTTAATATCGTATTTGGAGACGTTTTAGACCATTTTGTGCATTTCGATGAAACTTTTCACCCAAAACATAAAAGTGCACAAAATAGCTTCAAATCGCATTTGGATACATTTTTGACCAATTTGTGCATTTCGATGAAACTTTTTACACAAAAACAACAAAGTGCATACAATAGCTTAATATCGTATTTGGAGACGTTTTAGACCATTTTGTGCATTTCGGTGAAACTTTTCAAACAAAAACATCAATGTGCATACAACAGCTTATTATCGCATTTGGAGACGTTTTAGACCATTTTGTGCATTTCGAAAAAACTTTTCACACAAAAACATCAAAGTGCATACAATAGCTTAATATCGTATTTGGAGACGTTTTAGACCATTTTGTTCATTTCGATGAAACTTTTCACACAAAAACATAAAAGTGCATAAAATAGCTTAATATCGTATTTGGAGACGTTTTAGACCATTTTGTGCATTTCGATGAAACTTTTCACCCAAACATAAAAGTGCACAAAATAGCTTCAAATCGCATTTGGAGACATTTTTGACCAATTTGTGCATTTCGATAAAACTTTTCACACAAAAACATCAAAGTGCATACAATAGCTTAATATCGTATTTGGAGACGTTTTAGACCATTTTGTGCATTTCAATGAAACTTTTCACACAAAACAACAAAGTGCACAAAATAGCTTCAAATCGCATTTGGAGACGTTTTAGACCATTTTGTGCATTTCGAAAAAACTTGATTACACAAAAATATCAAAGTGCTTAAAATCACATTTGAAACCGTTTTAGACCATTTTGAGCATTTCGATAAAACTTTTCACACAAAACATTAAAGTGCACAAAATAGCTTCAAATCGCATTTGGAGACGTTTTAGACCATTTTGTGCATTTCGATGAAACTTGGTTACACAAAAACATCAAAGTGCACAAAAGAGTTCCAAATCGCATTTGGAGACGTTTTAGACCATTTTGTGCATTTCGAAAAAACTTTTCACACAAAAACATCAAAGTGCACGTTTTAGACGATTTTGTGCATTTCGAAAAAACTTTTCACACAAAAACACCAAAGTGCATACAATAGCTTACTATCATATTTGGAGACGTTTTAGACCATTTTGAGCATTTCGATGAAACTTTTCAGACAAAACATAAAAGTGCATAAAATAGCTTCAAATCGCATTTGGAGACGTTTTAGACCATTTTGTGCATTTCGATGAAACTTTTCACACAAAAACATCAAAGTGCATACAATAGCTTAATATCGTATTTGGAGACGTTTTAGACCATTTTGTGCATTTCGATGAAACTTTTCACACAAAACCATCAAAGTGCATAAAATATCTTCAAATCGCATTTGCAGACGTTTTAGACCATTTTGTGCATTTCGATGAAACTTAGTTACACAAAAACATCAAAGTGCTTAAAATCACATTTGAAACCGTTTTAGACCATTTCGAGCATTTCTATAAAACTTTTGACACAAAACATCAAAGTGCACAAAAGAACTCAAAATCGCATTTGGAGACGTTTTAGACCATTTTGAGCATTTCGAAAAAACTTTTCACTCAAAAACATCAAAGTGCATACAATAGCTTAATATAGTATTTGGAGACGTTTTAGACCATTTTGAGCATTTCGATAAAACTTTTCACACAAAACATTAAAGTGCACAAAATAGCTTCAAATCGCATTTGGAGACGTTTTAGACCATTTTGTGCATTTCGATGAAACTTGGTTGCACAAAAACATCAAAGTGCACAAAAGAGTTCCAAATCGCATTTGAGACGTTTTAGACCATTTTGTGCATTTCGAAAAAACTTTTCACACAAAAACATCAAAGTGCATACAATAGCTTAATATCATATTTGGAGACGTTTTAGACCATTTTGTGCATTTCGATGAAACTTTTCACACAAAACATAAAAGTGCATAAAATAGCTTCAAATCGCATTTGGAGACGTTTTAGACCATTTTGTGCATTTCGATGAAACTTGGTTACACAAAAACATCAAAGTGCACAAAAGAGTTCCAAATCGCATTTGGAGACGTTTTAGACCATTTTGTGCATTTCAAAAAAACTTTTCACACAAAAACATCAATGTGCATACAATAGCTTAATATCGTATTTGGAGACGTTTTAGACCATTTTGTGCATTTCGATGAAACTTTTCACACAAAACATCAAAGTGCACAAAATAGCTTCAAATCGCATTTGGAGACGTTTTAGACCATTTTGTGCATTTCGAAAAAACTTTTCACACAAAAACATCAAAGTGCATACAATAGCTTAATATCGTATTTGGAGACGTTTTAGACCATTTTGTGCATTTCGATGAAACTTTTCACACAAAAACATAAAAGTGCATACAATAGCTTAATATCGTATTTGGAGACGTTTTAGACCATTTTGTGCATTTCGATGAAACTTTTCACCCAAAACATAAAAGTGCACAAAATAGCTTCAAATCGCATTTGGAGACATTTTTGACCAATTTGTGCATTTCGATGAAACTTTTTACACAAAAACAACAAAGTGCATACAATATCTTAATATCGTATTTGGAGACGTTTTAGACCATTTTGTGCATTTCGATGAAACTTTTCAAACAAAAACATCAATGTGCATACAACAGCTTATTATCGCATTTTGAGACGTTTTAGACCATTTTGTGCATTTCGAAAAAACTTTTCACACAAAAACATCAAAGTGCATACAATAGCTTAATATCGTATTTGGAGACGTTTTAGACCATTTTGTGCATTTCGATGAAACTTTTCACACAAAAACATAAAAGTGCATAAAATAGCTTAATTTCGTATTTGGAGACGTTTTAGACCATTTTGTGCATTTCGATGAAACTTTTCACCCAAACATAAAAGTGCACAAAATAGCTTCAAATCGCATTTGGAGATATTTTTGACCAATTTGTGCATTTCGATAAAACTTTTCACACAAAAACATCAAAGTGCATACAATAGCTTAATATCGTATTTGGAGACGTTTTAGACCATTTTGTGCATTTCAATGAAACTTTTCACACAAAACAACAAAGTGCACAAAATAGCTTCAAATCGCATTTGGAGACGTTTTAGACCATTTTGTGCGTTTCATTACACAAAACATCAAAGTGCACAAAATAGCTTCAAATCGCATTTGGAGACGTTTTAGACCATTTTGTGCATTTCGAAAAAACTTGATTACACAAAAATATCAAAGTGCTTAAAATCACATTTGAAACAGTTTTAGACCATTTTGAGCATTTCGATAAAACTTTTCACACAAAACATTAAAGTGCACAAAATAGCTTCAAATCGCATTTGGAGACGTTTTAGACCATTTTGTGCATTTCGATGAAACTTGGTTACACAAAACCATCAAAGTGCCCAAAAGAGTTCCAAATCGCATTTGGAGACGTTTTAGACCATTTTGTGCATTTCGAAAAAACTTTTCACACAAAAACATCAAAGTGCATACAATAGCTTAATATCGTATTTGGAGACGTTTTAGACCATTTTGTGCATCTCGATGAAACTTTTCACCCAAAACATAAAAGTGCATACAATAGCTTAATATCGTATTTGGAGACGTTGTAGACCATTTTGTACATTTCGAAAAAACTTTTCACACAAAAACATCAAAGTGCATACAATAGCTTAATATCGTATTTGGAGACGTTTTAGACCATTTTGTGCATTTCGAAAAAACTTTTCACACAAAAACATCAAAGTGCATACAATAGCTTAATATCGTATTTGGAGACGTTTTAGACCATTTTGTGCATTTCGATGAAACTTTTCAAACAAAAACATCAATGTGCATACAACAGCTTATTATCGCATTTGGAGACGTTTTAGACCATTTTGTGCATTTCGAAAAAACTTTTCACACAAAAACATCAAAGTGCATACAATTGCTTAATATCCTATTTGGAGACGTTTTAGACCATTTTGTGCATTTCGATGAAACTTTTCACACAAAAACATAAAAGTGCATACAATAGGTTAATATCGTATTTGGAGACGTTTTAGACCATTTTGTGCATCTCGATGAAACTTTTCACCCAAAACATAAAAGTGCACAAAATAGCTTCAAATCGCATTTGGAGACATTTTTGACCAATTTGTGCATTTCGATGAAACTTTTTACACAAAAACAACAAAGTGCATACAATAGCTTAATATCGTATTTGGAGACGTTTTAGACCATATTGTGCATTTCGATGAAACTTTTCAAACAAAAACACCAATGTGCATACAACAGCTTATTATCGCATTTGGAGACGTTTTAGACCATTTTGTGCATTTCGAAAAAACTTTTCACACAAAAACATCAAAGTGCATACAATAGCATAATATCGTATTTGGAGACGTTTTAGACCATTTTGTGCATTTCGATGAAACTTTTCACACAAAAACATCAATGTGCATACAACAGCTTATTATCGTATTTGGAGACGTTTTTGACCATTTTGTGCATTTCGATGAAACTTAGTTACACAAAAACAACAAAGTGCATACAATATCTTAATATCGTATTTGGAGACGTTTTAGACCATTTTGTGCATTTCGATGAAACTTAGTTACACAAAAAAATCAAAGTGCTTCAAATCACATTTGAAACCGTTTTAGACCAATTCGATCATTTCTATAAAACTTTTGACACAAAACATCAAAGTGCACAAAAGAGCTCCAAATCGCATTTGGAGACATTTTAGACCATTTTGTGCATTTCGAAAAAACTTTTCACACAAAAACATCAAAGTGCATACAATAGCTTAATATCGTATTTAGAGACGTTTCAGACCATTTTTTGCATTTCGATCAAACGTTTCACACAAAACATCAAAGTGCACAAAATAGCTTCAAATCGCATTTGGAGACGTTTTAGACCATTTTGTGCATTTCGATGAAACTTGATTACACAAAAACATCAGTGCTTAAAATCACATTTGAAACCGTTTTAGAACATTTTGAGCATTTCGAAAAAACATGTTAACATAAAAACACCAAAGTGCTTAGAATAGCTTTAAAACGGATTTGGAGACGTTTTAGACCATTTTGTGCATTTCGATGAAACTTTTCACACAAAAACAACAAAGTGCATACAATATCTTAATATCGTATTTGGAGACGTTTTAGACCATTTTGTGCATTTCGATGAAACTTTTCACACAAAACATAAAAGTGCATAAAATAGCTTCAAATCGCATTTGGAGACGTTTTAGACCATTTTGTCCATTTCGATGAAACTTGGTTACACAAAAACATCAAAGTGCACAAAAGAGTTCCAAATCGCATTTGGAGACGTTTTAGACCATTTTGTGCATTTCAAAAAAACTTTTCACACAAAAACATCAAAGTGCATACAATAGCTTAATATCGTATTTGGAGACGTTTTAGACCATTTTGTGCATTTCGATGAAACTTTTCACACAAAACATCAAAGTGCACAAAATAGCTTCAAATCGCATTTGGAGACGTTTTAGACCATTTTGTGCATTTCGAAAAAACTTTTCACACAAAAACATCAAAGTGCATACAATAGCTTAATATCGTATTTGGAGACGTTTTAGACCATTTTGTGCATTTCGATGAAACTTTTCACACAAAAACATAAAAGTGCATACAATAGCTTAATATCGTATTTGGAGACGTTTTAGACCATTTTGTGCATTTCGATGAAACTTTTCACCCAAAACATAAAAGTGCACAAAATAGCTTCAAATCGCATTTGGAGACAGTTTTGACCAATTTGTGCATTTTGATGAAACTTTTTACACAAAAACAACAAAGTGCATACAATATCTTAATATCGTATTTGGAGACGTTTTAGACCATTTTGTGCATTTCGATGAAACTTTTCAAACAAAAACATCAATGTGCATACAACAGCTTATTATGGCATTTTGAGACGTTTTAGACCATTTTGTGCATTTCGAAAAAACTTTTCACACAAAAACATCAAAGTGCATACAATAGCTTAATATCGTAATTGGAGACGTTTTAGACCATTTTGTGCATTTCGATGAAACTTTTCACACAAAAACATAAAAGTGCATAAAATAGCTTAATATCGTATTTGGAGACGTTTTAGACCATTTTGTGCATTTCGATGAAACTTTTCACCCAAACATAAAAGTGCACAAAATAGCTTCAAATCGCATTTGGAGATATTTTTGACCAATTTGTGCATTTCGATAAAACTTTTCACACAAAAACATCAAAGTGCATACAATAGCTTAATATCGTATTTGGAGACGTTTTAGACCATTTTGTGCATTTCAATGAAACTTTTCACACAAAACAACAAAGTGCACAAAATAGCTTCAAATCGCATTTGGAGACGTTTTAGACCATTTTGTGCGTTTCATTACACAAAACATCAAAGTGCACAAAATAGCTTCAAATCGCATTTGGAGACGTTTTAGACCATTTTGTGCATTTCGAAAAAACTTGATTACACAAAAATATCAAAGTGCTTAAAATCACATTTGAAACAGTTTTAGACCATTTTGAGCATTTCGATAAAACTTTTCACACAAAACATTAAAGTGCACAAAATAGCTTCAAATCGCATTTGGAGACGTTTTAGACCATTTTGTGCATTTCGATGAAACTTGGTTACACAAAACCATCAAAGTGCCCAAAAGAGTTCCAAATCGCATTTGGAGACGTTTTAGACCATTTTGTGCATTTCGAAAAAACTTTTCACACAAAAACATCAAAGTGCATACAATAGCTTAATATCGTATTTGGAGACGTTTTAGACCATTTTGTGCATCTCGATGAAACTTTTCACCCAAAACATAAAAGTGCATACAATAGCTTAATATCGTATTTGGAGACGTTTTAGACCATTTTGTACATTTCGAAAAAACTTTTCACACAAAAACATCAAAGTGCATACAATAGCTTAATATCGTATTTGGAGACGTTTTAGACCATTTTGTGCATTTCGAAAAAACTTTTCACACAAAAACATCAAAGTGCATACAATAGCTTAATATCGTATTTGGAGACGTTTTAGACCATTTTGTGCATTTCGATGAAACTTTTCAAACAAAAACATCAATGTGCATACAACAGCTTATTATCGCATTTGGAGACGTTTTAGACCATTTTGTGCATTTCGAAAAAACTTTTCACACAAAAACATCAAAGTGCATACAATTGCTTAATATCCTATTTGGAGACGTTTTAGACCATTTTGTGCATTTCGATGAAACTTTTCACACAAAAACATAAAAGTGCATACAATAGGTTAATATCGTATTTGGAGACGTTTTAGACCATTTTGTGCATCTCGATGAAACTTTTCACCCAAAACATAAAAGTGCACAAAATAGCTTCAAATCGCATTTGGAGACATTTTTGACCAATTTGTGCATTTCGATGAAACTTTTTACACAAAAACAACAAAGTGCATACAATTGCTTAATATCGTATTTGGAGACGTTTTAGACCATTTTGTGCATTTCGATGAAACTTTTCACACAAAAACATCAAAGTGCATACAATAGCATAATATCGTATTTGGAGACGTTTTAGACCATTTTGTGCATTTCGATGAAACTTTTCACACAAAAACATCAATGTGCATACAACAGCTTATTATCGTATTTGGAGACGTTTTTGACCATTTTGTGCATTTCGATGAAACTTAGTTACACAAAAACAACAAAGTGCATACAATATCTTAATATCGTATTTGGAGACGTTTTAGACCATTTTGTGCATTTCGATGAAACTTAGTTACACAAAAAAATCAAAGTGCTTCAAATCACATTTGAAACCGTTTTAGACCATTTCGATCATTTCTATAAAACTTTTGACACAAAACATCAAAGTGTACAAAAGAGCTCCAAATCGCATTTGGAGACGTTTTAGACCATTTTGTGCATTTCGAAAAAACTTTTCACACAAAAACATCAAAGTGCATACAATAGCTTAATATCGTATTTGGAGACGTTTCAGACCATTTTTTGCATTTCGATGAAACTTTTCACACAAAACATCAAAGTGCACAAAATAGCTTCAAATCGCATTTGGAGACGTTTTAGACCATTTTGTGCATTTCGATGAAACTTGATTACACAAAAACATCAAAGTGCTTAAAATCACATTTGAAACCGTTTTAGAACATTTTGAGCATTTCGAAAAAACATGTTAACATAAAAACACCAAAGTGCTTAGAATAGCTTTAAAACGGATTTGGAGACGTTTTAGACCATTTTGTGCATTTCGATGAAACTTTTCACACAAAAACAACAAAGTGCATACAATATCTTAATATCGTATTTGGAGACGTTTTAGACCATTTTGTGCATTTCGATGAAACTTAGTTACACAAAAAAATCAAAGTGCTTAAAATCACATTTGAAACCGTTTTAGACCATTTCGATCATTTCTATAAAACTTTTGACACAAAAACATCAAAGTGCACAAAAGAGTTCCAAATCGCATTTGGAGACGTTTTAGACCATTTTGTGCATTTCGAAAAAACTTTTCACACAAAAACATCAAAGTGAATACAATAGCTTAATATCGTATTTGGAGACGTTTTAGACCATTTTTTGCATTTCGATGAAACTTTTCACACAAAACATAAAAGTGCATAAAATAGCTTCAAATCGCATTTGGAGACGTTTTAGACCATTTTGTGCATTTCGAAGAAACTTTTCACACAAAAACAACAAAGTGCATACAATATCTTAATATCGTATTTGGAGACGTTTTAGACCACTTTGTGCATTTCGATGAAACTTTTCACACACAACATCAAAGTGCACAAAATAGCTTCAAATCGCATTTGGAGACGTTTTAGACCATTTTGTGCGTTTTATTACACAAAACATCAAAGTGCACAAAATAGCTTAATATCGCATTTGGAGACGTTTTAGACCATTTTGTGCATTTCGATGAAAATTGGTTACACAAAAACATCAAAGTGCACAAAAGAGTTCCAAATCGCATTTGGAGACGTTTTAGACCATTTTGTGCATTTCGAAAAAACTTTTCACACAAAAACATAAAAGTGCATACAATAGCTTAATATCGTATTTGGAGGCGTTTTAGACCATTTTGTGCATTTCGAAGAAACTTTTCACACAAAAACAACAAAGTGCATACAATATCTTAATATCGTATTTGGAGACGTTTTAGACCACTTTGTGCATTTCGATGAAACTTTTCACACACAACATCAAAGTGCACAAAATAGCTTCAAATCGCATTTGGAGACGTTTTAGACCATTTTGTGCGTTTTATTACACAAAACATCAAAGTGCACAAAATAGCTTAATATCGCATTTGGAGACGTTTTAGACCATTTTGTGCATTTCGATGAAAATTGGTTACACAAAAACATCAAAGTGCACAAAAGAGTTCCAAATCGCATTTGGAGACGTTTTAGACCATTTTGTGCATTTCGAAAAAACTTTTCACACAAAAACATAAAAGTGCATACAATAGCTTAATATCGTATTTGGAGGCGTTTTAGACCATTTTGTGCATTTCGATGAAACTTTTCACCCAAAACATAAAAGTGCACAAAATAGCTTCAAATCGCATTTGGAGACATTTTTGACCAATTTGTGCATTTCGATGAAACTTTTTACACAAAAACAACAAAGTGCATACAATAGCTTAATATCGTATTTGGAGACGTTTTAGACCATTTTGTGCATTTCGATGAAACTTTTCAAACAAAAACATCAATGTGCATACAACAGCTTATTATCGCATTTGGAGACGTTTTAGACCATTTTGTGCATTTCGAAAAAACTTTTCACACAAAAACATTAAAGTGCATACAATAGCTTAATATCGTATTTGGAGACGTTTTAGACCATTTTGTGCATTTCGATGAAACTTTTCACACAAAAACATAAAAGTGCATACAATAGCTTAATATCGTATTTGGAGGCGTTTTAGACCATTTTGTGCATTTCGATGAAACTTTTCACCCAAATTATAAAAGTGCACAAAATAGCTTCAAATCGCATTTGGAGACATTTTTGACCAATTTGTGCATTTCGATGAAACTTTTTACACAAAAAAAACAAAGTGCATACAATAGCTTAATATCGTATTTGGAGACGTTTTAGACCATTTTGTGCATTTCGATGAAACTTTTCAAACAAAAACATCAATGTGCATACAACAGCTTATTATCGCATTTGGAGACGTTTTAGACCATTTTGTGCATTTCGAAAAAACTTTTCACACAAAAACATCAAAGTGCATACAATAGCTTAATATCGTATTTGGAGACGTTTTAGACCATTTTGTGCATTTCGATGAAACTTTTCACACAAAACCATCAAAGTGCATAAAATATCTTCAAATCGCATTTGCAGACGTTTTAGACCATTTTGTGCATTTCGATGAAACTTAGTTACACAAAAACATCAAAGTGCTTAAAATCACATTTGAAACCGTTTTAGACCATTTCGAGCATTTCTATAAAACTTTTGACACAAAACATCAAAGTGCACAAAAGAACTCAAAATCGCATTTGGAGACGTTTTAGACCATTTTGAGCATTTCGAAAAAACTTTTCACTCAAAAACATCAAAGTGCATACAATAGCTTAATATAGTATTTGGAGACGTTTTAGACCATTTTGAGCATTTCGATAAAACTTTTCACACAAAACATTAAAGTGCACAAAATAGCTTCAAATCGCATTTGGAGACGTTTTAGACCATTTTGTGCATTTCGATGAAACTTGGTTACACAAAAACATCAAAGTGCACAAAAGAGTTCCAAATCGCATTTGAGACGTTTTAGACCATTTTGTGCATTTCGAAAAAACTTTTCACACAAAAACATCAAAGTGCATACAATAGCTTACTATCATATTTGGAGACGTTTTAGACCATTTTGTGCATTTCGATGAAACTTTTCACACAAAACATAAAAGTGCATAAAATAGCTTCAAATCGCATTTGGAGACGTTTTAGACCATTTTGTGCATTTCGATGAAACTTTTCACACAAAAACATCAAAGTGCATACAATAGCTTAATGTCGTATTTGGAGACGTTTTAGACCATTTTGTGCATTTCGATGAAACTTTTCACACAAAACCATCAAAGTGCATTAAATATCTTCAAATCGCATTTGCAGACGTTTTAGACCATTTTGTGCATTTCGATGAAACTTAGTTACACAAAAACATCAAAGTGCTTAAAATCACATTTGAAACCGTTTTAGACCATTTCGAGCATTTCTATAAAACTTTTGACACAAAACATCAAAGTGCACAAAAGAACTCAAAATCGCATTTGGAGACGTTTTAGACCATTTTGAGCATTTCGAAAAAACTTTTCACTCAAAAACATCAAAGTGCATACAATAGCTTCAAATCGCATTTGGAGACGTTTTAGACCATTTTGTGCATTTCGATGAAACTTGGTTGCACAAAAACATCAAAGTGCACAAAAGAGTTCCAAATCGCATTTGAGACGTTTTAGACCATTTTGTGCATTTCGAAAAAACTTTTCACACAAAAACATCAAAGTGCATACAATAGCTTAATATCATATTTGGAGACGTTTTAGACCATTTTGTGCATTTCGATGAAACTTTTCACACAAAACATAAAAGTGCATAAAATAGCTTCAAATCGCATTTGGAGACGTTTTAGACCATTTTGTGCATTTCGATGAAACTTGGTTACACAAAAACATCAAAGTGCACAAAAAAGTTCCAAATCGCATTTGGAGACGTTTTAGACCATTTTGTGCATTTCAAAAAAACTTTTCACACAAAAACATCAAAGTGCATACAATAGCTTAATATCGTATTTGGAGACGTTTTAGACCATTTTGTGCATTTCGATGAAACTTTTCACACAAAACATCAAAGTGCACAAAATAGCTTCAAATCGCATTTGGAGACGTTTTAGACCATTTTGTGCATTTCGATGAAACTTGATTACACAAAAACATCAAAGTGCTTCAAATCACATTTGAAACCGTTTTAGAACATTTTGAGCATTTCGAGAAAACTTTTCAAACAAAAACATCAATGTGCATAAAACAGGTTATTATCGCATTTGGAGACGTTTTAGACCATTTTGTACATTTCGATGAAACTTTTCAAACAAAACATCAATGTGCATACAACAGCTTATTATCGCATTTGGAGACGTTTTAGACCATTTTGTGCATTTCGAAAAAACTTTTCTCACAAAAACATCAAAGTGCATACAATAGCTTAATATCGTATTTGGAGACGTTTTAAACCATTTTGTGCATTTCGATGAAACTTTTCACACAAAACATAAAAGTGCACAAAATAGCTTCAAATCGCATTTGTAGACGTTTTAGACCATTTTGTGCATTTCGAAACAACTTTTCACAAAAAAAAAAATAAAAGTGCATACAATAGCTTAATATCATATTTGGAGACGTTTTAGACCATTTTGTGCATTTCGATGAAACTTTTCACACAAAACATAAAAGTGCATAAAATAGCTTCAAATCGCATTTGGAGACGTTTTAGACCATTTTGTGCATTTCGATGAAACTTGGTTACACTAAAACATCAAAGTGCACAAAAGAGTTCCAAATCGCATTTGGAGACGTTTTAGACCATTTTGTGCATTTCAAAAAAACTTTTCACACAAAAACATCAAAGTGCATACAATAGCTTAATATCGTATTTGGAGACGTTTTAGACCATTTTGTGCATTTCGATGAAACTTTTCACACAAAACATCAAAGTGCACAAAATAGCTTCAAATCGCATTTGGAGACGTTTTAGACCATTTTGTGCATTTCGATGAAACTTGATTACACAAAAACATCAAAGTGCTTAAAATCACATTTGAAACCGTTTTAGAACATTTTGAGCATTTCGAAAAAACTTTTCAAACAAAAACATCAATGTGCATAAAACAGCTTATTATCGCATTTGGAGACGTTTTAGACCATTTTGTGCATTTCGATGAAACTTTTCAAACAAAAACATCAATGTGCATACAACAGCTTATTATCGCATTTGGAGACGTTTTAGACCATTTTGTGCATTTCGAATAAACTTTTCACACAAAAACATCAAAGTGCATACAATAGCTTAATATCGTATTTGGAGACGTTTTAAACCATTTTGTGCATTTCGATGAAACTTTTCACACAAAACATAAAAGTGCACAAAATAGCTTCAAATCGCATTTGTAGACGTTTTAGACCATTTTGTGCATTTCGAAACAACTTTTCACACAAAAACATCAAAGTGCATACAATAGCTTAATATCGTATTTGGAGACGTTTTAGACCATTTTGTGCATTTCGATGAAACTTTTCACCCAAAACATAAAAGTGCACAAAATAGCTTCAAATCGCATTTGGAGACATTTTTGACAAATTTGTGCATTTCGATGAAACTTTTTACACAAAAACAACAAAGTGCATACAATAGCTTAATATCGTATTTGGAGACGTTTTAGACCATTTTGTGCATTTCGATGAAACTTTTCAAACAAAAACATCAATGTGCATACAACAGCTTATTATCGCATTTGGAGACGTTTTAGACCATTTTGTGCATTTCGAAAAAACTTTTCACACAAAAAAATCAAAGTGTATACAATAGCTTAATATCGTATTTGGAGACGTTTTAGACCATTTTGTGCATTTCGATGGAACTTTTCACACAAAACCATCAAAGTGCATAAAATAGCTTCAAATCGCATTTGCAGACGTTTTAGACCATTTTGTGCATTTCTATGAAACTTAGTTACACAAAAACATCAAAGTGCTTAAAATCACATTTGAAACCGTTTTAGACCATTTCGAGCATTTCTATAAAACTTTTGACACAAAACATCAAAATGCACAAAAGAGCTCCAAATCGCATTTGGAGACGTTTTAGACCATTTTGAGCATTTCGAAAAAACTTTTCACTCAAAAACATCAAAGTGCATACAATAGCTTAATATAGTATTTGGAGACGTTTTAGACCATTTTGTGCATTTCGATGAAACTTTTCACACAAAACATCAAAGTGCACAAAATAGCTTCAAATCGCATTTGGAGACGTTTTAGACCATTTTGTGCATTTCGATGAAATTTGATTACACAAAAACATCAAAGTGCTTAAAATCACATTTGAAACCGTTTTAGAACATTTTGAGCATTTCGAAAAAACATGTTAACATAAAAACACCAAAGTGCTTAGAATAGCTTTAAAACGGATTTGGAGACGTTTTAGACCATTTTGTGCATTTCGATGAAACTTTTCACACAAAACCATCAAAGTGCATAAAATATCTTAATATCGTATTTGGAGACGTTTTAGACCATTTTGTGCATTTCGATGAAACTTAGTTACACAAAAACATCAAAGTGCTTAAAATCACATTTGAAACCGTTTTAGACCATTTCGAGCATTTCTATAAAACTTTTGACACAAAACATCAAAGTGCACAAAAGAACTCAAAATCGCATTTGGAGACGTTTTAGACCATTTTGAGCATTTCGAAAAAACTTTTCACTCAAAAACATCAAAGTGCATACAATA
Source organism: Antedon bifida (assembly GCF_963402885.1). NCBI lineage: Eukaryota > Metazoa > Echinodermata > Crinoidea > Comatulida > Antedonidae > Antedon > Antedon bifida. The sequence goes on from NC_136236.1 coordinate 11,114,166, forward strand.
GCTTAATATAGTATTTGGAGACGTTTTAGACCATTTTGCGCATTTCGATAAAACTTTTCACACAAAACATTAAAGTGCACAAAATAGCTTCAAATCGCATTTGGAGACGTTTTAGACCATTTTGTGCATTTCGATGAAACTTGGTTACACTAAAACATCAAAGTGCACAAAAGAGTTCCAAATCGCATTTGGAGACGTTTTAGACCATTTTGTGCATTTCAAAAAAACTTTTCACACAAAAACATCAAAGTGCATACAATAGCTTAATATCGTATTTGGAGACGTTTTAGACCATTTTGTGCATTTCGATGAAACTTTTCACACAAAACATCAAAGTGCACAAAATAGCTTCAAATCGCATTTGGAGACGTTTTAGACCATTTTGTGCATTTCGATGAAACTTGATTACACAAAAACATCAAAGTGCTTAAAATCACATTGGAAACCGTTTTAGAACATTTTGAGCATTTCGAAAAAACTTTTCAAACAAAAACATCAATGTGCATAAAACAGCTTATTATCGCATTTGGAGACGTTTTAGACCATTTTGTGCATTTCGATGAAACTTTTCAAACAAAAACATCAATGTGCATACAACAGCTTATTATCGCATTTGGAGACGTTTTAGACCATTTTGTGCATTTCGAATAAACTTTTCACACAAAAACATCAAAGTGCATACAATAGCTTAATATCGTATTTGGAGACGTTTTAAACCATTTTGTGCATTTCGATGAAACTTTTCACACAAAACATAAAAGTGCACAAAATAGCTTCAAATCGCATTTGTAGACGTTTTAGACCATTTTGTGCATTTCGAAACAACTTTTCACACAAAAACATCAAAGTGCATACAATAGCTTAATATCGTATTTGGAGACGTTTTAGACCATTTTGTGCATTTCGATGAAACTTTTCACCCAAAACATAAAAGTGCACAAAATAGCTTCAAATCGCATTTGGAGACATTTTTGACAAATTTGTGCATTTCGATGAAACTTTTTACACAAAAACAACAAAGTGCATACAATAGCTTAATATCGTATTTGGAGACGTTTTAGACCATTTTGTGCATTTCGATGAAACTTTTCAAACAAAAACATCAATGTGCATACAACAGCTTATTATCGCATTTGGAGACGTTTTAGACCATTTTGTGCATTTCGAAAAAACTTTTCACACAAAAAAATCAAAGTGTATACAATAGCTTAATATCGTATTTGGAGACGTTTTAGACCATTTTGTGCATTTCGATGGAACTTTTCACACAAAACCATCAAAGTGCATAAAATAGCTTCAAATCGCATTTGCAGACGTTTTAGACCATTTTGTGCATTTCTATGAAACTTAGTTACACAAAAACATCAAAGTGCTTAAAATCACATTTGAAACCGTTTTAGACCATTTCGAGCATTTCTATAAAACTTTTGACACAAAACATCAAAATGCACAAAAGAGCTCCAAATCGCATTTGGAGACGTTTTAGACCATTTTGAGCATTTCGAAAAAACTTTTCACTCAAAAACATCAAAGTGCATACAATAGCTTAATATAGTATTTGGAGACGTTTTAGACCATTTTGTGCATTTCGATGAAACTTTTCACACAAAACATCAAAGTGCACAAAATAGCTTCAAATCGCATTTGGAGACGTTTTAGACCATTTTGTGCATTTCGATGAAATTTGATTACACAAAAACATCAAAGTGCTTAAAATCACATTTGAAACCGTTTTAGAACATTTTGAGCATTTCGAAAAAACATGTTAACATAAAAACACCAAAGTGCTTAGAATAGCTTTAAAACGGATTTGGAGACGTTTTAGACCATTTTGTGCATTTCGATGAAACTTTTCACACAAAACCATCAAAGTGCATAAAATATCTTAATATCGTATTTGGAGACGTTTTAGACCATTTTGTGCATTTCGATGAAACTTAGTTACACAAAAACATCAAAGTGCTTAAAATCACATTTGAAACCGTTTTAGACCATTTCGAGCATTTCTATAAAACTTTTGACACAAAACATCAAAGTGCACAAAAGAACTCAAAATCGCATTTGGAGACGTTTTAGACCATTTTGAGCATTTCGAAAAAACTTTTCACTCAAAAACATCAAAGTGCATACAATAGCTTAATATAGTATTTGGAGACGTTTTAGACCATTTTGAGCATTTCGATAAAACTTTTCACACAAAACATTAAAGTGCACAAAATAGCTTCAAATCGCATTTGGAGACGTTTTAGACCATTTTGTGCATTTCGATGAAACTTGGTTGCACAAAAACATCAAAGTGCACAAAAGAGTTCCAAATCGCATTTGAGACGTTTTAGACCATTTTGTGCATTTCGAAAAAACTTTTCACACAAAAACATCAAAGTGCATACAATAGCTTAATATCATATCTGGAGACGTTTTAGACCATTTTGTGCATTTCGATGAAACTTTTCACACAAAACATAAAAGTGCATAAAATAGCTTCAAATCGCATTTGGAGACGTTTTAGACCATTTTGTGCATTTCGATGAAACTTGGTTACACAAAAACATCAAAGTGCACAAAAGAGTTCCAAATCGCATTTGGAGACGTTTTAGACCATTTTGTGCATTTCAAAAAAACTTTTCACACAAAAACATCAAAGTGCATACAATAGCTTAATATCGTATTTGGAGACGTTTTAGACCATTTTGTGCATTTCGATGAAACTTTTCACACAAAACATCAAAGTGCACAAAATAGCTTCAAATCGCATTTGGAGACGTTTTAGACCATTTTGTGCATTTCGAAAAAACTTTTCACACAAAAACATCAAAGTGCATACAATAGCTTAATATCGTATTTGGAGACGTTTTAGACCATTTTGTGCATTTCGATGAAACTTAGTTACACAAAAACATCAAAGTGCTTAAAATCACATTTGAAACCGTTTTAGACCATTTCGAGCATTTCTATAAAACTTTTGACACAAAACATCAAAGTGCACAAAAGAACTCAAAATCGCATTTGGAGACGTTTTAGACCATTTTGTGCATTTCGAAAAAAATTTTCACACAAAAACATAAAAGTGCATACAATAGCTTAATATCGTATTTGGAGGCGTTTTAGACCATTTTGTGCATTTCGAAGAAACTTTTCACACAAAAACAACAAAGTGCATACAATATCTTAATATCGTATTTGGAGACGTTTTAGACCACTTTGTGCATTTCGATGAAACTTTTCACACACAACATCAAAGTGCACAAAATAGCTTCAAATCGCATTTGGAGACGTTTTAGACCATTTTGTGCGTTTTATTACACAAAACATCAAAGTGCACAAAATAGCTTAATATCGCATTTGGAGACGTTTTAGACCATTTTGTGCATTTCGATGAAAATTGGTTACACAAAAACATCAAAGTGCACAAAAGAGTTCCAAATCGCATTTGGAGACGTTTTAGACCATTTTGTGCATTTCGAAAAAACTTTTCACACAAAAACATAAAAGTGCATACAATAGCTTAATATCGTATTTGGAGGCGTTTTAGACCATTTTGTGCATTTCGATGAAACTTTTCACCCAAAACATAAAAGTGCACAAAATAGCTTCAAATCGCATTTGGAGACATTTTTGACCAATTTGTGCATTTCGATGAAACTTTTTACACAAAAACAACAAAGTGCATACAATAGCTTAATATCGTATTTGGAGACGTTTTAGACCATTTTGTGCATTTCGATGAAACTTTTCAAACAAAAACATCAATGTGCATACAACAGCTTATTATCGCATTTGGAGACGTTTTAGACCATTTTGTGCATTTCGAAAAAACTTTTCACACAAAAACATTAAAGTGCATACAATAGCTTAATATCGTATTTGGAGACGTTTTAGACCATTTTGTGCATTTCGATGAAACTTTTCACACAAAAACATAAAAGTGCATACAATAGCTTAATATCGTATTTGGAGGCGTTTTAGACCATTTTGTGCATTTCGATGAAACTTTTCACCCAAAATATAAAAGTGCACAAAATAACTTCAAATCGCATTTGGAGACATTTTTGACCAATTTGTGCATTTCGATGAAACTTTTTACACAAAAAAAACAAAGTGCATACAATAGCTTAATATCGTATTTGGAGACGTTTTAGACCATTTTGTGCATTTCGATAAAACTTTTCACACAAAACCATCAAAGTGCATAAAATATCTTCAAATCGCATTTGCAGACGTTTTAGACCATTTTGTGCATTTCGATGAAACTTAGTTACACAAAAACATCAAAGTGCTTAAAATCACATTTGAAACCGTTTTAGACCATTTCGAGCATTTCTATAAAACTTTTGACACAAAACATCAAAGTGCACAAAAGAACTCAAAATCGCATTTGGAGACGTTTTAGACCATTTTGAGCATTTCGAAAAAACTTTTCACTCAAAAACATCAAAGTGCATACAATAGCTTAATATAGTATTTGGAGACGTTTTAGACCATTTTGAGCATTTCGATAAAACTTTTCACACAAAACATTAAAGTGCACAAAATAGCTTCAAATCGCATTTGGAGACGTTTTAGACCATTTTGTGCATTTCGATGAAACTTGGTTACACAAAAACATCAAAGTGCACAAAAGAGTTCCAAATCGCATTTGAGACGTTTTAGACCATTTTGTGCATTTCGAAAAAACTTTTCACACAAAAACATCAAAGTGCATACAATAGCTTACTATCATATTTGGAGACGTTTTAGACCATTTTGTGCATTTCGATGAAACTTTTCACACAAAACATAAAAGTGCATAAAATAGCTTCAAATCGCATTTGGAGACGTTTTAGACCATTTTGTGCATTTCGATGAAACTTTTCACACAAAAACATCAAAGTGCATACAATAGCTTAATATCGTATTTGGAGACGTTTTAGACCATTTTGTGCATTTCGATGAAACTTTTCACACAAAACCATCAAAGTGCATTAAATATCTTCAAATCGCATTTGCAGACGTTTTAGACCATTTTGTGCATTTCGATGAAACTTAGTTACACAAAAACATCAAAGTGCTTAAAATCACATTTGAAACCGTTTTAGACCATTTCGAGCATTTCTATAAAACTTTTGACACAAAACATCAAAGTGCACAAAAGAACTCAAAATCGCATTTGGAGACGTTTTAGACCATTTTGAGCATTTCGAAAAAACTTTTCACTCAAAAACATCAAAGTGCATACAATAGCTTCAAATCGCATTTGGAGACGTTTTAGACCATTTTGTGCATTTCGATGAAACTTGGTTGCACAAAAACATCAAAGTGCACAAAAGAGTTCCAAATCGCATTTGAGACGTTTTAGACCATTTTGTGCATTTCGAAAAAACTTTTCACACAAAAACATCAAAGTGCATACAATAGCTTAATATCATATTTGGAGACGTTTTAGACCATTTTGTGCATTTCGATGAAACTTTTCACACAAAACATAAAAGTGCATAAAATAGCTTCAAATCGCATTTGGAGACGTTTTAGACCATTTTGTGCATTTCGATGAAACTTGGTTACACAAAAACATCAAAGTGCACAAAAAAGTTCCAAATCGCATTTGGAGACGTTTTAGACCATTTTGTGCATTTCAAAAAAACTTTTCACACAAAAACATCAAAGTGCATACAATAGCTTAATATCGTATTTGGAGACGTTTTAGACCATTTTGTGCATTTCGATGAAACTTTTCACACAAAACATCAAAGTGCACAAAATAGCTTCAAATCGCATTTAGAGACGTTTTAGACCATTTTGTGCATTTCGATGAAACTTGATTACACAAAAACATCAAAGTGCTTCAAATCACATTTGAAACCGTTTTAGAACATTTTGAGCATTTCGAGAAAACTTTTCAAACAAAAACATCAATGTGCATAAAACAGGTTATTATCGCATTTGGAGACGTTTTAGACCATTTTGTACATTTCGATGAAACTTTTCAAACAAAAACATCAATGTGCATACAACAGCTTATTATCGCATTTGGAGACGTTTTAGACCATTTTGTGCATTTCGAAAAAACTTTTCTCACAAAAACATCAAAGTGCATACAATAGCTTAATATCGTATTTGGAGACGTTTTAAACCATTTTGTGCATTTCGATGAAACTTTTCACACAAAACATAAAAGTGCACAAAATAGCTTCAAATCGCATTTGTAGACGTTTTAGACCATTTTGTGCATTTCGAAACAACTTTTCACACAAAAACATCAAAGTGCATACAATAGCTTAATATCATATTTGGAGACGTTTTAGACCATTTTGTGCATTTCGATGAAACTTTTCACACAAAACATAAAAGTGCATAAAATAGCTTCAAATCGCATTTGGAGACGTTTTAGACCATTTTGTGCATTTCGATGAAACTTGGTTACACTAAAACATCAAAGTGCACAAAAGAGTTCCAAATCGCATTTGGAGACGTTTTAGACCATTTTGTGCATTTCAAAAAAACTTTTCACACAAAAACATCAAAGTGCATACAATAGCTTAATATCGTATTTGGAGACGTTTTAGACCATTTTGTGCATTTCGATGAAACTTTTCACACAAAACATCAAAGTGCACAAAATAGCTTCAAATCGCATTTGGAGACGTTTTAGACCATTTTGTGCATTTCGATGAAACTTGATTACACAAAAACATCAAAGTGCTTAAAATCACATTTGAAACCGTTTTAGAACATTTTGAGCATTTCGAAAAAACTTTTCAAACAAAAACATCAATGTGCATAAAACAGCTTATTATCGCATTTGGAGACGTTTTAGACCATTTTGTGCATTTCGATGAAACTTTTCAAACAAAAACATCAATGTGCATACAACAGCTTATTATCGCATTTGGAGACGTTTTAGACCATTTTGTGCATTTCGAATAAACTTTTCACACAAAAACATCAAAGTGCATACAATAGCTTAATATCGTATTTGGAGACGTTTTAAACCATTTTGTGCATTTCGATGAAACTTTTCACACAAAACATAAAAGTGCACAAAATAGCTTCAAATCGCATTTGTAGACGTTTTAGACCATTTTGTGCATTTCGAAACAACTTTTCACACAAAAACATCAAAGTGCATACAATAGCTTAATATCGTATTTGGAGACGTTTTAGACCATTTTGTGCATTTCGATGAAACTTTTCACCCAAAACATAAAAGTGCACAAAATAGCTTCAAATCGCATTTGGAGACATTTTTGACAAATTTGTGCATTTCGATGAAACTTTTTACACAAAAACAACAAAGTGCATACAATAGCTTAATATCGTATTTGGAGACGTTTTAGACCATTTTGTGCATTTCGATGAAACTTTTCAAACAAAAACATCAATGTGCATACAACAGCTTATTATCGCATTTGGAGACGTTTTAGACCATTTTGTGCATTTCGAAAAAACTTTTCACACAAAAAAATCAAAGTGTATACAATAGCTTAATATCGTATTTGGAGACGTTTTAGACCATTTTGTGCATTTCGATGGAACTTTTCACACAAAACCATCAAAGTGCATAAAATAGCTTCAAATCGCATTTGCAGACGTTTTAGACCATTTTGTGCATTTCTATGAAACTTAGTTACACAAAAACATCAAAGTGCTTAAAATCACATTTGAAACCGTTTTAGACCATTTCGAGCATTTCTATAAAACTTTTGACACAAAACATCAAAATGCACAAAAGAGCTCCAAATCGCATTTGGAGACGTTTTAGACCATTTTGAGCATTTCGAAAAAACTTTTCACTCAAAAACATCAAAGTGCATACAATAGCTTAATATAGTATTTGGAGACGTTTTAGACCATTTTGTGCATTTCGATGAAACTTTTCACACAAAACATCAAAGTGCACAAAATAGCTTCAAATCGCATTTGGAGACGTTTTAGACCATTTTGTGCATTTCGATGAAATTTGATTACACAAAAACATCAAAGTGCTTAAAATCACATTTGAAACCGTTTTAGAACATTTTGAGCATTTCGAAAAAACATGTTAACATAAAAACACCAAAGTGCTTAGAATAGCTTTAAAACGGATTTGGAGACGTTTTAGACCATTTTGTGCATTTCGATGAAACTTTTCACACAAAACCATCAAAGTGCATAAAATATCTTAATATCGTATTTGGAGACGTTTTAGACCATTTTGTGCATTTCGATGAAACTTAGTTACACAAAAACATCAAAGTGCTTAAAATCACATTTGAAACCGTTTTAGACCATTTCGAGCATTTCTATAAAACTTTTGACACAAAACATCAAAGTGCACAAAAGAACTCAAAATCGCATTTGGAGACGTTTTAGACCATTTTGAGCATTTCGAAAAAACTTTTCACTCAAAAACATCAAAGTGCATACAATAGCTTAATATAGTATTTGGAGACGTTTTAGACCATTTTGAACATTTCGATAAAACTTTTCACACAAAACATTAAAGTGCACAAAATAGCTTCAAATCGCATTTGGAGTTGTTTTAGACCATTTTGTGCATTTCGATGAAACTTGGTTGCACAAAAACATCAAAGTGCACAAAAGAGTTCCAAATCGCATTTGAGACGTTTTAGACCATTTTGTGCATTTCGAAAAAACTTTTCACACAAAAACATCAAAGTGCATACAATAGCTTAATATCATATCTGGAGACGTTTTAGACCATTTTGTGCATTTCGATGAAACTTTTCACACAAAACATAAAAGTGCATAAAATAGCTTCAAATCGCATTTGGAGACGTTTTAGACCATTTTGTGCATTTCGATGAAACTTGGTTACACAAAAACATCAAAGTGCACAAAAGAGTTCCAAATCGCATTTGGAGACGTTTTAGACCATTTTGTGCATTTCAAAAAAACTTTTCACACAAAAACATCAAAGTGCATACAATAGCTTAATATCGTATTTGGAGACGTTTTAGACCATTTTGTGCATTTCGATGAAACTTTTCACACAAAACATCAAAGTGCACAAAATAGCTTCAAATCGCATTTGGAGACGTTTTAGACCATTTTGTGCATTTCGAAAAAACTTTTCACACAAAAACATCAAAGTGCATACAATAGCTTAATATCGTATTTGGAGACGTTTTAGACCATTTTGTGCATTTCGATGAAACTTTTCACACAAAAACATAAAAGTGCATACAATAGCTTAATATCGTATTTGGAGACGTTTTAGACCATTTTGTGCATTTCGATGAAACTTTTCACCCAAAACATAAAAGTGCACAAAATAGCTTCAAATCGCATTTGGAGACATTTTTGACCAATTTGTGCATTTCGATGAAACTTTTTACACAAAAACAACAAAGTGCATACAATATCTTAATATCGTATTTGGAGACGTTTTAGACCATTTTGTGCATTTCGATGAAACTTTTCAAACAAAAACATCAATGTGCATACAACAGCTTATTATCGCATTTTGAGACGTTTTAGACCATTTTGTGCATTTCGAAAAAACTTTTCACACAAAAACATCAAAGTGCATACAATAGCTTAATATCGTATTTGGAGACGTTTTAGACCATTTTGTGCATTTCGATGAAACTTTTCACACAAAAACATAAAAGTGCATAAAATAGCTTAATATCGTATTTGGAGACGTTTTAGACCATTTTGTGCATTTCGATGAAACTTTTCACCCAAACATAAAAGTGCACAAAATAGCTTCAAATCGCATTTGGAGATATTTTTGACCAATTTGTGCATTTCGATAAAACTTTTCACACAAAAACATCAAAGTGCATACAATAGCTTAATATCGTATTTGGAGACGTTTTAGACCATTTTGTGCATTTCAATGAAACTTTTCACACAAAACAACAAAGTGCACAAAATAGCTTCAAATCGCATTTGGAGACGTTTTAGACCATTTTGTGCGTTTCATTACACAAAACATCAAAGTGCACAAAATAGCTTCAAATCGCATTTGGAGACGTTTTAGACCATTTTGTGCATTTCGAAAAAACTTGATTACACAAAAATATCAAAGTGCTTAAAATCACATTTGAAACAGTTTTAGACCATTTTGAGCATTTCGATAAAACTTTTCACACAAAACATTAAAGTGCACAAAACAGCTTCAAATCGCATTTGGAGACGTTTTAGACCATTTTGTGCATTTCGATGAAACTTGGTTACACAAAACCATCAAAGTGCCCAAAAGAGTTCCAAATCGCATTTGGAGACGTTTTAGACCATTTTGTGCATTTAGAAAAAACTTTTCACACAAAAACATCAAAGTGCATACAATAGCTTAATATCGTATTTGGAGACGTTTTAGACCATTTTGTGCATCTCGATGAAACTTTTCACCCAAAACATAAAAGTGCATACAATAGCTTAATATCGTATTTGGAGACGTTTTAGACCATTTCGATCATTTCTATAAAACTTTTCACACAAAAACATCAAAGTGCATACAATAGCTTAATATCGTATTTGGAGACGTTTTAGACCATTTTGTGCATTTCGAAAAAACTTTTCACACAAAAACATCAAAGTGCATACAATAGCTTAATATCGTATTTGGAGACGTTTTAGACCATTTTGTGCATTTCGATGAAACTTTTCAAACAAAAACATCAATGTGCATACAACAGCTTATTATCGCATTTGGAGACGTTTTAGACCATTTTGTGCATTTCGAAAAAACTTTTCACACAAAAACATCAATGTGCATACAACAGCTTATTATCGTATTTGGAGACGTTTTTGACCATTTTGTGCATTTCGATGAAACTTTTCACCCAAAACATAAAAGTGCACAAAATAGCTTCAAATCGCATTTGGAGACATTTTTGACCATTTTGTGCATTTCGATGAAACTTTTTACACAAAAACAACAAAGTGCATACAATAGCTTAATATCGTATTTGGAGACGTTTTAGACAATTTTGTGCATTTCGATGAAACTTTTCAAACAAAAACATCAATGTGCATACAACAGCTTATTATCGCATTTGGAGACGTTTTAGACCATTTTGTGCATTTCGAAAAAACTTTTCACACAAAAACATCAAAGTGCATACAATAGCTTAATATCGTATTTGAAGACGTTTTAGACCATTTTGTGCATTTCGATGAAACTTTTCACACAAAAACATAAAAGTGCATACAATAGCTTAATATCGTATTTGGAGACGTTTTAGACCATTTTGTGCATTTCGATGAAACTTTTCACCCAAAACATAAAAGTGCACAAAATAGCTTCAAATCGCATTTGGAGACATTTTTGACCAATTTGTGCATTTCGATGAAACTTTTTACACAAAAACAACAAAGTGCATACAATATCTTAATATCGTATTTGGAGACGTTTTAGACCATTTTGTGCATTTCGATGAAACTTTTCAAACAAAAACATCAATGTGCATACAACAGCTTATTATCGCATTTGGAGACGTTTTAGACCATTTTGTGCATTTCGAAAAAACTTTTCACACAAAAACATCAAAGTGCATACAATAGCTTAATATCGTATTTGGAGACGTTTTAGACCATTTTGTGCATTTCGATGAAACTTTTCACACAAAAACATAAAAGTGCATAAAATAGCTTAATATCGTATTTGGAGACGTTTTAGACCATTTTGTGCATTTCGATGAAACTTTTCACCCAAACATAAAAGTGCACAAAATAGCTTCAAATCGCATTTGGAGACATTTTTGACCAATTTGTGCATTTCGATAAAACTTTTCACACAAAAACATCAAAGTGCATACAATAGCTTAATATCGTATTTGGAGACGTTTTAGACCATTTTGTGCATTTCAATGAAACTTTTCACACAAAACAACAAAGTGCACAAAATAGCTTCAAATCGCATTTGGAGACGTTTTAGACCATTTTGTGCATTTTGAAAAAACTTGATTACACAAAAATATCAAAGTGCTTAAAATCACATTTGAAACCGTTTTAGACCATTTTGAGCATTTCGATAAAACTTTTCACACAAAACATTAAAGTGCACAAAATAGCTTCAAATCGCATTTGGAGACGTTTTAGACCATTTTGTGCATTTCGATGAAACTTGGTTACACAAAAACATCAAAGTGCACAAAAGAGTTCCAAATCGCATTTGGAGACGTTTTAGACCATTTTGTGCATTTCGAAAAAACTTTTCACACAAAAACATCAAAGTGCGTTTTAGACCATTTTGTGCATTTCGAAAAAACTTTTCACACAAAAACATCAAAGTGCATACAATAGCTTACTATCATATTTGGAGACGTTTTAGACCATTTTGTGCATTTCGATGAAACTTTTCACACAAAACATAAAAGTGCATATAGCTTCAAATCGCATTTGGAGACGTTTTAGACCATTTTGTGCATTTCGATGAAACTTTTCACACCAAAACATCAAAGTGCATACAATAGCTTAATATCGTATTTGGAGACGTTTTAGACCATTTTGTGCATTTCGATGAAACTTTTCACACAAAACCATCAAAGTGCATAAAATATCTTCAAATCGCATTTGCAGACGTTTTAGACCATTTTGTGCATTTCGATGAAACTTAGTTACACAAAAACATCAAAGTGCTTAAAATCACATTTGAAACCGTTTTAGACCATTTCGAGCATTTCTATAAAACTTTTGACACAAAACATCAAAGTGCACAAAAGAACTCAAAATCGCATTTGGAGACGTTTTAGACCATTTTGAGCATTTCGAAAAAACTTTTCACTCAAAAACATCAAAGTGCATACAATAGCTTAATATAGTATTTGGAGACGTTTTAGACCATTTTGAGCATTTCGATAAAACTTTTCACACAAAACATTAAAGTGCACAAAATAGCTTCAAATCGCATTTGGAGACGTTTTAGACCATTTTGTGCATTTCGATGAAACTTGGTTACACAAAAACATCAAAGTGCACAAAAGAGTTCCAAATCGCATTTGAGACGTTTTAGACCATTTTGTGCATTTCGAAAAAACTTTTCACACAAAAACATCAAAGTGCATACAATAGCTTAATATCATATTTGGAAACGTTTTAGACCATTTTGTGCATTTCGATGAAACTTTTCACACAAAACATAAAAGTGCATAAAATAGCTTCAAATCGCATTTGGAGACGTTTTAGACCATTTTGTGCATTTCGATGAAACTTGGTTACACAAAAACATCAAAGTGCACAAAATCGCATTTGAAACCGTTTTAGAACATTTTGAGCATTTCGAAAAAACTTTTCAAACAAAAACATCAATGTGCATACAACAGCTTATTATCGCATTTGGAGACGTTTTAGACCATTTTGTGCATTTCGAAAAAACTTTTCACACAAAAACATCAAAGTGCATACAATAGCTTAATATCGTATTTGGAGACGTTTTAGACCATTTTGTGCATTTCGATGAAACTTTTCACACAAACATAAAAGTGCACAAAATAGCTTCAAATCGCATTTGGAGACATTTTTGACCAATTTGTGCATTTCGATAAAACTTTTCACACAAAAACATCAAAGTGCATACAATAGCTTAATATCGTATTTGGAGACGTTTTAGACCATTTTGTGCATTTCAATGAAACTTTTCACACAAAACAACAAAGTGCACAAAATAGCTTCAAATCGCATTTGGAGACGTTTTAGACCATTTTGTGCATTTCGAAAAAACTTGATTACACAAAAATATCAAAGTGCTTAAAATCACATTTGAAACCGTTTTAGACCATTTTGAGCATTTCGATAAAACTTTTCACACAAAACATTAAAGTGCACAAAATAGCTTCAAATCGCATTTGGAGACGTTTTAGACCATTTTGTGCATTTCGATGAAACTTGGTTACACAAAAACATCAAAGTGCACAAAAGAGTTCCAAATCGCATTTGGAGACGTTTTAGACCATTTTGTGCATTTCGATGAAACTTGGTTGCACAAAAACATCAAAGTGCACAAAAGAGTTCCAAATCGCATTTGAGACGTTTTAGACCATTTTGTGCATTTCGAAAAAACTTTTCACACAAAAACATCAAAGTGCATACAATAGCTTAATATCATATTTGGAGACGTTTTAGACCATTTTGTGCATTTCGATGAAACTTTTCACACAAAACATAAAAGTGCATAAAATAGCTTCAAATCGCATTTGGAGACGTTTTAGACCATTTTGTGCATTTCGATGAAACTTGGTTACACAAAAACATCAAAGTGCACAAAAGAGTTCCAAATCGCATTTGGAGACGTTTTAGACCATTTTGTGCATTTCAAAAAAACTTTTCACACAAAAACATCAAAGTGCATACAATAGCTTAATATCGTATTTGGAGACGTTTTAGACCATTTTGTGCATTTCGATGAAACTTTTCACACAAAACATCAAAGTGCACAAAATAGCTTCAAATCGCATTTGGAGACGTTTTAGACCATTTTGTGCATTTCGATGAAACTTGATTACACAAAAACATCAAAGTGCTTAAAATCACATTTGAAACCGTTTTAGAACATTTTGAGCATTTCGAAAAAACTTTTCAAACAAAAACATCAATGTGCATACAACAGCTTATTATCGCATTTGGAGACGTTTTAGACCATTTTGTGCATTTCGATGAAACTTTTCAAACAAAAACATCAATGTGCATACAACAGCTTATTATCGCATTTAGAGACGTTTTAGACCATTTTGTGCATTTCGAAAAAACTTTTCACACAAAAACATCAAAGTGCATACAATAGCTTAATATCGTATAAGGAGACGTTTTAAACCATTTTGTGCATTTCGATGAAACTTTTCACACAAAACATAAAAGTGCACAAAATAGCTTCAAATCGCATTTGTAGACGTTTTAGACCATTTTGTGCATTTCGAAAAAACTTTTCACACAAAACCATCAAAGTGCATAAAATAGCTTCAAATCGCATTTGCAGACGTTTTAGACCATTTTGTGCATTTCGATGAAACTTAGTTACACAAAAACATCAAAGTGCTTAAAATCACATTTGAAACCGTTTTAGACCATTTCGAGCATTTCTATAAAACTTTTGACACAAAACATCAAAATGCACAAAAGAGCTCCAAATCGCATTTGGAGACGTTTTAGACCATTTTGAGCATTTCGAAAAAACTTTTTACTCAAAAACATCAAAGTGCATACAATAGCTTAATATAGTATTTGGAGACGTTTTAGACCATTTTGTGCATTTCGATGAAACTTTTCACACAAAACATCAAAGTGCACAAATTAGCTTCAAATCGCATTTGGAGACGTTTTAGACCATTTTGTGCATTTCGATGAAACTTGATTACACAAAAACATCAAAGTGCTTAAAATCACATTTGAAACCGTTTTAGAACATTTTGAGCATTTCGAAAAAACATGTTAACATAAAAACACCAAAGTGCTTAGAATAGCTTTAAAACGGATTTGGAGACGTTTTAGACCATTTTGTGCATTTCGATGAAACTTTTCACACAAAAACATCAAAGTGCATACAATAGCTTAATATCGTATTTGGAGACGTTTTAGACCATTTTGTGCATTTCGATGAAACTTTTCACACAAAACCATCAAAGTGCATAAAATATCTTCAAATCGCATTTGCAGACGTTTTAGACCATTTTGTGCATTTCGATGAAACTTAGTTACACAAAAACATCAAAGTGCTTAAAATCACATTTGAAACCGTTTTAGACCATTTCGAGCATTTCTATAAAACTTTTGACACAAAACATCAAAGTGCACAAAAGAACTCAAAATCGCATTTGGAGACGTTTTAGACCATTTTGAGCATTTCGAAAAAACTTTTCACTCAAAAACATCAAAGTGCATACAATAGCTTAATATAGTATTTGGAGACGTTTTAGACCATTTTGAGCATTTCGATAAAACTTTTCACACAAAACATTAAAGTGCACAAAATAGCTTCAAATCGCATTTGGAGACGTTTTAGACCAATTTGTGCATTTCGATGAAACTTGGTTGCACAAAAACATCAAAGTGCACAAAAGAGTTCCAAATCGCATTTGAGACGTTTTAGACCATTTTGTGCATTTCGAAAAAACTTTTCACACAAAAACATCAAAGTGCATACAATAGCTTAATATCATATTTGGAGACGTTTTAGACCATTTTGTGCATTTCGATGAAACTTTTCACACAAAACATAAAAGTGCATAAAATAGCTTCAAATCGCATTTGGAGACGTTTTAGACCATTTTGTGCATTTCGATGAAACTTGGTTACACAAAAACATCAAAGTGCACAAAAGAGTTCCAAATCGCATTTGGAGACGTTTTAGACCATTTTGTGCATTTCAAAAAAACTTTTCACACAAAAACATCAAAGTGCATACAATAGCTTAATATCGTATTTGGAGACGTTTTAGACCATTTTGTGCATTTCGATGAAACTTTTCACACAAAACATCAAAGTGCACAAAATAGCTTCAAATCGCATTTGGAGACGTTTTAGACCATTTTGTGCATTTCGATGAAACTTGATTACACAAAAACATCAAAGTGCTTAAAATCACATTTGAAACCGTTTTAGAACATTTTGAGCATTTCGAAAAAACTTTTCAAACAAAAACATCAATGTGCATACAACAGCTTATTATCGCATTTGGAGACGTTTTAGACCATTTTGTGCATTTCGAAAAAACTTTTCACACAAAAACATCAAAGTGCATACAATAGCTTAATATCGTATTTGGAGACGTTTTAAACCATTTTGTGCATTTCGATGAAACTTTTCACACAAAACATAAAAGTGCACAAAATAGCTTCAAATCGCATTTGTAGACGTTTTAGACCATTTTGTGCATTTCGAAAAAACTTTTCACACAAAAACATCAAAGTGCATACAATAGCTTAATATCGTATTTGGAGACGTTTTAGACCATTTTGTGCATTTCGATGAAACTTTTCACCCAAAACATAAAAGTGCACAAAATAGCTTCAAATCGCATTTGGAGACATTTTTGACAAATTTGTGCATTTCGATGAAACTTTTTACACAAAAACAACAAAGTGCATACAATAGCTTAATATCGTATTTGGAGACGTTTTAGACCATTTTGTGCATTTCGATGAAACTTTTCAAACAAAAACATCAATGTGCATACAACAGCTTATTATCGCATTTGGAGACGTTTTAGACCATTTTGTGCATTTCGAAAAAACTTTGCACACAAAAAAATCAAAGTGCATACAATAGCTTAATATCGTATTTGGAGACGTTTTAGACGATTTTGTGCATTTCGATGAAACTTTTCACACAAAACCATCAAAGTGCATAAAATAGCTTCAAATCGCATTTGCAGACGTTTTAGACCATTTTGTGCATTTCGATGAAACTTAGTTACACAAAAACATCAAAGTGCTTAAAATCACATTTGAAACCGTTTTAGACCATTTTGTGCATTTCGAAAAAACTTTTCACACAAAAACATCAAAGTGCATACAATAGCTTAATATCGTATTTGGAGACGTTTTAGACCATTTTTTGCATTTCGATGAAACTTTTCACACAAAAACAACAAAGTGCATACAATATCTTAATATCGTATTTGGAGACGTTTTAGACCATTTTGTGCATTTCGATGAAACTTAGTTACACAAAAACATCAAAGTGCTTAAAATCACATTTGAAACCGTTTTAGACCATTTCGAGCATTTCTATAAAACTTTTGACACAAAACATCAAAATTCACAAAAGAGCTCCAAATCGCATTTGGAGACGTTTTAGACCATTTTGAGCATTTCGAAAAAACTTTTCACTCAAAAACATCAAAGTGCATACAATAGCTTAATATAGTATTTGGAGACGTTTTAGACCATTTTGTGCATTTCGATGAAACTTTTCACACAAAACATCAAAGTGCACAAAACAGCTTCAAATCGCATTTGGAGACGTTTTAGACCATTTTGTGCATTTCAATGAAAATTGGTTACACAAAAACATCAAAGTGCACAAAAGAGTTCCAAATCGCATTTGGAGACGTTTTAGACCATTTTGTGCATTTCGAAAAAACTTTTCACACAAAAACATCAAAGTGCATACAATAGCTTAATATCGTATTTGGAGACGTTTTAGACCATTTTTTGCATTTCGATGAAACTTTTCACACAAAAACAACAAAGTGCATACAATATCTTAATATCGTATTTGGAGACGTTTTAGACCATTTTGTGCATTTCGATGAAACTTAGTTACACAAAAACATCAAAGTGCTTAAAATCACATTTGAAACCGTTTTAGACCATTTCGAGCATTTCAATAAAACTTTTGACACAAAACATCAAAATGCACAAAAGAGCTCCAAATCGCATTTGGAGACGTTTTAGACCATTTTGAGCATTTCGAAAAAACTTTTCACTCAAAAACATCAAAGTGCATACAATAGCTTAATATAGTATTTGGAGACGTTTTAGACCATTTTGTGCATTTCGATGAAACTTTTCACACAAAACATCAAAGTGCACAAAACAGCTTCAAATCGCATTTGGAGACGTTTTAGACCATTTTGTGCATTTCGATGAAACTTGATTACACAAAAACATCAAAGTGCTTAAAATCACATTTGAAACCGTTTTAGAACATTTTGAGCATTTCGAAAAAACATGTTAACATAAAAACACCAAAGTGCTTAGAATAGCTTTAAAACGGATTTGGAGACGTTTTAGACCATTTTGTGCATTTCGTTAAAACTTTTCACACAAAAACATCAAAGTGCATACAATAGC
Source organism: Antedon bifida (assembly GCF_963402885.1). Classification (NCBI taxonomy): domain Eukaryota; kingdom Metazoa; phylum Echinodermata; class Crinoidea; order Comatulida; family Antedonidae; genus Antedon; species Antedon bifida. The sequence goes on from NC_136236.1 coordinate 11,132,882, forward strand.
TTAATATCGTATTTGGAGACGTTTTAGACCGTTTTGTGCATTTTGATGAAACTTTTTACATAAAACATCAAAGTGCACAAAATAGCTTCAAATCGCATTTGGAGACGTTTTAGACCATTTTGTGCATTTCGATGAAACTTTTCACACAAAAACAACAAAGTGCATACAATATCTTAATATCGTATTGGGAGACGTTTTAGACCATTTTGTGCATTTCGATGAAACTTAGTTACACAAAAACATCAAAGTGCTTAAAATCACATTTGAAACCGTTTTAGACCATTTCGAGCATTTCTATAAAACTTTTGACACAAAACATCAAAGTGCACAAAAGAGCTCCAAATCGCATTAGGAGACGTTTTAGACCATTTTGTGCATTTCGAAAAAACTTTTCACACAAAAACATCAAAGTGCATACAATAGCTTAATATCGTATTTGGAGACGTTTTAGACCATTTTTTGCATTTCGATAAAACTTTTCACACAAAACATTAAAGTGCACAAAATAGCTTCAAATCGCATTTGGAGACGTTTTAGACCATTTTGTGCATTTCGATGAAAATTGGTTACACAAAAACATCAAAGTGCACAAAAGAGTTCCAAATCGCATTTAGAGACGTTTTTGACCATTTTGTGCATTTCGAAAAAACTTTTCACACAAAAACATCAAAGTGCATACAATAGCTTAATATCGTATTTGGAGACGTTTTAGACCATTTTTTGCATTTCGATGAAACTTTTCACACAAAAAATAAAAGTGCATAAAATAGCTTCAAATCGCATTTGGAGACGTTTTAGACCATTTTGTGCATTTCGATGAAACTTTTCACACAAAAACAACAAAGTGCTTAAAATCACATTTGAAACCGTTTTAGACCATTTCGAGCATTTCTATAAAACTTTTGACATAAAACATCAAAATGCACAAAAGAGCTCCAAATCGCATTTGGAGACGTTTTAGACCATTTTGAGCATTTCGAAAAAACTTTTCACTCAAAAACATCAAAGTGCATACAATAGCTTAATATAGTATTTGGAGACGTTTTAGACGATTTTGTGCATTTCGATGAAACTTTTCACACAAAACATCAAAGTGCACAAAATAGCTTCAAATCGCATTTGGAGACGTTTTAGACCATTTTGTGCATTTCGAAGAAACTTTTCACACAAAAACAACAAAGTGCATACAATATCTTAATATCGTATTTGGGGACGTTTTAGACCACTTTGTGCATTTCGATGAAACTTTTCACACACAACATCAAAGTGCACAAAATAGCTTCAAATCGCATTTGGAGACGTTTTAGACCATTTTGTGCATTTCGATGAAACTTTTCACACAAAAACATCAATGTTCATACAACAGCTTATTATCGTATTTGGAGACGTTTTAGACCATTTTGTGCGTTTCATTACACAAAACACCAAAGTGCAAAAAAGAGTTCCAAATCGCATTTGGAGACGTTTTAGACCATTTTGTGAATTTCGAAAAAACTTTTCACACAAAAACATCAAAGTGCATACAATAGCTTAATATCGTATTTGGAGACGTTTTAGACCATTTTTTGCATTTCGATGAAACTTTTCACACAAAACATCAAAGTGCACAAAATAGCTTCAAATCGCATTTCGAGACGTTTTAGACCATTTTGTGCATTTCGATGAAACTTGATTACACAAAAACATAAAAGTGCTTAAAATCACATTTGAAACCGTTTTAGAACATTTTGAGCATTTCGAAAAAACATGTTAACATAAAAACACCAAAGTGCTTAGAATAGCTTTAAAACGGATTTGGAGACGTTTTAGACCATTTTGTGCATTTCGTTAAAACTTTTCACACAAAAACATCAAAGTGCATACAATAGCTTAATATCGTATTTGGAGACGTTTTAGACCGTTTTGTGCATTTCGATGAAACTTTTTACACAAAACATCAAAGTGCACAAAATAGCTTCAAATCGCATTTGGAGACGTTTTAGACCATTTTGTGCATTTCGATGAAACTTTTCACACAAAAACAACAAAGTGCATACAATATCTTAATATCGTATTTGGAGACGTTTTAGACCATTTTGTGCATTTCGATGAAACTTAGTTACACAAAAACATCAAAGTGCTTAAAATCACATTTGAAACCGTTTTAGACCATTTCGAGCATTTCTATAAAACTTTTGACACAAAACATCAAAGTGCACAAAAGAGCTCCAAATCGCATTTGGAGACGTTTTAGACCATTTTGTGCATTTCGAAAAAACTTTTCACACAAAAACATCAAAGTGCATACAATAGCTTAATATCGTATTTGGAGACGTTTTAGACCATTTTTTGCATTTCGATAAAACTTTTCACACAAAACATTAAAGTGCACAAAATAGCTTCAAATCGCATTTGGAGACGTTTTAGACCATTTTGTGCATCTCGATGAAACTTTTCACCCAAAACATAAAAGTGCACAAAATAGCTTCAAATCGCGATTGGAGACATTTTTGACCAATTTGTGCATTTCGATGAAACTTTTTACACAAAAACAACAAAGTGCATACAATAGCTTAATATCGTATTTGGAGACGTTTTAGACCATTTTGTGCATTTCGATGAAACTTTTCAAACAAAAACATCAATGTGCATACAACAGCTTATTATCGCATTTGGAGACGTTTTAGACCATTTTGTGCATTTCGAAAAAACTTTTCACACAAAAACATCAAAGTGCATACAATAGCTTAATGTCGTATTTGGAGACGTTTTAGACTATTTTGTGCATTTCGATGAAACTTTTCACACAAACATAAAAGTGCACAAAATAGCTTCAAATCGCATTTGGAGATATTTTTGACCAATTTGTGCATTTCGATAAAACTTTTCACACAAAAACATCAAAGTGCATACAATAGCTTAATATCGTATTTGGAGACGTTTTAGACCATTTTGTGCATTTCAATGAAACTTTTCACACAAAACAACAAAGTGCACAAAATAGCTTCAAATCGCATTTGGAGACGTTTTAGACCATTTTGTGCGTTTCATTACACAAAACATCAAAGTGCACAAAATAGCTTCAAATCGCATTTTGAGACGTTTTAGACCATTTTGTGCATTTCGAAAAAACTTGATTACACAAAAATATCAAAGTGCTTAAAATCACATTTGAAACAGTTTTAGACCATTTTGAGCATTTCGATAAAACTTTTCACACAAAACATTAAAGTGCACAAAATAGCTTCAAATCGCATTTGGAGACGTTTTAGACCATTTTGTGCATTTCGATGAAACTTGGTTACACAAAACCATCAAAGTGCCCAAAAGAGTTCCAAATCGCATTTGGAGACGTTTTAGACCATTTTGTGCATTTCGAAAAAACTTTTCACACAAAAACATCAAAGTGCATACAATAGCTTAATATCGTATTTGGAGACGTTTTAGACCATTTTGTGCATCTCGATGAAACTTTTCACCCAAAACATAAAAGTGCATACAATAGCTTAATATCGTATTTGGAGACGTTTTAGACCATTTTGTACATTTCGAAAAAACTTTTCACACAAAAACATCAAAGTGCATACAATAGCTTAATATCGTATTTGGAGACGTTTTAGACCATTTTGTGCATTTCGAAAAAACTTTTCACACAAAAACATCAAAGTGCATACAATAGCTTAATATCGTATTTGGAGACGTTTTAGACCATTTTGTGCATTTCGATGAAACTTTTCAAACAAAAACATCAATGTGCATACAACAGCTTATTATCGCATTTGGAGACGTTTTAGACCATTTTGTGCATTTCGAAAAAACTTTTCACACAAAAACATCAAAGTGCATACAATTGCTTAATATCCTATTTGGAGACGTTTTAGACCATTTTGTGCATTTCGATAAAACTTTTCACACAAAAACATAAAAGTGCATACAATAGGTTAATATCGTATTTGGAGACGTTTTAGACCATTTTGTGCATCTCGATGAAACTTTTCACCCAAAACATAAAAGTGCACAAAATAGCTTCAAATCGCATTTGGAGACATTTTTGACCAATTTGTGCATTTCGATGAAACTTTTTACACAAAAACAACAAAGTGCATACAATTGCTTAATATCGTTTTTGGAGACGTTTTAGACCATTTTGTGCATTTCGATGAAACTTTTCAAACAAAAACATCAATGTGCATACAACAGCTTATTATCGCATTTGGAGACGTTTTAGACCATTTTGTGCATTTCGAAAAAACTTTTCACACAAAAACATCAAAGTGCATACAATAGCATAATATCGTATTTGGAGACGTTTTAGACCATTTTGTGCATTTCGATGAAACTTTTCACACAAAAACATCAATGTGCATACAACAGCTTATTATCGTATTTGGAGACGTTTTTGACCATTTTGTGCATTTCGATGAAACTTAGTTACACAAAAACAACAAAGTGCATACAATATCTTAATATCGTATTTGGAGACGTTTTAGACCATTTTGTGCATTTCGATGAAACTTAGTTACACAAAAAAATCAAAGTGCTTCAAATCACATTTGAAACCGTTTTAGACCATTTCGATCATTTCTATAAAACTTTTGACACAAAACATCAAAGTGCACAAAAGAGCTCCAAATCGCATTTGGAGACGTTTTAGACCATTTTGTGCATTTCGAAAAAACTTTTCACACAAAAACATCAAAGTGCATACAATAGCTAATTATCGTATTTGGAGACGTTTCAGACCATTTTTTGCATTTCGATGAAACTTTTCACACAAAACATCAAAGTGCACAAAATAGCTTCAAATCGCATTTGGAGACGTTTTAGACCATTTTGTGCATTTCGATGAAACTTGATTACACAAAAACATCAAAGTGCTTAAAATCACATTTGAAACCGTTTTAGAACATTTTGAGCATTTCGAAAAAACATGTTAACATAAAAACACCAAAGTGCTTAGAATAGCTTTAAAACGGATTTGGAGACGTTTTAGACCATTTTGTGCATTTCGATGAAACTTTTCACACAAAAACAACAAAGTGCATACAATATCTTAATATCGTATTTGGAGACGTTTTAGACCATTTTGTGCATTTCGATGAAACTTAGTTACACAAAAAAATCAAAGTGCTTAAAATCACATTTGAAACCGTTTTAGACCATTTCGATCATTTCTATAAAACTTTTGACACAAAAACATCAAAGTGCATACAATAGCTTAATATAGTATTTGGAGACGTTTTTGACCAATTTGTGCATTTCGATGAAACTTTTTACACAAAAACAACAAAGTGCATACAATAGCTTAATATCGTATTTGGAGACGTTTTAGACCATTTTGTGCATTTCGATGAAACTTTTCAAACAAAAACATCAATGTGCATACAACAGCTTATTATCGCATTTGGAGACGTTTTAGACCATTTTGTGCATTTCGAAAAAACTTTTCACACAAAAACATTAAAGTGCATACAATAGCTTAATATCGTATTTGGAGACGTTTTAGACCATTTTGTGCATTTCGATGAAACTTTTCACACAAAAACATAAAAGTGCATACAATAGCTTAATATCGTATTTGGAGGCGTTTTAGACCATTTTGTGCATTTCGATGAAACTTTTCACCCAAAATATAAAAGTGCACAAAATAGCTTCAAATCGCATTTGGAGACATTTTTGACCAATTTGTGCATTTCGATGAAACTTTTTACACAAAAAAAAACAAAGTGCATACAATAGCTTAATATCGTATTTGGAGACGTTTTAGACCATTTTGTGCATTTCGATGAAACTTTTCAAACAAAAACATCAATGTGCATACAACAGCTTATTATCGCATTTGGAGACGTTTTAGACCATTTTGTGCATTTCGAAAAAACTTTTCACACAAAAACATCAAAGTGCATACAATAGCTTAATATCGTATTTGGAGACGTTTTAGACCATTTTGTGCATTTCGATGAAACTTTTCACACAAAACCATCAAAGTGCATAAAATATCTTCAAATCGCATTTGCAGACGTTTTAGACCATTTTGTGCATTTCGATGAAACTTAGTTACACAAAAACATCAAAGTGCTTAAAATCACATTTGAAACCGTTTTAGACCATTTCGAGCATTTCTATAAAACTTTTGACACAAAACATCAAAGTGCACAAAAGAACTCAAAATCGCATTTGGAGACGTTTTAGACCATTTTGAGCATTTCGAAAAAACTTTTCACTCAAAAACATCAAAGTGCATACAATAGCTTAATATAGTATTTGGAGACGTTTTAGACCATTTTGAGCATTTCGATAAAACTTTTCACACAAAACATTAAAGTGCACAAAATAGCTTCAAATCGCATTTGGAGACGTTTTAGACCATTTTGTGCATTTCGATGAAACTTGGTTACACAAAAACATCAAAGTGCACAAAAGAGTTCCAAATCGCATTTGAGACGTTTTAGACCATTTTGTGCATTTCGAAAAAACTTTTCACACAAAAACATCAAAGTGCATACAATAGCTTACTATCATATTTGGAGACGTTTTAGACCATTTTGTGCATTTCGATGAAACTTTTCACACAAAACATAAAAGTGCATAAAATAGCTTCAAATCGCATTTGGAGACGTTTTAGACCATTTTGTGCATTTCGATGAAACTTTTCACACAAAAACATCAAAGTGCATACAATAGCTTAATATCGTATTTGGAGACGTTTTAGACCATTTTGTGCATTTCGATGAAACTTTTCACACAAAACCATCAAAGTGCATTAAATATCTTCAAATCGCATTTGCAGACGTTTTAGACCATTTTGTGCATTTAAATGAAACTTAGTTACACAAAAACATCAAAGTGCTTAAAATCACATTTGAAACCGTTTTAGACCATTTCGAGCATTTCTATAAAACTTTTGACACAAAACATCAAAGTGCACAAAAGAACTCAAAATCGCATTTGGAGACGTTTTAGACCATTTTGAGCATTTCGAAAAAACTTTTCACTCAAAAACATCAAAGTGCATACAATAGCTTCAAATCGCATTTGGAGACGTTTTAGACCATTTTGTGCATTTCGATGAAACTTGGTTGCACAAAAACATTAAAGTGCACAAAAGAGTTCCAAATCGCATTTGAGACGTTTTAGACCATTTTGTGCATTTCGAAAAAACTTTTCACACAAAAACATCAAAGTGCATACAATAGCTTAATATCATATTTGGAGACGTTTTAGACCATTTTGTGCATTTCGATGAAACTTTTCACACAAAACATAAAAGTGCATAAAATAGCTTCAAATCGCATTTGGAGACGTTTTAGACCATTTTGTGCATTTCGATGAAACTTGGTTACACAAAAACATCAAAGTGCACAAAAAAGTTCCAAATCGCATTTGGAGACGTTTTAGACCATTTTGTGCATTTCAAAAAAACTTTTCACACAAAAACATCAAAGTGCATACAATAGCTTAATATCGTATTTGGAGACGTTTTAGACCATTTTGTGCATTTCGATGAAACTTGATTACACAAAAACATCAAAGTGCTTCAAATCACATTTGAAACCGTTTTAGAACATTTTGAGCATTTCGAGAAAACTTTTCAAACAAAAACATCAATGTGCATAAAACAGGTTATTATCGCATTTGGAGACGTTTTAGACCATTTTGTACATTTCGATGAAACTTTTCAAACAAAAACATCAATGTGCATACAACAGCTTATTATCGCATTTGGAGACGTTTTAGACCATTTTGTGCATTTCGAAAAAACTTTTCTCACAAAAACATCAAAGTGCATACAATAGCTTAATATCGTATTTGGAGACGTTTTAAACCATTTTGTGCATTTCGATGAAACTTTTCACACAAAACATAAAAGTGCACAAAATAGCTTCAAATCGCATTTGTAGACGTTTTAGACCATTTTGTGCATTTCGAAACAACTTTTCACACAAAAACATCAAAGTGCATACAATAGCTTAATATCATATTTGGAGACGTTTTAGACCATTTTGTGCATTTCGATGAAACTTTTCACACAAAACATAAAAGTGCATAAAATAGCTTCAAATCGCATTTGGAGACGTTTTAGACCATTTTGTGCATTTCGATGAAACTTGGTTACACTAAAACATCAAAGTGCACAAAAGAGTTCCAAATCGCATTTGGAGACGTTTTAGACCATTTTGTGCATTTCAAAAAAACTTTTCACACAAAAACATCAAAGTGCATACAATAGCTTAATATCGTATTTGGAGACGTTTTAGACCATTTTGTGCATTTCGATGAAACTTTTCACACAAAACATCAAAGTGCACAAAATAGCTTCAAATCGCATTTGGAGACGTTTTAGACCATTTTGTGCATTTCGATGAAACTTGATTACACAAAAACATCAAAGTGCTTAAAATCACGTTTGAAACCGTTTTAGAACATTTTGAGCATTTCGAAAAAACTTTTCAAACAAAAACATCAATGTGCATAAAACAGCTTATTATCGCATTTGGAGACGTTTTAGACCATTTTGTGCATTTCGATGAAACTTTTCAAACAAAAACATCAATGTGCATACAACAGCTTATTATCGCATTTGGAGACGTTTTAGACCATTTTGTGCATTTCGAATAAACTTTTCACACAAAAACATCAAAGTGCATACAATAGCTTAATATCGTATTTGGAGACGTTTTAAACCATTTTGTGCATTTCGATGAAACTTTTCACACAAAACATAAAAGTGCACAAAATAGCTTCAAATCGCATTTGTAGACGTTTTAGACCATTTTGTGCATTTCGAAACAACTTTTCACACAAAAACATCAAAGTGCATACAATAGCTTAATATCGTATTTGGAGACGTTTTAGACCATTTTGTGCATTTCGATGAAACTTTTCACCCAAAACATAAAAGTGCACAAAATAGCTTCAAATCGCATTTGGAGACATTTTTGACAAATTTGTGCATTTCGATGAAACTTTTTACACAAAAACAACAAAGTGCATACAATAGCTTAATATCGTATTTGGAGACGTTTTAGACCATTTTGTGCATTTCGATGAAACTTTTCAAACAAAAACATCAATGTGCATACAACAGCTTATTATCGCATTTGGAGACGTTTTAGACCATTTTGTGCATTTCGAAAAAACTTTTCACACAAAAAAATCAAAGTGTATACAATAGCTTAATATCGTATTTGGAGACGTTTTAGACCATTTTGTGCATTTCGATGGAACTTTTCACACAAAACCATCAAAGTGCATAAAATAGCTTCAAATCGCATTTGCAGACGTTTTAGACCATTTTATGCATTTCTATGAAACTTAGTTACACAAAAACATCAAAGTGCTTAAAATCACATTTGAAACCGTTTTAGACCATTTCGAGCATTTCTATAAAACTTTTGACACAAAACATCAAAATGCACAAAAGAGCTCCAAATCGCATTTGGAGATGTTTTAGACCATTTTGAGCATTTCGAAAAAACTTTTCACTCAAAAACATCAAAGTGCATACAATAGCTTAATATAGTATTTGGAGACGTTTTAGACCATTTTGTGCATTTCGATGAAACTTTTCACACAAAACATCAAAGTGCACAAAATAGCTTCAAATCGCATTTGGAGACGTTTTAGACCATTTTGTGCATTTCGATGAAACTTGATTACACAAAAACATCAAAGTGCTTAAAATCACATTTGAAACCGTTTTAGAACATTTTGAGCATTTCGAAAAAACATGTTAACATAAAAACACCAAAGTGCTTAGAATAGCTTTAAAACGGATTTGGAGACGTTTTAGACCATTTTGTGCATTTCGATGAAACTTTTCACACAAAACCATCAAAGTGCATAAAATATCTTAATATCGTATTTGGAGACGTTTTAGACCATTTTGTGCATTTCGATGAAACTTTTCACCCAAAACATAAAAGTGCACAAAATAGCTTCAAATCGCATTTGGAGACATTTTTGACAAATTTGTGCATTTCGATGAAACTTTTTACACAAAAACAACAAAGTGCATACAATAGCTTAATATCGTATTTGGAGACGTTTTAGACCATTTTGTGCATTTCGATGAAACTTTTCAAACAAAAACATCAATGTGCATACAACAGCTTATTATCGCATTTGGAGACGTTTTAGACCATTTTGTGCATTTCGAAAAAACTTTTCACACAAAAAAATCAAAGTGTATACAATAGCTTAATATCGTATTTGGAGACGTTTTAGACCATTTTGTGCATTTCGATGGAACTTTTCACACAAAACCATCAAAGTGCATAAAATAGCTTCAAATCGCATTTGCAGACGTTTTAGACCATTTTGTGCATTTCTATGAAACTTAGTTACACAAAAACATCAAAGTGCTTAAAATCACATTTGAAACCGTTTTAGACCATTTCGAGCATTTCTATAAAACTTTTGACACAAAACATCAAAATGCACAAAAGAGCTCCAAATCGCATTTGGAGATGTTTTAGACCATTTTGAGCATTTCGAAAAAACTTTTCACTCAAAAACATCAAAGTGCATACAATAGCTTAATATAGTATTTGGAGACGTTTTAGACCATTTTGTGCATTTCGATGAAACTTTTCACACAAAACATCAAAGTGCACAAAATAGCTTCAAATCGCATTTGGAGACGTTTTAGACCATTTTGTGCATTTCGATGAAACTTGATTACACAAAAACATCAAAGTGCTTAAAATCACATTTGAAACCGTTTTAGAACATTTTGAGCATTTCGAAAAAACATGTTAACATAAAAACACCAAAGTGCTTAGAATAGCTTTAAAACGGATTTGGAGACGTTTTAGACCATTTTGTGCATTTCGATGAAACTTTTCACACAAAACCATCAAAGTGCATAAAATATCTTAATATCGTATTTGGAGACGTTTTAGACCATTTTGTGCATTTCGATGAAACTTAGTTACACAAAAACATCAAAGTGCTTAAAATCACATTTGAAACCGTTTTAGACCATTTCGAGCATTTCTATAAAACTTTTGACACAAAACATCAAAGTGCACAAAAGAACTCAAAATCGCATTTGGAGACGTTTTAGACCATTTTGTGCATCTCGATGAAACTTTTCACCCAAAACATAAAAGTGCACACAATAGCTTCAAATCGCATTTGGAGACATTTTTGACCAATTTGTGCATTTCGATGAAACTTTTTACACAAAAACAACAAAGTGCATACAATAGCTTAATATCGTATTTGGAGACGTTTTAGACCATTTTGTGCATTTCGATGAAACTTTTCAAACAAAAACATCAATGTGCATACAACAGCTTATTATCGCATTTGGAGACGTTTTAGACCATTTTGTGCATTTCGAAAAAACTTTTCACACAAAAACATCAAAGTGCATACAATAGCATAATATCGTATTTGGAGACGTTTTAGACCATTTTGTGCATTTCGATGAAACTTTTCACACAAAAACATCAATGTGCATACAACAGCTTATTATCGTATTTGGAGACGTTTTTGACCATTTTGTGCATTTCGATGAAACTTTTTACCCAAAACATAAAAGTGCACAAAATAGCTTCAAATCGCATTTGGAGACATTTTTGACCATTTTGTGCATTTCGATGAAACTTTTTACACAAAAACAACAAAGTGCATACAATAGCTTAATATCGTATTTGGAGACGTTTTAGACAATTTTGTGCATTTCGATGAAACTTTTCAAACAAAAACATCAATGTGCATACAACAGCTTATTATCGCATTTGGAGACGTTTTAGACCATTTTGTGCATTTCGAAAAAACTTTTCACACAAAAACATCAAAGTGCATACAATAGCTTAATATCGTATTTGAAGACGTTTTAGACCATTTTGTGCATTTTGAAAAAACTTGATTACACAAAAATATCAAAGTGCTTAAAATCACATTTGAAACCGTTTTAGACCATTTTGAGCATTTCGATAAAACTTTTCACACAAAACATTAAAGTGCACAAAATAGCTTCAAATCGCATTTGGAGACGTTTTAGACCATTTTGTGCATTTCGATGAAACTTGGTTACACAAAAACATCAAAGTGCACAAAAGAGTTCCAAATCGCATTTGGAGACGTTTTAGACCATTTTGTGCATTTCGAAAAAACTTTTCACACAAAAACATCAAAGTGCGTTTTAGACCATTTTGTGCATTTCGAAAAAACTTTTCACACAAAAACATCAAAGTGCATACAATAGCTTACTATCATATTTGGAGACGTTTTAGACCATTTTGTGCATTTCGATGAAACTTTTCACACAAAACATAAAAGTGCATATAGCTTCAAAACGCATTTGGAGACGTTTTAGACCATTTTGTGCATTTCGATGAAACTTTTCACACCAAAACATCAAAGTGCATACAATAGCTTAATATCGTATTTGGAGACGTTTTAGACCATTTTGTGCATTTCGATGAAACTTTTCACACAAAACCATCAAAGTGCATAAAATATCTTCAAATCGCATTTGCAGACGTTTTAGACCATTTTGTGCATTTTGATGAAACTTAGTTACACAAAAACATCAAAGTGCTTAAAATCACATTTGAAACCGTTTTAGACCATTTCGAGCATTTCTATAAAACTTTTGACACAAAACATCAAAGTGCACAAAAGAACTCAAAATCGCATTTGGAGACGTTTTAGACCATTTTGAGCATTTCGAAAAAACTTTTCACTCAAAAACATCAAAGTGCATACAATAGCTTAATATAGTATTTGGAGACGTTTTAGACCATTTTGAGCATTTCGATAAAACTTTTCACACAAAACATTAAAGTGCACAAAATAGCTTCAAATCGCATTTGGAGACGTTTTAGACCATTTTGTGCATTTCGATGAAACTTGGTTACACAAAAACATCAAAGTGCACAAAAGAGTTCCAAATCGCATTTGAGACGTTTTAGACCATTTTGTGCATTTCGAAAAAACTTTTCACACAAAAACATCAAAGTGCATACAATAGCTTAATATCGTATTTGGAGACGTTTTAGACCATTTTGTGCATTTCGATGAAAGTTTTTAAACAAAAACATCAATGTGCATACAACAGCTTATTATCGCATTTGGAGACGTTTTAGACCATTTTGTGCATTTCGAAAAAACTTTTCACACAAAAACATCAAAGTGCATACAATAGCTTAATATCGTATTTGGAGACGTTTTAGACCATTTTGTGCATTTCGATGAAACTTTTCACACAAAAACATAAAAGTGCATACAATAGCTTAATATCGTATTTGGAGGCGTTTTAGACCATTTTGTGCATTTCGATGAAACTTTTCACCCAAAACATAAAAGTGCACAAAATAGCTTCAAATCGCATTTGGAGACATTTTTGACCAATTTGTGCATTTCGATGAAACTTTTTACACAAAAACAACAAAGTGCATACAATAGCTTAATATCGTATTTGGAGACGTTTTAGACCATTTTGTGCATTTCGATGAAACTTTTCAAACAAAAACATCAATGTGCATACAACAGCTTATTATCGCATTTGGAGACGTTTTAGACCATTTTGTGCATTTCGAAAAAACTTTTCACACAAAAACATCAAAGTGCATACAATAGCTTAATATCGTATTTGGAGACGTTTTAGACCATTTTGTGCATTTCGATGAAACTTTTCACACAAAAACATAAAAGTGCATACAATAGCTTAATATCGTATTTGGAGACGTTTTAGACCATTTTGAGCATTTCGAAAAAACTTTTCACTCAAAAACATCAAAGTGCATACAATAGCTTAATATAGTATTTGGAGACTTTTTAGACCATTTTGAGCATTTCGATAAAACTTTTCACACAAAACATTAAAGTGCACAAAATAGCTTCAAATCGCATTTGGAGACGTTTTAGACCATTTTGTGCATTTCGATGAAACTTGGTTGCACAAAAACGTCAAAGTGCACAAAAGAGTTCCAAATCGCATTTGAGACGTTTTAGACCATTTTGTGCATTTCGAAAAAACTTTTCACACAAAAACATCAAAGTGCATACAATAGCTTAATATCATATTTGGAGACGTTTTAGACCATTTTGTGCATTTCGATGAAACTTTTCACACAAAACATAAAAGTGCATAAAATAGCTTCAAATCGCATTTGGAGACGTTTTAGACCATTTTGTGCATTTCGATGAAACTTGGTTACACAAAAACATCAAAGTGCACAAAAAAGTTCCAAATCGCATTTGGAGACGTTTTAGACCATTTTGTGCATTTCAAAAAAACTTTTCACACAAAAACATCAAAGTGCATACAATAGCTTAATATCGTATTTGGAGACGTTTTAGACCATTTTGTGCATTTCGATGAAACTTGATTACACAAAAACATCAAAGTGTTTAAAATCACATTTGAAACCGTTTTAGAACATTTTGAGCATTTCGAAAAAACTTTTCAAACAAAAACAGCAATGTGCATAAAACAGCTTATTATCGCATTTGGAGACGTTTTAGACCATTTTGTGCATTTCGATGAAACTTTTCAAACAAAAACATCAATGTGCATACAACAGCTTATTATCGCATTTGGAGACGTTTTAGACCATTTTGTGCATTTCGAAAAAACTTTTCTCACAAAAACATCAAAGTGCATACAATAGCTTAATATCGTATTTGGAGACGTTTTAAACCATTTTGTGCATTTCGATGAAACTTTTCACACAAAACATAAAAGTGCACAAAATAGCTTCAAATCGCATTTGTAGACGTTTTAGACCATTTTGTGCATTTCGAAACAACTTTTCACACAAAAACATCTAAGTGCATACAATAGCTTAATATCATATTTGGAGACGTTTTAGACCATTTTGTGCATTTCGATGAAACTTTTCACACAAAACATAAAAGTGCATAAAATAGCTTCAAATCGCATTTGGAGACGTTTTAGACCATTTTGTGCATTTCGATGAAACTTGGTTACACTAAAACATCAAAGTGCACAAAGGAGTTCCAAATCGCATTTGGAGACGTTTTAGACCATTTTGTGCATTTCAAAAAAACTTTTCACACAAAAACATAAAAGTGCATACAATAGCTTAATATCGTATTTGGAGACGTTTTAGACCATTTTGTGCATTTCGATGAAACTTTTCACCCAAAACATAAAAGTGCACAAAATAGCTTCAAATCGCATTTGGATACATTTTTGACCAATTTGTGCATTTCGATGAAACTTTTTACACAAAAACAACAAAGTGCATACAATAGCTTAATATCGTATTTGGAGACGTTTTAGACCATTTTGTGCATTTCGATGAAACTTTTCAAACAAAAACATCAATGTGCATACAACAGCTTATTATCGCATTTGGAGACGTTTTAGACCATTTTGTGCATTTCGAAAAAACTTTTCACACAAAAACATCAAAGTGCATACAATAGCTTAATATCGTATTTGGAGACGTTTTAGACCATTTTGTGCATTTCGATGAAACTTTTCACACAAAAACATAAAAGTGCATAAAATAGCTTAATATCGTATTTGGAGACGTTTTAGACCATTTTGTGCATTTCGATGAAACTTTTCACCCAAACATAAAAGTGCACAAAATAGCTTCAAATCGCATTTGGAGACATTTTTGACCAATTTGTGCATTTCGATAAAACTTTTCACACAAAAACATCAAAGTGCATACAATAGCTTAATATCGTATTTGGAGACGTTTTAGACCATTTTGTGCATTTCAATGAAACTTTTCACACAAAACAACAAAGTGCACAAAATAGCTTCAAATCGCATTTGGAGACGTTTTAGACCATTTTGTGCATTTTGAAAAAACTTGATTACACAAAAATATCAAAGTGCTTAAAATCACATTTGAAACCGTTTTAGACCATTTTGAGCATTTCGATAAAACTTTTCACACAAAACATTAAAGTGCACAAAATAGCTTCAAATCGCATTTGGAGACGTTTTAGACCATTTTGTGCATTTCGATGAAACTTGGTTACACAAAAACATCAAAGTGCACAAAAGAGTTCCAAATCGCATTTGGAGACGTTTTAGACCATTTTGTGCATTTCGAAAAAACTTTTCACACAAAAACATCAAAGTGCGTTTTAGACCATTTTGTGCATTTCGAAAAAACTTTTCACACAAAAACATCAAAGTGCATACAATAGCTTACTATCATATTTGGAGACGTTTTAGACCATTTTGTGCATTTCGATGAAACTTTTCACACAAAACATAAAAGTGCATATAGCTTCAAATCGCATTTGGAGACGTTTTAGACCATTTTGTGCATTTCGATGAAACTTTTCACACCAAAACATCAAAGTGCATACAATAGCTTAATATCGTATTTGGAGACGTTTTAGACCATTTTGTGCATTTCGATGAAACTTTTCACACAAAACCATCAAAGTGCATAAAATATCTTCAAATCGCATTTGCAGACGTTTTAGACCATTTTGTGCATTTCGATGAAACTTAGTTACACAAAAACATCAATGTGCTTAAAATCACATTTGAAACCGTTTTAGACCATTTCGAGCATTTCTATAAAACTTTTGACACAAAACATCAAAGTGCACAAAAGAACTCAAAATCGCATTTGGAGACGTTTTAGACCATTTTGAGCATTTCGAAAAAACTTTTCACTCAAAAACATCAAAGTGCATACAATAGCTTAATATAGTATTTGGAGACGTTTTAGACCATTTTGAGCATTTCGATAAAACTTTTCACACAAAACATTAAAGTGCACAAAATAGCTTCAAATCGCATTTGGAGACGTTTTAGACCATTTTGTGCATTTCGATGAAACTTGGTTACACAAAAACATCAAAGTGCACAAAAGAGTTCCAAATCGCATTTGAGACGTTTTAGACCATTTTGTGCATTTCGAAAAAACTTTTCACACAAAAACATCAAAGTGCATACAATAGCTTAATATCATATTTGGAAACGTTTTAGACCATTTTGTGCATTTCGATGAAACTTTTCACACAAAACATAAAAGTGCATAAAATAGCTTCAAATCGCATTTGGAGACGTTTTAGACCATTTTGTGCATTTCGATGAAACTTGGTTACACAAAAACATCAAAGTGCACAAAATCGCATTTGAAACCGTTTTAGAACATTTTGAGCATTTCGAAAAAACTTTTCAAACAAAAACATCAATGTGCATACAACAGCTTATTATCGCATTTGGAGACGTTTTAGACCATTTTGTGCATTTCGAAAAAACTTTTCACACAAAAACATCAAAGTGCATACAATAGCTTAATATCGTATTTGGAGACGTTTTAGACCATTTTGTGCATTTCGATGAAACTTTTCACACAAACATAAAAGTGCACAAAATAGCTTCAAATCGCATTTGGAGACATTTTTGACCAATTTGTGCATTTCGATAAAACTTTTCACACAAAAACATCAAAGTGCATACAATAGCTTAATATCGTATTTGGAGACGTTTTAGACCATTTTGTGCATTTCAATGAAACTTTTCACACAAAACAACAAAGTGCACAAAATAGCTTCAAATCGCATTTGGAGACGTTTTAGACCATTTTGTGCATTTCGAAAAAACTTGATTATACAAAAATATCAAAGTGCTTAAAATCACATTTGAAACCGTTTTAGACCATTTTGAGCATTTCGATAAAACTTTTCACACAAAACATTAAAGTGCACAAAATAGCTTCAAATCGCATTTGGAGACGTTTTAGACCATTTTGTGCATTTCGATGAAACTTGGTTACACAAAAACATCAAAGTGCACAAAAGAGTTCCAAATCGCATTTGGAGACGTTTTAGACCATTTTGTGCATTTCGATGAAACTTGGTTGCACAAAAACATCAAAGTGCACAAAAGAGTTCCAAATCGCATTTGAGACGTTTTAGACCATTTTGTGCATTTCGAAAAAACTTTTCACACAAAAACATCAAAGTGCATACAATAGCTTAATATCATATTTGGAGACGTTTTAGACCATTTTGTGCATTTCGATGAAACTTTTCACACAAAACATAAAAGTGTATAAAATAGCTTCAAATCGCATTTGGAGACGTTTTAGACCATTTTGTGCATTTCAAAAAAACTTTTCACACAAAAACATCAAAGTGCATACAATAGCTTAATATCGTATTTGGAGACGTTTTAGACCATTTTGTGCATTTCGATGAAACTTTTCACACAAAACATCAAAGTGCACAAAATAGCTTCAAATCGCATTTGGAGACGTTTTAGACCATTTTGTGCATTTCGATGAAACTTGATTACACAAAAACATCAAAGTGCTTAAAATCACATTTGAAACCGTTTTAGAACATTTTGAGCATTTCGAAAAAACTTTTCAAACAAAAACATCAATGTGCATACAACAGCTTATTATCGCATTTGGAGACGTTTTAGACCATTTTGTGCATTTCGATGAAACTTTTCAAACAAAAACATCAATGTGCATACAACAGCTTATTATCGCATTTAGAGACGTTTTAGACCATTTTGTGCATTTCGAAAAAACTTTTCACACAAAAACATCAAAGTGCATACAATAGCTTAATATCGTATAAGGAGACGTTTTAAACCATTTTGTGCATTTCGATGAAACTTTTCACACAAAACATAAAAGTGCACAAAATAGCTTCAAATCGCATTTGTAGACGTTTTAGACCATTTTGTGCATTTCGAAAAAACTTTTCACACAAAACCATCAAAGTGCATAAAATAGCTTCAAATCGCATTTGCAGACGTTTTAGACCATTTTGTGCATTTCGATGAAACTTAGTTACACAAAAACATCAAAGTGCTTAAAATCACATTTGAAACCGTTTTAGACCATTTCGAGCATTTCTATAAAACTTTTGACACAAAACATCAAAATGCACAAAAGAGCTCCAAATCGCATTTGGAGACGTTTTAGACCATTTTGAGCATTTCGAAAAAACTTTTTACTCAAAAACATCAAAGTGCATACAATAGCTTAATATAGTATTTGGAGACGTTTTAGACCATTTTGTGCATTTCGATGAAACTTTTCACACAAAACATCAAAGTGCACAAATTAGCTTCAAATCGCATTTGGAGACGTTTTAGACCATTTTGTGCATTTCGATGAAACTTGATTACACAAAAACATCAAAGTGCTTAAAATCACATTTGAAACCGTTTTAGAACATTTTGAGCATTTCGAAAAAACATGTTAACATAAAAACACCAAAGTGCTTAGAATAGCTTTAAAACGGATTTGGAGACGTTTTAGACCATTTTGTGCATTTCGATGAAACTTTTCACACAAAAACATCAAAGTGCATACAATAGCTTAATATCGTATTTGGAGACGTTTTAGACCATTTTGTGCATTTCGATGAAACTTTTCACACAAAACCATCAAAGTGCATAAAATATCTTCAAATCGCATTTGCAGACGTTTTAGACCATTTTGTGCATTTCGATGAAACTTAGTTACACAAAAACATCAAAGTGCTTAAAATCACATTTGAAACCGTTTTAGACCATTTCGAGCATTTCTATAAAACTTTTGACACAAAACATCAAAGTGCACAAAAGAACTCAAAATCGCATTTGGAGACGTTTTAGACCATTTTGAGCATTTCGAAAAAACTTTTCACTCAAAAACATCAAAGTGCATACAATAGCTTAATATAGTATTTGGAGACGTTTTAGACCATTTTGAGCATTTCGATAAAACTTTTCACACAAAACATTAAAGTGCACAAAATAGCTTCAAATCGCATTTGGAGACGTTTTAGACCAATTTGTGCATTTCGATGAAACTTGGTTGCACAAAAACATCAAAGTGCACAAAAGAGTTCCAAATCGCATTTGAGACGTTTTAGACCATTTTGTGCATTTCGAAAAAACTTTTCACACAAAAACATCAAAGTGCATACAATAGCTTAATATCATATTTGGAGACGTTTTAGACCATTTTGTGCATTTCGATGAAACTTTTCACACAAAACATAAAAGTGCATAAAATAGCTTCAAATCGCATTTGGAGACGTTTTAGACCATTTTGTGCATTTCGATGAAACTTGGTTACACAAAAACATCAAAGTGCACAAAAGAGTTCCAAATCGCATTTGGAGACGTTTTAGACCATTTTGTGCATTTCAAAAAAACTTTTCACACAAAAACATCAAAGTGCATACAATAGCTTAATATCGTATTTGGAGACGTTTTAGACCATTTTGTGCATTTCGATGAAACTTTTCACACAAAACATCAAAGTGCACAAAATAGCTTCAAATCGCATTTGGAGACGTTTTAGACCATTTTGTGCATTTCGATGAAACTTGATTACACAAAAACATCAAAGTGCTTAAAATCACATTTGAAACCGTTTTAGAACATTTTGAGCATTTCGAAAAAACTTTTCAAACAAAAACATCAATGTGCATACAACAGCTTATTATCGCATTTGGAGACGTTTTAGACCATTTTGTGCATTTCGAAAAAACTTTTCACACAAAAACATCAAAGTGCATACAATAGCTTAATATCGTATTTGGAGACGTTTTAAACCATTTTGTGCATTTCGATGAAACTTTTCACACAAAACATAAAAGTGCACAAAATAGCTTCAAATCGCATTTGTAGACGTTTTAGACCATTTTGTGCATTTCGAAAAAACTTTTCACACAAAAACATCAAAGTGCATACAATAGCTTAATATCGTATTTGGAGACGTTTTAGACCATTTTGTGCATTTCGATGAAACTTTTCACCCAAAACATAAAAGTGCACAAAATAGCTTCAAATCGCATTTGGAGACATTTTTGACAAATTTGTGCATTTCGATGAAACTTTTTACACAAAAACAACAAAGTGCATACAATAGCTTAATATCGTATTTGGAGACGTTTTAGACCATTTTGTGCATTTCGATGAAACTTTTCAAACAAAAACATCAATGTGCATACAACAGCTTATTATCGCATTTGGAGACGTTTTAGACCATTTTGTGCATTTCGAAAAAACTTTGCACACAAAAAAATCAAAGTGCATACAATAGCTTAATATCGTATTTGGAGACGTTTTAGACGATTTTGTGCATTTCGATGAAACTTTTCACACAAAACCATCAAAGTGCATAAAATAGCTTCAAATCGCATTTGCAGACGTTTTAGACCATTTTGTGCATTTCGATGAAACTTAGTTACACAAAAACATCAAAGTGCTTAAAATCACATTTGAAACCGTTTTAGACCATTTTGTGCATTTCGAAAAAACTTTTCACACAAAAACATCAAAGTGCATACAATAGCTTAATATCGTATTTGGAGACGTTTTAGACCATTTTTTGCATTTCGATGAAACTTTTCACACAAAAACAACAAAGTGCATACAATATCTTAATATCGTATTTGGAGACGTTTTAGACCATTTTGTGCATTTCGATGAAACTTAGTTACACAAAAACATCAAAGTGCTTAAAATCACATTTGAAACCGTTTTAGACCATTTCGAGCATTTCTATAAAACTTTTGACACAAAACATCAAAATTCACAAAAGAGCTCCAAATCGCATTTGGAGACGTTTTAGACCATTTTGAGCATTTCGAAAAAACTTTTCACTCAAAAACATCAAAGTGCATACAATAGCTTAATATAGTATTTGGAGACGTTTTAGACCATTTTGTGCATTTCGATGAAACTTTTCACACAAAACATCAAAGTGCACAAAACAGCTTCAAATCGCATTTGGAGACGTTTTAGACCATGTTGTGCATTTCAATGAAAATTGGTTACACAAAAACATCAAAGTGCACAAAAGAGTTCCAAATCGCATTTGGAGACGTTTTAGACCATTTTGTGCATTTCGAAAAAACTTTTCACACAAAAACATCAAAGTGCATACAATAGCTTAATATCGTATTTGGAGACGTTTTAGACCATTTTTTGCATTTCGATGAAACTTTTCACACAAAAACAACAAAGTGCATACAATATCTTAATATCGTATTTGGAGACGTTTTAGACCATTTTGTGCATTTCGATGAAACTTAGTTACACAAAAACATCAAAGTGCTTAAAATCACATTTGAAACCGTTTTAGACCATTTCGAGCATTTCAATAAAACTTTTGACACAAAACATCAAAATGCACAAAAGAGCTCCAAATCGCATTTGGAGACGTTTTAGACCATTTTGAGCATTTCGAAAAAACTTTTCACTCAAAAACATCAAAGTGCATACAATAGCTTAATATAGTATTTGGAGACGTTTTAGACCATTTTGTGCATTTCGATGAAACTTTTCACACAAAACATCAAAGTGCACAAAACAGCTTCAAATCGCATTTGGAGACGTTTTAGACCATTTTGTGCATTTCGATGAAACTTGATTACACAAAAACATCAAAGTGCTTAAAATCACATTTGAAACCGTTTTAGAACATTTTGAGCATTTCGAAAAAACATGTTAACATAAAAACACCAAAGTGCTTAGAATAGCTTTAAAACGGATTTGGAGACGTTTTAGACCATTTTGTGCATTTCGTTAAAACTTTTCACACAAAAACATCAAAGTGCATACAATAGCTTAATATCGTATTTGGAGACGTTTTAGACCGTTTTGTGCATTTTGATGAAACTTTTTACATAAAACATCAAAGTGCACAAAATAGCTTCAAATCGCATTTGGAGACGTTTTAGACCATTTTGTGCATTTCGATGAAACTTTTCACACAAAAACAACAAAGTGCATACAATATCTTAATATCGTATTGGGAGACGTTTTAGACCATTTTGTGCATTTCGATGAAACTTAGTTACACAAAAACATCAAAGTGCTTAAAATCACATTTGAAACCGTTTTAGACCATTTCGAGCATTTCTATAAAACTTTTGACACAAAACATCAAAGTGCACAAAAGAGCTCCAAATCGCATTAGGAGACGTTTTAGACCATTTTGTGCATTTCGAAAAAACTTTTCACACAAAAACATCAAAGTGCATACAATAGCTTAATATCGTATTTGGAGACGTTTTAGACCATTTTTTGCATTTCGATAAAACTTTTCACACAAAACATTAAAGTGCACAAAATAGCTTCAAATCGCATTTGGAGACGTTTTAGACCATTTTGTGCATTTCGATGAAAATTGGTTACACAAAAACATCAAAGTGCACAAAAGAGTTCCAAATCGCATTTAGAGACGTTTTTGACCATTTTGTGCATTTCGAAAAAACTTTTCACACAAAAACATCAAAGTGCATACAATAGCTTAATATCGTATTTGGAGACGTTTTAGACCATTTTTTGCATTTCGATGAAACTTTTCACACAAAAAATAAAAGTGCATAAAATAGCTTCAAATCGCATTTGGAGACGTTTTAGACCATTTTGTGCATTTCGATGAAACTTTTCACACAAAAACAACAAAGTGCTTAAAATCACATTTGAAACCGTTTTAGACCATTTCGAGCATTTCTATAAAACTTTTGACATAAAACATCAAAATGCACAAAAGAGCTCCAAATCGCATTTGGAGACGTTTTAGACCATTTTGAGCATTTCGAAAAAACTTTTCACTCAAAAACATCAAAGTGCATACAATAGCTTAATATAGTATTTGGAGACGTTTTAGACGATTTTGTGCATTTCGATGAAACTTTTCACACAAAACATCAAAGTGCACAAAATAGCTTCAAATCGCATTTGGAGACGTTTTAGACCATTTTGTGCATTTCGAAGAAACTTTTCACACAAAAACAACAAAGTGCATACAATATCTTAATATCGTATTTGGGGACGTTTTAGACCACTTTGTGCATTTCGATGAAACTTTTCACACACAACATCAAAGTGCACAAAATAGCTTCAAATCGCATTTGGAGACGTTTTAGACCATTTTGTGCATTTCGATGAAACTTTTCACACAAAAACATCAATGTTCATACAACAGCTTATTATCGTATTTGGAGACGTTTTAGACCATTTTGTGCGTTTCATTACACAAAACACCAAAGTGCAAAAAAGAGTTCCAAATCGCATTTGGAGACGTTTTAGACCATTTTGTGAATTTCGAAAAAACTTTTCACACAAAAACATCAAAGTGCATACAATAGCTTAATATCGTATTTGGAGACGTTTTAGACCATTTTTTGCATTTCGATGAAACTTTTCACACAAAACATCAAAGTGCACAAAATAGCTTCAAATCGCATTTCGAGACGTTTTAGACCATTTTGTGCATTTCGATGAAACTTGATTACACAAAAACATCAAAGTGCTTAAAATCACATTTGAAACCGTTTTAGAACATTTTGAGCATTTCGAAAAAACATGTTAACATAAAAACACCAAAGTGCTTAGAATAGCTTTAAAACGGATTTGGAGACGTTTTAGACCATTTTGTGCATTTCGTTAAAACTTTTCACACAAAAACATCAAAGTGCATACAATAGCTTAATATCGTATTTGGAGACGTTTTAGACCGTTTTGTGCATTTCGATGAAACTTTTTACACAAAACATCAAAGTGCACAAAATAGCTTCAAATCGCATTTGGAGACGTTTTAGACCATTTTGTGCATTTCGATGAAACTTTTCACACAAAAACAACAAAGTGCATACAATATCTTAATATCGTATTTGGAGACGTTTTAGACCATTTTGTGCATTTCGATGAAACTTAGTTACACAAAAACATCAAAGTGCTTAAAATCACATTTGAAACCGTTTTAGACCATTTCGAGCATTTCTATAAAACTTTTGACACAAAACATCAAAGTGCACAAAAGAGCTCCAAATCGCATTTGGAGACGTTTTAGACCATTTTGTGCATTTCGAAAAAACTTTTCACACAAAAACATCAAAGTGCATACAATAGCTTAATATCGTATTTGGAGACGTTTTAGACCATTTTTTGCATTTCGATAAAACTTTTCACACAAAACATTAAAGTGCACAAAATAGCTTCAAATCGCATTTGGAGACGTTTTAGACCATTTTGTGCATCTCGATGAAACTTTTCACCCAAAACATAAAAGTTCACAAAATAGCTTCAAATCGCGATTGGAGACATTTTTGACCAATTTGTGCATTTCGATGAAACTTTTTACACAAAAACAACAAAGTGCATACAATAGCTTAATATCGTATTTGGAGACGTTTTAGACCATTTTGTGCATTTCGATGAAACTTTTCAAACAAAAACATCAATGTGCATACAACAGCTTATTATCGCATTTGGAGACGTTTTAGACCATTTTGTGCATTTCGAAAAAACTTTTCACACAAAAACATCAAAGTGCATACAATAGCTTAATATCGTATTTGGAGACGTTTTAGACCATTTTGTGCATTTCGATGAAACTTTTCACACAAACATAAAAGTGCACAAAATAGCTTCAAATCGCATTTGGAGATATTTTTGACCAATTTGTGCATTTCGATAAAACTTTTCACACAAAAACATCAAAGTGCATACAATAGCTTAATATCGTATTTGGAGACGTTTTAGACCATTTTGTGCATTTCAATGAAACTTTTCACACAAAACAACAAAGTGCACAAAATAGCTTCAAATCGCATTTGGAGACGTTTTAGACCATTTTGTGCGTTTCATTACACAAAACATCAAAGTGCACAAAATAGCTTCAAATCGCATTTTGAGACGTTTTAGACCATTTTGTGCATTTCGAAAAAACTTGATTACACAAAAATATCAAAGTGCTTAAAATCACATTTGAAACAGTTTTAGACCATTTTGAGCATTTCGATAAAACTTTTCACACAAAACATTAAAGTGCACAAAATAGCTTCAAATCGCATTTGGAGACGTTTTAGACCATTTTGTGCATTTCGATGAAACTTGGTTACACAAAACCATCAAAGTGCCCAAAAGAGTTCCAAATCGCATTTGGAGACGTTTTAGACCATTTTGTGCATTTCGAAAAAACTTTTCACACAAAAACATCAAAGTGCATACAATAGCTTAATATCGTATTTGGAGACGTTTTAGACCATTTTGTGCATCTCGATGAAACTTTTCACCCAAAACATAAAAGTGCATACAATAGCTTAATATCGTATTTGGAGACGTTTTAGACCATTTTGTACATTTCGAAAAAACTTTTCACACAAAAACATCAAAGTGCATACAATAGCTTAATATCGTATTTGGAGACGTTTTAGACCATTTTGTGCATTTCGAAAAAACTTTTCACACAAAAACATCAAAGTGCATACAATAGCTTAATATCGTATTTGGAGACGTTTTAGACCATTTTGTGCATTTCGATGAAACTTTTCAAACAAAAACATCAATGTGCATACAACAGCTTATTATCGCATTTGGAGACGTTTTAGACCATTTTGTGCATTTCGAAAAAACTTTTCACACAAAAACATCAAAGTGCATACAATTGCTTAATATCCTATTTGGAGACGTTTTAGACCATTTTGTGCATTTCGATAAAACTTTTCACACAAAAACATAAAAGTGCATACAATAGGTTAATATCGTATTTGGAGACGTTTTAGACCATTTTGTGCATCTCGATGAAACTTTTCACCCAAAACATAAAAGTGCACAAAATAGCTTCAAATCGCATTTGGAGACATTTTTGACCAATTTGTGCATTTCGATGAAACTTTTTACACAAAAACAACAAAGTGCATACAATTGCTTAATATCGTTTTTGGAGACGTTTTAGACCATTTTGTGCATTTCGATGAAACTTTTCAAACAAAAACATCAATGTGAATACAACAGCTTATTATCGCATTTGGAGACGTTTTAGACCATTTTGTGCATTTCGAAAAAACTTTTCACACAAAAACATCAAAGTGCATACAATAGCATAATATCGTATTTGGAGACGTTTTAGACCATTTTGTGCATTTCGATGAAACTTTTCACACAAAAACATCAATGTGCATACAACAGCTTATTATCGTATTTGGAGACGTTTTTGACCATTTTGTGCATTTCGATGAAACTTAGTTACACAAAAACAACAAAGTGCATACAATATCTTAATATCGTATTTGGAGACGTTTTAGACCATTTTGTGCATTTCGATGAAACTTAGTTACACAAAAAAATCAAAGTGCTTCAAATCACATTTGAAACCGTTTTAGACCATTTCGATCATTTCTATAAAACTTTTGACACAAAACATCAAAGTGCACAAAAGAGCTCCAAATCGCATTTGGAGACGTTTTAGACCATTTTGTGCATTTCGAAAAAACTTTTCACACAAAAACATCAAAGTGCATACAATAGCTAATTATCGTATTTGGAGACGTTTCAGACCATTTTTTGCATTTCGATGAAACTTTTCACACAAAACATCAAAGTGCACAAAATAGCTTCAAATCGCATTTGGAGACGTTTTAGACCATTTTGTGCATTTCGATGAAACTTGATTACACAAAAACATCAAAGTGCTTAAAATCACATTTGAAACCGTTTTAGAACATTTTGAGCATTTCGAAAAAACATGTTAACATAAAAACACCAAAGTGCTTAGAATAGCTTTAAAACGGATTTGGAGACGTTTTAGACCATTTTGTGCATTTCGATGAAACTTTTCACACAAAAACAACAAAGTGCATACAATATCTTAATATCGTATTTGGAGACGTTTTAGACCATTTTGTGCATTTCGATGAAACTTAGTTACACAAAAAAATCAAAGTGCTTAAAATCACATTTGAAACCGTTTTAGACCATTTCGATCATTTCTATAAAACTTTTGACACAAAAACATCAAAGTGCATACAATAGCTTAATATAGTATTTGGAGACGTTTTTGACCAATTTGTGCATTTCGATGAAACTTTTTACACAAAAACAACAAAGTGCATACAATAGCTTAATATCGTATTTGGAGACGTTTTAGACCATTTTGTGCATTTCGATGAAACTTTTCAAACAAAAACATCAATGTGCATACAACAGCTTATTATCGCATTTGGAGACGTTTTAGACCATTTTGTGCATTTCGAAAAAACTTTTCACACAAAAACATTAAAGTGCATACAATAGCTTAATATCGTATTTGGAGACGTTTTAGACCATTTTGTGCATTTCGATGAAACTTTTCACACAAAAACATAAAAGTGCATACAATAGCTTAATATCGTATTTGGAGGCGTTTTAGACCATTTTGTGCATTTCGATGAAACTTTTCACCCAAAATATAAAAGTGCACAAAATAGCTTCAAATCGCATTTGGAGACATTTTTGACCAATTTGTGCATTTCGATGAAACTTTTTACACAAAAAAAAACAAAGTGCATACAATAGCTTAATATCGTATTTGGAGACGTTTTAGACCATTTTGTGCATTTCGATGAAACTTTTCAAACAAAAACATCAATGTGCATACAACAGCTTATTATCGCATTTGGAGACGTTTTAGACCATTTTGTGCATTTCGAAAAAACTTTTCACACAAAAACATCAAAGTGCATACAATAGCTTAATATCGTATTTGGAGACGTTTTAGACCATTTTGTGCATTTCGATGAAACTTTTCACACAAAACCATCAAAGTGCATAAAATATCTTCAAATCGCATTTGCAGACGTTTTAGACCATTTTGTGCATTTCGATGAAACTTAGTTACACAAAAACATCAAAGTGCTTAAAATCACATTTGAAACCGTTTTAGACCATTTCGAGCATTTCTATAAAACTTTTGACACAAAACATCAAAGTGCACAAAAGAACTCAAAATCGCATTTGGAGACGTTTTAGACCATTTTGAGCATTTCGAAAAAACTTTTCACTCAAAAACATCAAAGTGCATACAATAGCTTAATATAGTATTTGGAGACGTTTTAGACCATTTTGAGCATTTCGATAAAACTTTTCACACAAAACATTAAAGTGCACAAAATAGCTTCAAATCGCATTTGGAGACGTTTTAGACCATTTTGTGCATTTCGATGAAACTTGGTTACACAAAAACATCAAAGTGCACAAAAGAGTTCCAAATCGCATTTGAGACGTTTTAGACCATTTTGTGCATTTCGAAAAAACTTTTCACACAAAAACATCAAAGTGCATACAATAGCTTACTATCATATTTGGAGACGTTTTAGACCATTTTGTGCATTTCGATGAAACTTTTCACACAAAACATAAAAGTGCATAAAATAGCTTCAAATCGCATTTGGAGACGTTTTAGACCATTTTGTGCATTTCGATGAAACTTTTCACACAAAAACATCAAAGTGCATACAATAGCTTAATATCGTATTTGGAGACGTTTTAGACCATTTTGTGCATTTCGATGAAACTTTTCACACAAAACCATCAAAGTGCATTAAATATCTTCAAATCGCATTTGCAGACGTTTTAGACCATTTTGTGCATTTAAATGAAACTTAGTTACACAAAAACATCAAAGTGCTTAAAATCACATTTGAAACCGTTTTAGACCATTTCGAGCATTTCTATAAAACTTTTGACACAAAACATCAAAGTGCACAAAAGAACTCAAAATCGCATTTGGAGACGTTTTAGACCATTTTGAGCATTTCGAAAAAACTTTTCACTCAAAAACATCAAAGTGCATACAATAGCTTCAAATCGCATTTGGAGACGTTTTAGACCATTTTGTGCATTTCGATGAAACTTGGTTGCACAAAAACATTAAAGTGCACAAAAGAGTTCCAAATCGCATTTGAGACGTTTTAGACCATTTTGTGCATTTCGAAAAAACTTTTCACACAAAAACATCAAAGTGCATACAATAGCTTAATATCATATTTGGAGACGTTTTAGACCATTTTGTGCATTTCGATGAAACTTTTCACACAAAACATAAAAGTGCATAAAATAGCTTCAAATCGCATTTGGAGACGTTTTAGACCATTTTGTGCATTTCGATGAAACTTGGTTACACAAAAACATCAAAGTGCACAAAAAAGTTCCAAATCGCATTTGGAGACGTTTTAGACCATTTTGTGCATTTCAAAAAAACTTTTCACACAAAAACATCAAAGTGCATACAATAGCTTAATATCGTATTTGGAGACGTTTTAGACCATTTTGTGCATTTCGATGAAACTTGATTACACAAAAACATCAAAGTGCTTCAAATCACATTTGAAACCGTTTTAGAACATTTTGAGCATTTCGAGAAAACTTTTCAAACAAAAACATCAATGTGCATAAAACAGGTTATTATCGCATTTGGAGACGTTTTAGACCATTTTGTACATTTCGATGAAACTTTTCAAACAAAAACATCAATGTGCATACAACAGCTTATTATCGCATTTGGAGACGTTTTAGACCATTTTGTGCATTTCGAAAAAACTTTTCTCACAAAAACATCAAAGTGCATACAATAGCTTAATATCGTATTTGGAGACGTTTTAAACCATTTTGTGCATTTCGATGAAACTTTTCACACAAAACATAAAAGTGCACAAAATAGCTTCAAATCGCATTTGTAGACGTTTTAGACCATTTTGTGCATTTCGAAACAACTTTTCACACAAAAACATCAAAGTGCATACAATAGCTTAATATCATATTTGGAGACGTTTTAGACCATTTTGTGCATTTCGATGAAACTTTTCACACAAAACATAAAAGTGCATAAAATAGCTTCAAATCGCATTTGGAGACGTTTTAGACCATTTTGTGCATTTCGATGAAACTTGGTTACACTAAAACATCAAAGTGCACAAAAGAGTTCCAAATCGCATTTGGAGACGTTTTAGACCATTTTGTGCATTTCAAAAAAACTTTTCACACAAAAACATCAAAGTGCATACAATAGCTTAATATCGTATTTGGAGACGTTTTAGACCATTTTGTGCATTTCGATGAAACTTTTCACACAAAACATCAAAGTGCACAAAATAGCTTCAAATCGCATTTGGAGACGTTTTAGACCATTTTGTGCATTTCGATGAAACTTGATTACACAAAAACATCAAAGTGCTTAAAATCACGTTTGAAACCGTTTTAGAACATTTTGAGCATTTCGAAAAAACTTTTCAAACAAAAACATCAATGTGCATAAAACAGCTTATTATCGCATTTGGAGACGTTTTAGACCATTTTGTGCATTTCGATGAAACTTTTCAAACAAAAACATCAATGTGCATACAACAGCTTATTATCGCATTTGGAGACGTTTTAGACCATTTTGTGCATTTCGAATAAACTTTTCACACAAAAACATCAAAGTGCATACAATAGCTTAATATCGTATTTGGAGACGTTTTAAACCATTTTGTGCATTTCGATGAAACTTTTCACACAAAACATAAAAGTGCACAAAATAGCTTCAAATCGCATTTGTAGACGTTTTAGACCATTTTATGCATTTCGAAACAACTTTTCACACAAAAACATCAAAGTGCATACAATAGCTTAATATCGTATTTGGAGACGTTTTAGACCATTTTGTGCATTTCGATGAAACTTTTCACCCAAAACATAAAAGTGCACAAAATAGCTTCAAATCGCATTTGGAGACATTTTTGACAAATTTGTGCATTTCGATGAAACTTTTTACACAAAAACAACAAAGTGCATACAATAGCTTAATATCGTATTTGGAGACGTTTTAGACCATTTTGTGCATTTCGATGAAACTTTTCAAACAAAAACATCAATGTGCATACAACAGCTTATTATCGCATTTGGAGACGTTTTAGACCATTTTGTGCATTTCGAAAAAACTTTTCACACAAAAAAATCAAAGTGTATACAATAGCTTAATATCGTATTTGGAGACGTTTTAGACCATTTTGTGCATTTCGATGGAACTTTTCACACAAAACCATCAAAGTGCATAAAATAGCTTCAAATCGCATTTGCAGACGTTTTAGACCATTTTGTGCATTTC
The DNA here is from genome assembly GCF_963402885.1 of Antedon bifida. NCBI lineage: Eukaryota > Metazoa > Echinodermata > Crinoidea > Comatulida > Antedonidae > Antedon > Antedon bifida. The sequence continues at coordinate 11,164,693 of NC_136236.1, forward strand.
TATGAAACTTAGTTACACAAAAACATCAAAGTGCTTAAAATCACATTTGAAACCGTTTTAGACCATTTCGAGCATTTCTATAAAACTTTTGACACAAAACATCAAAATGCACAAAAGAGCTCCAAATCGCATTTGGAGACGTTTTAGACCATTTTGAGCATTTCGAAAAAACTTTTCACTCAAAAACATCAAAGTGCATACAATAGCTTAATATAGTATTTGGAGACGTTTTAGACCATTTTGTGCATTTCGATGAAACTTTTCACACAAAACATCAAAGTGCACAAAATAGCTTCAAATCGCATTTGGAGACGTTTTAGACCATTTTGTGCATTTCGATGAAATTTGATTACACAAAAACATCAAAGTGCTTAAAATCACATTTGAAACCGTTTTAGAACATTTTGAGCATTTCGAAAAAACATGTTAACATAAAAACACCAAAGTGCTTAGAATAGCTTTAAAACGGATTTGGAGACGTTTTAGACCATTTTGTGCATTTCGATGAAACTTTTCACACAAAACCATCAAAGTGCATAAAATATCTTAATATCGTATTTGGAGACGTTTTAGACCATTTTGTGCATTTCGATGAAACTTAGTTACACAAAAACATCAAAGTGCTTAAAATCACATTTGAAACCGTTTTAGACCATTTCGAGCATTTCTATAAAACTTTTGACACAAAACATCAAAGTGCACAAAAGAACTCAAAATCGCATTTGGAGACGTTTTAGACCATTTTGAGCATTTCGAAAAAACTTTTCACTCAAAAACATCAAAGTGCATACAATAGCTTAATATAGTATTTGGAGACGTTTTAGACCATTTTGAGCATTTCGATAAAACTTTTCACACAAAACATTAAAGTGCACAAAATAGCTTCAAATCGCATTTGGAGTTGTTTTAGACCATTTTGTGCATTTCGATGAAACTTGGTTGCACAAAAACATCAAAGTGCACAAAAGAGTTCCAAATCGCATTTGAGACGTTTTAGACCATTTTGTGCATTTCGAAAAAACTTTCACACAAAAACATCAAAGTGCATACAATAGCTTAATATCATATCTGGAGACGTTTTAGACCATTTTGTGCATTTCGATGAAACTTTTCACACAAAACATAAAAGTGCATAAAATAGCTTCAAATCGCATTTGGAGACGTTTTAGACCATTTTGTGCATTTCGATGAAACTTGGTTACACAAAAACATCAAAGTGCACAAAAGAGTTCCAAATCGCATTTGGAGACGTTTTAGACCATTTTGTGCATTTCAAAAAAACTTTTCACACAAAAACATCAAAGTGCATACAATAGCTTAATATCGTATTTGGAGACGTTTTAGACCATTTTGTGCATTTCGATGAAACTTTTCACACAAAACATCAAAGTGCAAAAAATAGCTTCAAATCGCATTTGGAGACGTTTTAGACCATTTTGTGCATTTCGAAAAAACTTTTCACACAAAAACATCAAAGTGCATACAATAGCTTAATATCGTATTTGGAGACGTTTTAGACCATTTTGTGCATTTCGATGAAACTTTTCACACAAAAACATAAAAGTGCATACAATAGCTTAATATCGTATTTGGAGACGTTTTAGACCATTTTGTGCATTTCGATGAAACTTTTCACCCAAAACATAAAAGTGCACAAAATAGCTTCAAATCGCATTTGGAGACATTTTTGACCAATTTGTGCATTTCGATGAAACTTTTTACACAAAAACAACAAAGTGCATACAATATCTTAATATCGTATTTGGAGACGTTTTAGACCATTTTGTGCATTTCGATGAAACTTTTCAAACAAAAACATCAATGTGCATACAACAGCTTATTATCGCATTTTGAGACGTTTTAGACCATTTTGTGCATTTCGAAAAAACTTTTCACACAAAAACATAAAAGTGCATAAAATAGCTTAATATCGTATTTGGAGACGTTTTAGACCATTTTGTGCATTTCGATGAAACTTTTCACCCAAACATAAAAGTGCACAAAATAGCTTCAAATCGCATTTGGAGATATTTTTGACCAATTTGTGCATTTCGATAAAACTTTTCACACAAAAACATCAAAGTGCATACAATAGCTTAATATCGTATTTGGAGACGTTTTAGACCATTTTGTGCATTTCAATGAAACTTTTCACACAAAACAACAAAGTGCACAAAATAGCTTCAAATCGCATTTGGAGACGTTTTAGACCATTTTGTGCGTTTCATTACACAAAACATCAAAGTGCACAAAATAGCTTCAAATCGCATTTGGAGACGTTTTAGACCATTTTGTGCATTTCGAAAAAACTTGATTACACAAAAATATCAAAGTGCTTAAAATCACATTTGAAACAGTTTTAGACCATTTTGAGCATTTCGATAAAACTTTTCACACAAAACATTAAAGTGCACAAAACAGCTTCAAATCGCATTTGGAGACGTTTTAGACCATTTTGTGCATTTCGATGAAACTTGGTTACACAAAACCATCAAAGTGCCCAAAAGAGTTCCAAATCGCATTTGGAGACGTTTTAGACCATTTTGTGCATTTAGAAAAAACTTTTCACACAAAAACATCAAAGTGCATACAATAGCTTAATATCGTATTTGGAGACGTTTTAGACCATTTTGTGCATCTCGATGAAACTTTTCACCCAAAACATAAAAGTGCATACAATAGCTTAATATCGTATTTGGAGACGTTTTAGACCATTTCGATCATTTCTATAAAACTTTTCACACAAAAACATCAAAGTGCATACAATAGCTTAATATCGTATTTGGAGACGTTTTAGACCATTTTGTGCATTTCGAAAACTTTTCACACAAAAACATCAAAGTGCATACAATAGCTTAATATCGTATTTGGAGACGTTTTAGACCATTTTGTGCATTTCGATGAAACTTTTCAAACAAAAACATCAATGTGCATACAACAGCTTATTATCGCATTTGGAGACGTTTTAGACCATTTTGTGCATTTCGAAAAAACTTTTCACACAAAAACATCAATGTGCATACAACAGCTTATTATCGTATTTGGAGACGTTTTTGACCATTTTGTGCATTTCGATGAAACTTTTCACCCAAAACATAAAAGTGCACAAAATAGCTTCAAATCGCATTTGGAGACATTTTTGACCATTTTGTGCATTTCGATGAAACTTTTTACACAAAAACAACAAAGTGCATACAATAGCTTAATATCGTATTTGGAGACGTTTTAGACAATTTTGTGCATTTCGATGAAACTTTTCAAACAAAAACATCAATGTGCATACAACAGCTTATTATCGCATTTGGAGACGTTTTAGACCATTTTGTGCATTTCGAAAAAACTTTTCACACAAAAACATCAAAGTGCATACAATAGCTTAATATCGTATTTGAAGACGTTTTAGACCATTTTGTGCATTTCGATGAAACTTTTCACACAAAAACATAAAAGTGCATACAATAGCTTAATATCGTATTTGGAGACGTTTTAGACCATTTTGTGCATTTCGATGAAACTTTTCACCCAAAACATAAAAGTGCACAAAATAGCTTCAAATCGCATTTGGAGACATTTTTGACCAATTTGTGCATTTCGATGAAACTTTTTACACAAAAACAACAAAGTGCATACAATATCTTAATATCGTATTTGGAGACGTTTTAGACCATTTTGTGCATTTCGATGAAACTTTTCAAACAAAAACATCAATGTGCATACAACAGCTTATTATCGCATTTTGAGACGTTTTAGACCATTTTGTGCATTTCGAAAAAACTTTTCACACAAAAACATCAAAGTGCATACAATAGCTTAATATCGTATTTGGAGACGTTTTAGACCATTTTGTGCATTTCGATGAAACTTTTCACACAAAAACATAAAAGTGCATAAAATAGCTTAATATCGTATTTGGAGACGTTTTAGACCATTTTGTGCATTTCGATGAAACTTTTCACCCAAACATAAAAGTGCACAAAATAGCTTCAAATCGCATTTGGAGACATTTTTGACCAATTTGTGCATTTCGATAAAACTTTTCACACAAAAACATCAAAGTGCATACAATAGCTTAATATCGTATTTGGAGACGTTTTAGACCATTTTGTGCATTTCAATGAAACTTTTCACACAAAACAACAAAGTGCACAAAATAGCTTCAAATCGCATTTGGAGACGTTTTAGACCATTTTGTGCGTTTCATTACACAAAACATCAAAGTGCACAAAATAGCTTCAAATCGCATTTGGAGACGTTTTAGACCATTTTGTGCATTTCGAAAAAACTTGATTACACAAAAATATCAAAGTGCTTAAAATCACATTTGAAACAGTTTTAGACCATTTTGAGCATTTCGATAAAACTTTTCACACAAAACATTAAAGTGCACAAAATAGCTTCAAATCGCATTTGGAGACGTTTTAGACCATTTTGTGCATTTCGATGAAACTTGGTTACACAAAACCATCAAAGTGCCCAAAAGAGTTCCAAATCGCATTTGGAGACGTTTTAGACCATTTTGTGCATTTCGAAAAAACTTTTCACACAAAAACATCAAAGTGCATACAATAGCTTAATATCGTATTTGGAGACGTTTTAGACCATTTTGTGCATCTCGATGAAACTTTTCACCCAAAACATAAAAGTGCATACAATAGCTTATTATCGTATTTGGAGACGTTTTAGACCATTTTGTACATTTCGAAAAAACTTTTCACACAAAAACATCAAAGTGCATACAATAGCTTAATATCGTATTTGGAGACGTTTTAGACCATTTTGTGCATTTCGAAAAAACTTTTCACACAAAAACATCAAAGTGCATACAATAGCTTAATATCGTATTTGGAGACGTTTTAGACCATTTTGTGCATTTCGATGAAACTTTTCAAACAAAAACATCAATGTGCATACAACAGCTTATTATCGCATTTGGAGACGTTTTAGACCATTTTGTGCATTTCGAAAAAACTTTTCACACAAAAACATCAAAGTGCATACAATTGCTTAATATCCTATTTGGAGACGTTTTAGACCATTTTGTGCATTTCGATGAAACTTTTCACACAAAAACATAAAAGTGCATACAATAGGTTAATATCGTATTTGGAGACGTTTTAGACCATTTTGTGCATCTCGATGAAACTTTTCACCCAAAACATAAAAGTGCACAAAATAGCTTCAAATCGCATTTGGAGACATTTTTGACCAATTTGTGCATTTCGATGAAACTTTTTACACAAAAACAACAAAGTGCATACAATAGCTTAATATCGTATTTGGAGACGTTTTAGACCATTTTGTGCATTTCGATGAAACTTTTCAAACAAAAACATCAATGTGCATACAACAGCTTATTATCGCATTTGGAGACGTTTTAGACCATTTTGTGCATTTCGAAAAAACTTTTCACACAAAAACATCAAAGTGCATACAATAGCATAATATCGTATTTGGAGACGTTTTAGACCATTTTGTGCATTTCGATGAAACTTTTCACACAAAAACATCAATGTGCATACAACAGCTTATTATCGTATTTGGAGACGTTTTTGACCATTTTGTGCATTTCGATGAAACTTAGTTACACAAAAACATCAAAGTGCTTAAAATCACATTTGAAACCGTTTTAGACCATTTCGAGCATTTCTATAAAACTTTTGACACAAAACATCAAAGTGCACAAAAGAGCTCCAAATCGCATTTGGAGACGTTTTAGACCATTTTGAGCATTTCGAAAAAACTTTTCACTCAAAAACATCAAAGTGCATACAATAGCTTAATATAGTATTTGGAGACGTTTTAGACCATTTTGTGCATTTCGATGAAACTTGGTTACACAAAAACATCAAAGTGCACAAAAGAGTTCCAAATCGCATTTGCAGACGTTTTAGACCATTTTGTGCTTTTCGATGAAACTTAGTTACACAAAAACATCAAAGTGCTTAAAATCACATTTGAAACCGTTTTAGACCATTTCGAGCATTCTATAAAACTTTTGACACAAAACATCAAAGTGCACAAAAGAGCTCCAAATCGCATTTGGAGACGTTTTAGACCATTTTGAGCATTTCGAAAAAACTTTTCACTCAAAAACATCAAAGTGCATACAATAGCTTAATATAGTATTTGGAGACGTTTTAGACCATTTTGTGCATTTCGATGAAACTTGGTTACACAAAAACATCAAAGTGCACAAAAGAGTTCCAAATCGCATTTGGAGACGTTTTAGACCATTTTGTGCATTTCGAAAAAACTTTTAACACAAAAACATCAAAGTGCATACAATAGCTTAATATCGTATTTGGAGACGTTTTAGACCATTTTGTGCATTTCGATGAAACGTTTCACCCAAAACATAAAAGTGCATACAATAGCTTAATATCGTATTTGGAGACGTTTTAGACCATTTTGAGCATTTCGAAAAAACTTTTCACTCAAAAACATCAAAGTGCATACAATAGCTTAATATAGTATTTGGAGACGTTTTAGACCATTTTGTGCATTTCGAAAAAACTTTTCACACAAAAACATCAAAGTGCATACAATAGCTTAATATCGTATTTGGAGACGTTTTAGACCATTTTGTGCATTTCGATGAAACTTTTCACACAAAAACATAAAAGTGCATAAAATAGCTTAATATCGTATTTGGAGACGTTTTAGACCATTTTGTGCATTTTGATAAAACTTTTCACACAAAAACATCAAAGTGCATACAATAGCTTAATATCGTATTTGGAGACGTTTTAGACCATTTTGTGCATTTCAATGAAACTTTTCACACAAAACAACAAAGTGCACAAAATAGCTTCAAATCGCATTTGGAGACGTTTTAGACCATTTTGTGCATTTCGAAAAAACTTGATTACACAAAAATATCAAAGTGCTTAAAATCACATTTGAAACCGTTTTAGACCATTTTGAGCATTTCGATAAAACTTTTCACACAAAACATTAAAGTGCACAAAATAGCTTCAAATCGCATTTGGAGACGTTTTAGACCATTTTGTGCATTTCGATGAAACTTGGTTACACAAAAACATCAAAGTGCACAAAAGAGTTCCAAATCGCATTTGGAGACGTTTTACACCATTTTGTGCATTTCGAAAAAACTTTTCACACAAAAACATCAAAGTGCATACAATAGCTTAATATCGTATTTGGAGACGTTTTAGACCATTTTGTGCATTTCGATGAAACTTTTCACACAAAACATAAAAGTGCACAAAATAGCTTCAAATCGCATTTGTAGACGTTTTAGACCATTTTGTGCATTTCGAAAAAACTTTTTACACAAAAACATCAAAGTGCATACAATAGCTTAATATTGTATTTGGAGACGTTTTAGACCATTTTGTGCATTTCGATGAAACTTTTCACCCAAAACATAAAAGTGCACAAAATAGCTTCAAATCGCATTTGGAGACATTTTTGACCATTTTGTGCATTTCGATGAAACTTTTTACACAAAAACAACAAAGTGCCTACAATAGCTTAATATCGTATTTGGAGACGTTTTAGACAATTTTGTGCATTTCGATGAAACTTTTCAAACAAAAACATCAATGTGCATACAACAGCTTATTATCGCATTCGGAGACGTTTTAGACCATTTTGTGCATTTCGAAAAAACTTTTCACACAAAAACATCAAAGTGCATACAATAGCTTAATATCGTATTTGGAGACGTTTTAGACCATTTTGTGCATTTCGATGAAACTGTTCACACAAAAACATAAAAGTGCATACAATAGCTTAATATCGTATTTGGAGACGTTTTAGACCATTTTGTGCATTTCGATAAAACTTTTCACCCAAAACATAAAAGTGCACAAAATAGCTTCAAATCGCATTTGGAGACATTTTTGACCAATTTGTGCATTTCGATGAAAGTTTTTAAACAAAAACATCAATGTGCATACAACAGCTTATTATCGCATTTGGAGACGTTTTAGACCATTTTGTGCATTTCGAAAAAACTTTTCACACAAAAACATCAAAGTGCATACAATAGCTTAATATCGTATTTGGAGACGTTTTAGACCATTTTGTGCATTTCGATGAAACTTTTCACACAAAAACATAAAAGTGCATACAATAGCTTAATATCGTATTTGGAGGCGTTTTAGACCATTTTGTGCATTTCGATGAAACTTTTCACCCAAAACATAAAAGTGCACAAAATAGCTTCAAATCGCATTTGGAGACATTTTTGACCAATTTGTGCATTTCGATGAAACTTTTTACACAAAAACAACAAAGTGCATACAATAGCTTAATATCGTATTTGGAGACGTTTTAGACCATTTTGTGCATTTCGATGAAACTTTTCAAACAAAAACATCAATGTGCATACAACAGCTTATTATCGCATTTGGAGACGTTTTAGACCATTTTGTGCATTTCGAAAAAACTTTTCACACAAAAACATCAAAGTGCATACAATAGCTTAATATCGTATTTGGAGACGTTTTAGACCATTTTGTGCATTTCGATGAAACTTTTCACACAAAAACATAAAAGTGCATACAATAGCTTAATATCGTATTTGGAGACGTTTTAGACCATTTTGAGCATTTCGAAAAAACTTTTCACTCAAAAACATCAAAGTGCATACAATAGCTTAATATAGTATTTGGAGACTTTTTAGACCATTTTGAGCATTTCGATAAAACTTTTCACACAAAACATTAAAGTGCACAAAATAGCTTCAAATCGCATTTGGAGACGTTTTAGACCATTTTGTGCATTTCGATGAAACTTGGTTGCACAAAAACGTCAAAGTGCACAAAAGAGTTCCAAATCGCATTTGAGACGTTTTAGACCATTTTGTGCATTTCGAAAAAACTTTTCACACAAAAACATCAAAGTGCATACAATAGCTTAATATCATATTTGGAGACGTTTTAGACCATTTTGTGCATTTCGATGAAACTTTTCACACAAAACATAAAAGTGCATAAAATAGCTTCAAATCGCATTTGGAGACGTTTTAGACCATTTTGTGCATTTCGATGAAACTTGGTTACACAAAAACATCAAAGTGCACAAAAAAGTTCCAAATCGCATTTGGAGACGTTTTAGACCATTTTGTGCATTTCAAAAAAACTTTTCACACAAAAACATCAAAGTGCATACAATAGCTTAATATCGTATTTGGAGACGTTTTAGACCATTTTGTGCATTTCGATGAAACTTGATTACACAAAAACATCAAAGTGCTTAAAATCACATTTGAAACCGTTTTAGAACATTTTGAGCATTTCGAAAAAACTTTTCAAACAAAAACAGCAATGTGCATAAAACAGCTTATTATCGCATTTGGAGACGTTTTAGACCATTTTGTGCATTTCGATGAAACTTTTCAAACAAAAACATCAATGTGCATACAACAGCTTATTATCGCATTTGGAGACGTTTTAGACCATTTTGTGCATTTCGAAAAAACTTTTCTCACAAAAACATCAAAGTGCATACAATAGCTTAATATCGTATTTGGAGACGTTTTAAACCATTTTGTGCATTTCGATGAAACTTTTCACACAAAACATAAAAGTGCACAAAATAGCTTCAAATCGCATTTGTAGACGTTTTAGACCATTTTGTGCATTTCGAAACAACTTTTCACACAAAAACATCAAAGTGCATACAATAGCTTAATATCATATTTGGAGACGTTTTAGACCATTTTGTGCATTTCGATGAAACTTTTCACACAAAACATAAAAGTGCATAAAATAGCTTCAAATCGCATTTGGAGACGTTTTAGACCATTTTGTGCATTTCGATAAAACTTGGTTACACTAAAACATCAAAGTGCACAAAGGAGTTCCAAATCGCATTTGGAGACGTTTTAGACCATTTTGTGCATTTCAAAAAAACTTTCACACAAAAACATAAAAGTGCATACAATAGCTTAATATCGTATTTGGAGACGTTTTAGACCATTTTGTGCATTTCGATGAAACTTTTCACCCAAAACATAAAAGTGCACAAAATAGCTTCAAATCGCATTTGGATACATTTTTGACCAATTTGTGCATTTCGATGAAACTTTTTACACAAAAACAACAAAGTGCATACAATAGCTTAATATCGTATTTGGAGACGTTTTAGACCAATTTGTGCATTTCGATGAAACTTTTCAAACAAAAACATCAATGTGCATACAACAGCTTATTATCGCATTTGGAGACGTTTTAGACCATTTTGTGCATTTCGAAAAAACTTTTCACACAAAAACATCAAAGTGCATACAATAGCTTAATATCGTATTTGGAGACGTTTTAGACCATTTTGTGCATTTCGATGAAACTTTTCACACAAAAACATAAAAGTGCATAAAATAGCTTAATATCGTATTTGGAGACGTTTTAGACCATTTTGTGCATTTCGATGAAACTTTTCACCCAAACATAAAAGTGCACAAAATAGCTTCAAATCGCATTTGGAGACATTTTTGACCAATTTGTGCATTTCGATAAAACTTTTCACACAAAAACATCAAAGTGCATACAATAGCTTAATATCGTATTTGGAGACGTTTTAGACCATTTTGTGCATTTCAATGAAACTTTTCACACAAAACAACAAAGTGCACAAAATAGCTTCAAATCGCATTTGGAGACGTTTTAGACCATTTTGTGCATTTTGAAAAAACTTGATTACACAAAAATATCAAAGTGCTTAAAATCACATTTGAAACCGTTTTAGACCATTTTGAGCATTTCGATAAAACTTTTCACACAAAACATTAAAGTGCACAAAATAGCTTCAAATCGCATTTGGAGACGTTTTAGACCATTTTGTGCATTTCGATGAAACTTGGTTACACAAAAACATCAAAGTGCACAAAAGAGTTCCAAATCGCATTTGGAGACGTTTTAGACCATTTTGTGCATTTCGAAAAAACTTTTCACACAAAAACATCAAAGTGCGTTTTAGACCATTTTGTGCATTTCGAAAAAACTTTTCACACAAAAACATCAAAGTGCATACAATAGCTTACTATCATATTTGGAGACGTTTTAGACCATTTTGTGCATTTCGATGAAACTTTTCACACAAAACATAAAAGTGCATATAGCTTCAAAACGCATTTGGAGACGTTTTAGACCATTTTGTGCATTTCGATGAAACTTTTCACACCAAAACATCAAAGTGCATACAATAGCTTAATATCGTATTTGGAGACGTTTTAGACCATTTTGTGCATTTCGATGAAACTTTTCACACAAAACCATCAAAGTGCATAAAATATCTTCAAATCGCATTTGCAGACGTTTTAGACCATTTTGTGCATTTCGATGAAACTTAGTTACACAAAAACATCAAAGTGCTTAAAATCACATTTGAAACCGTTTTAGACCATTTCGAGCATTTCTATAAAACTTTTGACACAAAACATCAAAGTGCACAAAAGAACTCAAAATCGCATTTGGAGACGTTTTAGACCATTTTGAGCATTTCGAAAAAACTTTTCACTCAAAAACATCAAAGTGCATACAATAGCTTAATATAGTATTTGGAGACGTTTTAGACCATTTTGAGCATTTCGATAAAACTTTTCACACAAAACATTAAAGTGCACAAAATAGCTTCAAATCGCATTTGGAGACGTTTTAGACCATTTTGTGCATTTCGATGAAACTTGGTTACACAAAAACATCAAAGTGCACAAAAGAGTTCCAAATCGCATTTGAGACGTTTTAGACCATTTTGTGCATTTCGAAAAAACTTTTCACACAAAAACATCAAAGTGCATACAATAGCTTAATATCGTATTTGGAGACGTTTTAGACCATTTTGTGCATTTCGATGAAAGTTTTTAAACAAAAACATCAATGTGCATACAACAGCTTATTATCGCATTTGGAGACGTTTTAGACCATTTTGTGCATTTCGAAAAAACTTTTCACACAAAAACATCAAAGTGCATACAATAGCTTAATATCGTATTTGGAGACGTTTTAGACCATTTTGTGCATTTCGATGAAACTTTTCACACAAAAACATAAAAGTGCATACAATAGCTTAATATCGTATTTGGAGGCGTTTTAGACCATTTTGTGCATTTCGATGAAACTTTTCACCCAAAACATAAAAGTGCACAAAATAGCTTCAAATCGCATTTGGAGACATTTTTGACCAATTTGTGCATTTCGATGAAACTTTTTACACAAAAACAACAAAGTGCATACAATAGCTTAATATCGTATTTGGAGACGTTTTAGACCATTTTGTGCATTTCGATGAAACTTTTCAAACAAAAACATCAATGTGCATACAACAGCTTATTATCGCATTTGGAGACGTTTTAGACCATTTTGTGCATTTCGAAAAAACTTTTCACACAAAAACATCAAAGTGCATACAATAGCTTAATATCATATTTGGAGACGTTTTAGACCATTTTGTGCATTTCGATGAAACTTTTCACACAAAACATAAAAGTGCATAAAATAGCTTCAAATCGCATTTGGAGACGTTTTAGACCATTTTGTGCATTTCGATGAAACTTGGTTACACTAAAACATCAAAGTGCACAAAGGAGTTCCAAATCGCATTTGGAGACATATTTGACCAATTTGTGCATTTCGATGAAACTTTTTACACAAAAACAACAAAGTGCATACAATAGCTTAATATCGTATTTGGAGACGTTTTAGACCATTTTGTGCATTTCGATGAAACTTTTCAAACAAAAACATCAATGTGCATACAACAGCTTATTATCGCATTTGGAGACGTTTTAGACCATTTTGTGCATTTCGAAAAAACTTTTCACACAAAAACATCAAAGTGCATACAATAGCTTAATATCGTATTTGGAGACGTTTTAGACCATTTTGTGCATTTCGATGAAACTTTTCACACAAAAACATAAAAGTGCATACAATAGCTTAATATCGTATTTGGAGACGTTTTAGACCATTTTGAGCATTTCGAAAAAACTTTTCACTCAAAAACATCAAAGTGCATACAATAGCTTAATATAGTATTTGGAGACTTTTTAGACCATTTTGAGCATTTCGATAAAACTTTTCACACAAAACATTAAAGTGCACAAAATAGCTTCAAATCGCATTTGGAGACGTTTTAGACCATTTTGTGCATTTCGATGAAACTTGGTTGCACAAAAACGTCAAAGTGCACAAAAGAGTTCCAAATCGCATTTGAGACGTTTTAGACCATTTTGTGCATTTCGAAAAAACTTTTCACACAAAAACATCAAAGTGCATACAATAGCTTAATATCATATTTGGAGACGTTTTAGACCATTTTGTGCATTTCGATGAAACTTTTCACACAAAACATAAAAGTGCATAAAATAGCTTCAAATCGCATTTGGAGACGTTTTAGACCATTTTGTGCATTTCGATGAAACTTGGTTACACAAAAACATCAAAGTGCACAAAAAAGTTCCAAATCGCATTTGGAGACGTTTTAGACCATTTTGTGCATTTCAAAAAAACTTTTCACACAAAAACATCAAAGTGCATACAATAGCTTAATATCGTATTTGGAGACGTTTTAGACCATTTTGTGCATTTCGATGAAACTTGATTACACAAAAACATCAAAGTGTTTAAAATCACATTTGAAACCGTTTTAGAACATTTTGAGCATTTCGAAAAAACTTTTCAAACAAAAACAGCAATGTGCATAAAACAGCTTATTATCGCATTTGGAGACGTTTTAGACCATTTTGTGCATTTCGATGAAACTTTTCAAACAAAAACATCAATGTGCATACAACAGCTTATTATCGCATTTGGAGACGTTTTAGACCATTTTGTGCATTTCGAAAAAACTTTTCTCACAAAAACATCAAAGTGCATACAATAGCTTAATATCGTATTTGGAGACGTTTTAAACCATTTTGTGCATTTCGATGAAACTTTTCACACAAAACATAAAAGTGCACAAAATAGCTTCAAATCGCATTTGTAGACGTTTTCGACCATTTTGTGCATTTCGAAACAACTTTTCACACAAAAACATCTAAGTGCATACAATAGCTTAATATCATATTTGGAGACGTTTTAGACCATTTTGTGCATTTCGATGAAACTTTTCACACAAAACATAAAAGTGCATAAAATAGCTTCAAATCGCATTTGGAGACGTTTTAGACCATTTTGTGCATTTCGATGAAACTTGGTTACACTAAAACATCAAAGTGCACAAAGGAGTTCCAAATCGCATTTGGAGACGTTTTAGACCATTTTGTGCATTTCAAAAAAACTTTTCACACAAAAACATAAAAGTGCATACAATAGCTTAATATCGTATTTGGAGACGTTTTAGACCATTTTGTGCATTTCGATGAAACTTTTCACCCAAAACATAAAAGTGCACAAAATAGCTTCAAATCGCATTTGGATACATTTTTGACCAATTTGTGCATTTCGATGAAACTTTTTACACAAAAACAACAAAGTGCATACAATAGCTTAATATCGTATTTGGAGACGTTTTAGACCATTTTGTGCATTTCGATGAAACTTTTCAAACAAAAACATCAATGTGCATACAACAGCTTATTATCGCATTTGGAGACGTTTTAGACCATTTTGTGCATTTCGAAAAAACTTTTCACACAAAAACATCAAAGTGCATACAATAGCTTAATATCGTATTTGGAGACGTTTTAGACCATTTTGTGCATTTCGATGAAACTTTTCACACAAAAACATAAAAGTGCATAAAATAGCTTAATATCGTATTTGGAGACGTTTTAGACCATTTTGTGCATTTCGATGAAACTTTTCACCCAAACATAAAAGTGCACAAAATAGCTTCAAATCGCATTTGGAGACATTTTTGACCAATTTGTGCATTTCGATAAAACTTTTCACACAAAAACATCAAAGTGCATACAATAGCTTAATATCGTATTTGGAGACGTTTTAGACCATTTTGTGCATTTCAATGAAACTTTTCACACAAAACAACAAAGTGCACAAAATAGCTTCAAATCGCATTTGGAGACGTTTTAGACCATTTTGTGCATTTTGAAAAAACTTGATTACACAAAAATATCAAAGTGCTTAAAATCACATTTGAAACCGTTTTAGACCATTTTGAGCATTTCGATAAAACTTTTCACACAAAACATTAAAGTGCACAAAATAGCTTCAAATCGCATTTGGAGACGTTTTAGACCATTTTGTGCATTTCGATGAAACTTGGTTACACAAAAACATCAAAGTGCACAAAAGAGTTCCAAATCGCATTTGGAGACGTTTTAGACCATTTTGTGCATTTCGAAAAAACTTTTCACACAAAAACATCAAAGTGCGTTTTAGACCATTTTGTGCATTTCGAAAAAACTTTTCACACAAAAACATCAAAGTGCATACAATAGCTTACTATCATATTTGGAGACGTTTTAGACCATTTTGTGCATTTCGATGAAACTTTTCACACAAAACATAAAAGTGCATATAGCTTCAAATCGCATTTGGAGACGTTTTAGACCATTTTGTGCATTTCGATGAAACTTTTCACACCAAAACATCAAAGTGCATACAATAGCTTAATATCGTATTTGGAGACGTTTTAGACCATTTTGTGCATTTCGATGAAACTTTTCACACAAAACCATCAAAGTGCATAAAATATCTTCAAATCGCATTTGCAGACGTTTTAGACCATTTTGTGCATTTCGATGAAACTTAGTTACACAAAAACATCAAAGTGCTTAAAATCACATTTGAAACCGTTTTAGACCATTTCGAGCATTTCTATAAAACTTTTGACACAAAACATCAAAGTGCACAAAAGAACTCAAAATCGCATTTGGAGACGTTTTAGACCATTTTGAGCATTTCGAAAAAACTTTTCACTCAAAAACATCAAAGTGCATACAATAGCTTAATATAGTATTTGGAGACGTTTTAGACCATTTTGAGCATTTCGATAAAACTTTTCACACAAAACATTAAAGTGCACAAAATAGCTTCAAATCGCATTTGGAGACGTTTTAGACCATTTTGTGCATTTCGATGAAACTTGGTTACACAAAAACATCAAAGTGCACAAAAGAGTTCCAAATCGCATTTGAGACGTTTTAGACCATTTTGTGCATTTCGAAAAAACTTTTCACACAAAAACATCAAAGTGCATACAATAGCTTAATATCATATTTGGAAACGTTTTAGACCATTTTGTGCATTTCGATGAAACTTTTCACACAAAACATAAAAGTGCATAAAATAGCTTCAAATCGCATTTGGAGACGTTTTAGACCATTTTGTGCATTTCGATGAAACTTGGTTACACAAAAACATCAAAGTGCACAAAATCGCATTTGAAACCGTTTTAGAACATTTTGAGCATTTCGAAAAAACTTTTCAAACAAAAACATCAATGTGCATACAACAGCTTATTATCGCATTTGGAGACGTTTTAGACCATTTTGTGCATTTCGAAAAAACTTTTCACACAAAAACATCAAAGTGCATACAATAGCTTAATATCGTATTTGGAGACGTTTTAGACCATTTTGTGCATTTCGATGAAACTTTTCACACAAACATAAAAGTGCACAAAATAGCTTCAAATCGCATTTGGAGACATTTTTGACCAATTTGTGCATTTCGATAAAACTTTTCACACAAAAACATCAAAGTGCATACAATAGCTTAATATCGTATTTGGAGACGTTTTAGACCATTTTGTGCATTTCAATGAAACTTTTCACACAAAACAACAAAGTGCACAAAATAGCTTCAAATCGCATTTGGAGACGTTTTAGACCATTTTGTGCATTTCGAAAAAACTTGATTACACAAAAATATCAAAGTGCTTAAAATCACATTTGAAACCGTTTTAGACCATTTTGAGCATTTCGATAAAACTTTTCACACAAAACATTAAAGTGCACAAAATAGCTTCAAATCGCATTTGGAGACGTTTTAGACCATTTTGTGCATTTCGATGAAACTTGGTTACACAAAAACATCAAAGTGCACAAAAGAGTTCCAAATCGCATTTGGAGACGTTTTAGACCATTTTGTGCATTTCGATGAAACTTGGTTGCACAAAAACATCAAAGTGCACAAAAGAGTTCCAAATCGCATTTGAGACGTTTTAGACCATTTTGTGCATTTCGAAAAAACTTTTCACACAAAAACATCAAAGTGCATACAATAGCTTAATATCATATTTGGAGACGTTTTAGACCATTTTGTGCATTTCGATGAAACTTTTCACACAAAACATAAAAGTGCATAAAATAGCTTCAAATCGCATTTGGAGACGTTTTAGACCATTTTGTGCATTTCGATGAAACTTGGTTACACAAAAACATCAAAGTGCACAAAAGAGTTCCAAATCGCATTTGGAGACGTTTTAGACCATTTTGTGCATTTCAAAAAAACTTTTCACACAAAAACATCAAAGTGCATACAATAGCTTAATATCGTATTTGGAGACGTTTTAGACCATTTTGTGCATTTCGATGAAACTTTTCACACAAAACATCAAAGTGCACAAAATAGCTTCAAATCGCATTTGGAGACGTTTTAGACCATTTTGTGCATTTCGATGAAACTTGATTACACAAAAACATCAAAGTGCTTAAAATCACATTTGAAACCGTTTTAGAACATTTTGAGCATTTCGAAAAAACTTTTCAAACAAAAACATCAATGTGCATACAACAGCTTATTATCGCATTTGGAGACGTTTTAGACCATTTTGTGCATTTCGAAAAAACTTTTCACACAAAAACATCAAAGTGCATACAATAGCTTAATATCGTATTTGGAGACGTTTTAAACCATTTTGTGCATTTCGATGAAACTTTTCACACAAAACATAAAAGTGCACAAAATAGCTTCAAATCGCATTTGTAGACGTTTTAGACCATTTTGTGCATTTCGAAAAAACTTTTCACACAAAAACATCAAAGTGCATACAATAGCTTAATATCGTATTTGGAGACGTTTTAGACCATTTTGTGCATTTCGATGAAACTTTTCACCCAAAACATAAAAGTGCACAAAATAGCTTCAAATCGCATTTGGAGACATTTTTGACAAATTTGTGCATTTCGATGAAACTTTTTACACAAAAACAACAAAGTGCATACAATAGCTTAATATCGTATTTGGAGACGTTTTAGACCATTTTGTGCATTTCGATGAAACTTTTCAAACAAAAACATCAATGTGCATACAACAGCTTATTATCGCATTTGGAGACGTTTTAGACCATTTTGTGCATTTCGAAAAAACTTTGCACACAAAAAAATCAAAGTGCATACAATAGCTTAATATCGTATTTGGAGACGTTTTAGACGATTTTGTGCATTTCGATGAAACTTTTCACACAAAACCATCAAATAGCTTCAAATCGCATTTGCAGACGTTTTAGACCATTTTGTGCATTTCGATGAAACTTAGTTACACAAAAACATCAAAGTGCTTAAAATCACATTTGAAACCGTTTTAGACCATTTTGTGCATTTCGAAAAAACTTTTCACACAAAAACATCAAAGTGCATACAATAGCTTAATATCGTATTTGGAGACGTTTTAGACCATTTTTTGCATTTCGATGAAACTTTTCACACAAAAACAACAAAGTGCATACAATATCTTAATATCGTATTTGGAGACGTTTTAGACCATTTTGTGCATTTCGATGAAACTTAGTTACACAAAAACATCAAAGTGCTTAAAATCACATTTGAAACCGTTTTAGACCATTTCGAGCATTTCTATAAAACTTTTGACACAAAACATCAAAATTCACAAAAGAGCTCCAAATCGCATTTGGAGACGTTTTAGACCATTTTGAGCATTTCGAAAAAACTTTTCACTCAAAAACATCAAAGTGCATACAATAGCTTAATATAGTATTTGGAGACGTTTTAGACCATTTTGTGCATTTCGATGAAACTTTTCACACAAAACATCAAAGTGCACAAAACAGCTTCAAATCGCATTTGGAGACGTTTTAGACCATTTTGTGCATTTCAATGAAAATTGGTTACACAAAAACATCAAAGTGCACAAAAGAGTTCCAAATCGCATTTGGAGACGTTTTAGACCATTTTGTGCATTTCGAAAAAACTTTTCACACAAAAACATCAAAGTGCATACAATAGCTTAATATCGTATTTGGAGACGTTTTAGACCATTTTTTGCATTTCGATGAAACTTTTCACACAAAAACATCAAAGTGCTTAAAATCACATTTGAAACCGTTTTAGAACATTTTGAGCATTTCGAAAAAACATGTTAACATAAAAACACCAAAGTGCTTAGAATAGCTTTAAAACGGATTTGGAGACGTTTTAGACCATTTTGTGCATTTCGTTAAAACTTTTCACACAAAAACATCAAAGTGCATACAATAGCTTAATATCGTATTTGGAGACGTTTTAGACCGTTTTGTGCATTTTGATGAAACTTTTTACATAAAACATCAAAGTGCACAAAATAGCTTCAAATCGCATTTGGAGACGTTTTAGACCATTTTGTGCATTTCGATGAAACTTTTCACACAAAAACAACAAAGTGCATACAATATCTTAATATCGTATTGGGAGACGTTTTAGACCATTTTGTGCATTTCGATGAAACTTAGTTACACAAAAACATCAAAGTGCTTAAAATCACATTTGAAACCGTTTTAGACCATTTCGAGCATTTCTATAAAACTTTTGACACAAAACATCAAAGTGCACAAAAGAGCTCCAAATCGCATTAGGAGACGTTTTAGACCATTTTGTGCATTTCGAAAAAACTTTTCACACAAAAACATCAAAGTGCATACAATAGCTTAATATCGTATTTGGAGACGTTTTAGACCATTTTTTGCATTTCGATAAAACTTTTCACACAAAACATTAAAGTGCACAAAATAGCTTCAAATCGCATTTGGAGACGTTTTAGACCATTTTGTGCATTTCGATGAAAATTGGTTACACAAAAACATCAAAGTGCACAAAAGAGTTCCAAATCGCATTTAGAGACGTTTTTGACCATTTTGTGCATTTCGAAAAAACTTTTCACACAAAAACATCAAAGTGCATACAATAGCTTAATATCGTATTTGGAGACGTTTTAGACCATTTTTTGCATTTCGATGAAACTTTTCACACAAAAAATAAAAGTGCATAAAATAGCTTCAAATCGCATTTGGAGACGTTTTAGACCATTTTGTGCATTTCGATGAAACTTTTCACACAAAAACAACAAAGTGCTTAAAATCACATTTGAAACCGTTTTAGACCATTTCGAGCATTTCTATAAAACTTTTGACATAAAACATCAAAATGCACAAAAGAGCTCCAAATCGCATTTGGAGACGTTTTAGACCATTTTGAGCATTTCGAAAAAACTTTTCACTCAAAAACATCAAAGTGCATACAATAGCTTAATATAGTATTTGGAGACGTTTTAGACGATTTTGTGCATTTCGATGAAACTTTTCACACAAAACATCAAAGTGCACAAAATAGCTTCAAATCGCATTTGGAGACGTTTTAGACCATTTTGTGCATTTCGAAGAAACTTTTCACACAAAAACAACAAAGTGCATACAATATCTTAATATCGTATTTGGGGACGTTTTAGACCACTTTGTGCATTTCGATGAAACTTTTCACACACAACATCAAAGTGCACAAAATAGCTTCAAATCGCATTTGGAGACGTTTTAGACCATTTTGTGCATTTCGATGAAACTTTTCACACAAAAACATCAATGTTCATACAACAGCTTATTATCGTATTTGGAGACGTTTTAGACCATTTTGTGCGTTTCGTTACACAAAACACCAAAGTGCAAAAAAGAGTTCCAAATCGCATTTGGAGACGTTTTAGACCATTTTGTGAATTTCGAAAAAACTTTTCACACAAAAACATCAAAGTGCATACAATAGCTTAATATCGTATTTGGAGACGTTTTAGACCATTTTTTGCATTTCGATGAAACTTTTCACACAAAACATCAAAGTGCACAAAATAGCTTCAAATCGCATTTCGAGACGTTTTAGACCATTTTGTGCATTTCGATGAAACTTGATTACACAAAAACATCAAAGTGCTTAAAATCACATTTGAAACCGTTTTAGAACATTTTGAGCATTTCGAAAAAACATGTTAACATAAAAACACCAAAGTGCTTAGAATAGCTTTAAAACGGATTTGGAGACGTTTTAGACCATTTTGTGCATTTCGTTAAAACTTTTCACACAAAAACATCAAAGTGCATACAATAGCTTAATATCGTATTTGGAGACGTTTTAGACCGTTTTGTGCATTTCGATGAAACTTTTTACACAAAACATCAAAGTGCACAAAATAGCTTCAAATCGCATTTGGAGACGTTTTAGACCATTTTGTGCATTTCGATGAAACTTTTCACACAAAAACAACAAAGTGCATACAATATCTTAATATCGTATTTGGAGACGTTTTAGACCATTTTGTGCATTTCGATGAAACTTAGTTACACAAAAACATCAAAGTGCTTAAAATCACATTTGAAACCGTTTTAGACCATTTCGAGCATTTCTATAAAACTTTTGACACAAAACATCAAAGTGCACAAAAGAGCTCCAAATCGCATTTGGAGACGTTTTAGACCATTTTGTGCATTTCGAAAAAACTTTTCACACAAAAACATCAAAGTGCATACAATAGCTTAATATCGTATTTGGAGACGTTTTAGACCATTTTTTGCATTTCGATAAAACTTTTCACACAAAACATTAAAGTGCACAAAATAGCTTCAAATCGCATTTGGAGACGTTTTAGACCATTTTGTGCATCTCGATGAAACTTTTCACCCAAAACATAAAAGTGCACAAAATAGCTTCAAATCGCGATTGGAGACATTTTTGACCAATTTGTGCATTTCGATGAAACTTTTTACACAAAAACAACAAAGTGCATACAATAGCTTAATATCGTATTTGGAGACGTTTTAGACCATTTTGTGCATTTCGATGAAACTTTTCAAACAAAAACATCAATGTGCATACAACAGCTTATTATCGCATTTGGAGACGTTTTAGACCATTTTGTGCATTTCGAAAAAACTTTTCACACAAAAACATCAAAGTGCATACAATAGCTTAATATCGTATTTGGAGACGTTTTAGACCATTTTGTGCATTTCGATGAAACTTTTCACACAAACATAAAAGTGCACAAAATAGCTTCAAATCGCATTTGGAGATATTTTTGACCAATTTGTGCATTTCGATAAAACTTTTCACACAAAAACATCAAAGTGCATACAATAGCTTAATATCGTATTTGGAGACGTTTTAGACCATTTTGTGCATTTCAATGAAACTTTTCACACAAAACAACAAAGTGCACAAAATAGCTTCAAATCGCATTTGGAGACGTTTTAGACCATTTTGTGCGTTTCATTACACAAAACATCAAAGTGCACAAAATAGCTTCAAATCGCATTTTGAGACGTTTTAGACCATTTTGTGCATTTCGAAAAAACTTGATTACACAAAAATATCAAAGTGCTTAAAATCACATTTGAAACAGTTTTAGACCATTTTGAGCATTTCGATAAAACTTTTCACACAAAACATTAAAGTGCACAAAATAGCTTCAAATCGCATTTGGAGACGTTTTAGACCATTTTGTGCATTTCGATGAAACTTGGTTACACAAAACCATCAAAGTGCCCAAAAGAGTTCCAAATCGCATTTGGAGACGTTTTAGACCATTTTGTGCATTTCGAAAAAACTTTTCACACAAAAACATCAAAGTGCATACAATAGCTTAATATCGTATTTGGAGACGTTTTAGACCATTTTGTGCATCTCGATGAAACTTTTCACCCAAAACATAAAAGTGCATACAATAGCTTAATATCGTATTTGGAGACGTTTTAGACCATTTTGTACATTTCGAAAAAACTTTTCACACAAAAACATCAAAGTGCATACAATAGCTTAATATCGTATTTGGAGACGTTTTAGACCATTTTGTGCATCTCGATGAAACTTTTCACCCAAAACATAAAAGTGCATACAATAGCTTAATATCGTATTTGGAGACGTTTTAGACCATTTTGTGCATTTCGATGAAACTTTTCAAACAAAAACATCAATGTGCATACAACAGCTTATTATCGCATTTGGAGACGTTTTAGACCATTTTGTGCATTTCGAAAAAACTTTTCACACAAAAACATCAAAGTGCATACAATAGCTTAATATCGTATTTGGAGACGTTTTAGACCATTTTGTGCATTTCGATGAAACTTTTCACACAAAAACATAAAAGTGCATACAATAGGTTAATATCGTATTTGGAGACGTTTTAGACCATTTTGTGCATCTCGATGAAACTTTTCACCCAAAACATAAAAGTGCACAAAATAGCTTCAAATCGCATTTGGAGACATTTTTGACCAATTTGTGCATTTCGATGAAACTTTTTACACAAAAACAACAAAGTGCATACAATTGCTTAATATCGTTTTTGGAGACGTTTTAGACCATTTTGTGCATTTCGATGAAACTTTTCAAACAAAAACATCAATGTTTATTATCGCATTTGGAGACGTTTTAGACCATTTTGTGCATTTCGAAAAAACTTTTCACACAAAAACATCAAAGTGCATACAATAGCATAATATCGTATTTGGAGACGTTTTAGACCATTTTGTGCATTTCGATGAAACTTTTCACACAAAAACATCAATGTGCATACAACAGCTTATTATCGTATTTGGAGACGTTTTTGACCATTTTGTGCATTTCGATGAAACTTAGTTACACAAAAACAACAAAGTGCATACAATATCTTAATATCGTATTTGGAGACGTTTTAGACCATTTTGTGCATTTCGATGAAACTTAGTTACACAAAAAAATCAAAGTGCTTCAAATCACATTTGAAACCGTTTTAGACCATTTCGATCATTTCTATAAAACTTTTGACACAAAACATCAAAGTGCACAAAAGAGCTCCAAATCGCATTTGGAGACGTTTTAGACCATTTTGTGCATTTCGAAAAAACTTTTCACACAAAAACATCAAAGTGCATACAATAGCTAATTATCGTATTTGGAGACGTTTCAGACCATTTTTTGCATTTCGATGAAACTTTTCACACAAAACATCAAAGTGCACAAAATAGCTTCAAATCGCATTTGGAGACGTTTTAGACCATTTTGTGCATTTCGATGAAACTTGATTACACAAAAACATCAAAGTGCTTAAAATCACATTTGAAACCGTTTTAGAACATTTTGAGCATTTCGAAAAAACATGTTAACATAAAAACACCAAAGTGCTTAGAATAGCTTTAAAACGGATTTGGAGACGTTTTAGACCATTTTGTGCATTTCGATGAAACTTTTCACACAAAAACAACAAAGTGCATACAATATCTTAATATCGTATTTGGAGACGTTTTAGACCATTTTGTGCATTTCGATGAAACTTAGTTACACAAAAAAATCAAAGTGCTTAAAATCACATTTGAAACCGTTTTAGACCATTTCGATCATTTCTATAAAACTTTTGACACAAAAACATCAAAGTGCATACAATAGCTTAATATAGTATTTGGAGACGTTTTTGACCAATTTGTGCATTTCGATGAAACTTTTTACACAAAAACAACAAAGTGCATACAATAGCTTAATATCGTATTTGGAGACGTTTTAGACCATTTTGTGCATTTCGATGAAACTTTTCAAACAAAAACATCAATGTGCATACAACAGCTTATTATCGCATTTGGAGACGTTTTAGACCATTTTGTGCATTTCGAAAAAACTTTTCACACAAAAACATTAAAGTGCATACAATAGCTTAATATCGTATTTGGAGACGTTTTAGACCATTTTGTGCATTTCGATGAAACTTTTCACACAAAAACATAAAAGTGCATACAATAGCTTAATATCGTATTTGGAGGCGTTTTAGACCATTTTGTGCATTTCGATGAAACTTTTCACCCAAAATATAAAAGTGCACAAAATAGCTTCAAATCGCATTTGGAGACATTTTTGACCAATTTGTGCATTTCGATGAAACTTTTTACACAAAAAAAAACAAAGTGCATACAATAGCTTAATATCGTATTTGGAGACGTTTTAGACCATTTTGTGCATTTCGATGAAACTTTTCAAACAAAAACATCAATGTGCATACAACAGCTTATTATCGCATTTGGAGACGTTTTAGACCATTTTGTGCATTTCGAAAAAACTTTTCACACAAAAACATCAAAGTGCATACAATAGCTTAATATCGTATTTGGAGACGTTTTAGACCATTTTGTGCATTTCGATGAAACTTTTCACACAAAACCATCAAAGTGCATAAAATATCTTCAAATCGCATTTGCAGACGTTTTAGACCATTTTGTGCATTTCGATGAAACTTAGTTACACAAAAACATCAAAGTGCTTAAAATCACATTTGAAACCGTTTTAGACCATTTCGAGCATTTCTATAAAACTTTTGACACAAAACATCAAAGTGCACAAAAGAACTCAAAATCGCATTTGGAGACGTTTTAGACCATTTTGAGCATTTCGAAAAAACTTTTCACTCAAAAACATCAAAGTGCATACAATAGCTTAATATAGTATTTGGAGACGTTTTAGACCATTTTGAGCATTTCGATAAAACTTTTCACACAAAACATTAAAGTGCACAAAATAGCTTCAAATCGCATTTGGAGACGTTTTAGACCATTTTGTGCATTTCGATGAAACTTGGTTACACAAAAACATCAAAGTGCACAAAAGAGTTCCAAATCGCATTTGAGACGTTTTAGACCATTTTGTGCATTTCGAAAAAACTTTTCACACAAAAACATCAAAGTGCATACAATAGCTTACTATCATATTTGGAGACGTTTTAGACCATTTTGTGCATTTCGATGAAACTTTTCACACAAAACATAAAAGTGCATAAAATAGCTTCAAATCGCATTTGGAGACGTTTTAGACCATTTTGTGCATTTCGATGAAACTTTTCACACAAAAACATCAAAGTGCATACAATAGCTTAATATCGTATTTGGAGACGTTTTAGACCATTTTGTGCATTTCGATGAAACTTTTCACACAAAACCATCAAAGTGCATTAAATATCTTCAAATCGCATTTGCAGACGTTTTAGACCATTTTGTGCATTTAAATGAAACTTAGTTACACAAAAACATCAAAGTGCTTAAAATCACATTTGAAACCGTTTTAGACCATTTCGAGCATTTCTATAAAACTTTTGACACAAAACATCAAAGTGCACAAAAGAACTCAAAATCGCATTTGGAGACGTTTTAGACCATTTTGAGCATTTCGAAAAAACTTTTCACTCAAAAACATCAAAGTGCATACAATAGCTTCAAATCGCATTTGGAGACGTTTTAGACCATTTTGTGCATTTCGATGAAACTTGGTTGCACAAAAACATTAAAGTGCACAAAAGAGTTCCAAATCGCATTTGAGACGTTTTAGACCATTTTGTGCATTTCGAAAAAACTTTTCACACAAAAACATCAAAGTGCATACAATAGCTTAATATCATATTTGGAGACGTTTTAGACCATTTTGTGCATTTCGATGAAACTTTTCACACAAAACATAAAAGTGCATAAAATAGCTTCAAATCGCATTTGGAGACGTTTTAGACCATTTTGTGCATTTCGATGAAACTTGGTTACACAAAAACATCAAAGTGCACAAAAAAGTTCCAAATCGCATTTGGAGACGTTTTAGACCATTTTGTGCATTTCAAAAAAACTTTTCACACAAAAACATCAAAGTGCATACAATAGCTTAATATCGTATTTGGAGACGTTTTAGACCATTTTGTGCATTTCGATGAAACTTGATTACACAAAAACATCAAAGTGCTTCAAATCACATTTGAAACCGTTTTAGAACATTTTGAGCATTTCGAGAAAACTTTTCAAACAAAAACATCAATGTGCATAAAACAGGTTATTATCGCATTTGGAGACGTTTTAGACCATTTTGTACATTTCGATGAAACTTTTCAAACAAAAACATCAATGTGCATACAACAGCTTATTATCGCATTTGGAGACGTTTTAGACCATTTTGTGCATTTCGAAAAAACTTTTCTCACAAAAACATCAAAGTGCATACAATAGCTTAATATCGTATTTGGAGACGTTTTAAACCATTTTGTGCATTTCGATGAAACTTTTCACACAAAACATAAAAGTGCACAAAATAGCTTCAAATCGCATTTGTAGACGTTTTAGACCATTTTGTGCATTTCGAAACAACTTTTCACACAAAAACATCAAAGTGCATACAATAGCTTAATATCATATTTGGAGACGTTTTAGACCATTTTGTGCATTTCGATGAAACTTTTCACACAAAACATAAAAGTGCATAAAATAGCTTCAAATCGCATTTGGAGACGTTTTAGACCATTTTGTGCATTTCGATGAAACTTGGTTACACTAAAACATCAAAGTGCACAAAAGAGTTCCAAATCGCATTTGGAGACGTTTTAGACCATTTTGTGCATTTCAAAAAAACTTTTCACACAAAAACATCAAAGTGCATACAATAGCTTAATATCGTATTTGGAGACGTTTTAGACCATTTTGTGCATTTCGATGAAACTTTTCACACAAAACATCAAAGTGCACAAAATAGCTTCAAATCGCATTTGGAGACGTTTTAGACCATTTTGTGCATTTCGATGAAACTTGATTACACAAAAACATCAAAGTGCTTAAAATCACGTTTGAAACCGTTTTAGAACATTTTGAGCATTTCGAAAAAACTTTTCAAACAAAAACATCAATGTGCATAAAACAGCTTATTATCGCATTTGGAGACGTTTTAGACCATTTTGTGCATTTCGATGAAACTTTTCAAACAAAAACATCAATGTGCATACAACAGCTTATTATCGCATTTGGAGACGTTTTAGACCATTTTGTGCATTTCGAATAAACTTTTCACACAAAAACATCAAAGTGCATACAATAGCTTAATATCGTATTTGGAGACGTTTTAAACCATTTTGTGCATTTCGATGAAACTTTTCACACAAAACATAAAAGTGCACAAAATAGCTTCAAATCGCATTTGTAGACGTTTTAGACCATTTTGTGCATTTCGAAACAACTTTTCACACAAAAACATCAAAGTGCATACAATAGCTTAATATCGTATTTGGAGACGTTTTAGACCATTTTGTGCATTTCGATGAAACTTTTCACCCAAAACATAAAAGTGCACAAAATAGCTTCAAATCGCATTTGGAGACATTTTTGACAAATTTGTGCATTTCGATGAAACTTTTTACACAAAAACAACAAAGTGCATACAATAGCTTAATATCGTATTTGGAGACGTTTTAGACCATTTTGTGCATTTCGATGAAACTTTTCAAACAAAAACATCAATGTGCATACAACAGCTTATTATCGCATTTGGAGACGTTTTAGACCATTTTGTGCATTTCGAAAAAACTTTTCACACAAAAAAATCAAAGTGTATACAATAGCTTAATATCGTATTTGGAGACGTTTTAGACCATTTTGTGCATTTCGATGGAACTTTTCACACAAAACCATCAAAGTGCATAAAATAGCTTCAAATCGCATTTGCAGACGTTTTAGACCATTTTGTGCATTTCTATGAAACTTAGTTACACAAAAACATCAAAGTGCTTAAAATCACATTTGAAACCGTTTTAGACCATTTCGAGCATTTCTATAAAACTTTTGACACAAAACATCAAAATGCACAAAAGAGCTCCAAATCGCATTTGGAGATGTTTTAGACCATTTTGAGCATTTCGAAAAAACTTTTCACTCAAAAACATCAAAGTGCATACAATAGCTTAATATAGTATTTGGAGACGTTTTAGACCATTTTGTGCATTTCGATGAAACTTTTCACACAAAACATCAAAGTGCACAAAATAGCTTCAAATCGCATTTGGAGACGTTTTAGACCATTTTGTGCATTTCGATGAAACTTGATTACACAAAAACATCAAAGTGCTTAAAATCACATTTGAAACCGTTTTAAAACATTTTGAGCATTTCGAAAAAACATGTTAACATAAAAACACCAAAGTGCTTAGAATAGCTTTAAAACGGATTTGGAGACGTTTTAGACCATTTTGTGCATTTCGATGAAACTTTTCACACAAAACCATCAAAGTGCATAAAATATCTTAATATCGTATTTGGAGACGTTTTAGACCATTTTGTGCATTTCGATGAAACTTTTCACCCAAAACATAAAAGTGCACAAAATAGCTTCAAATCGCATTTGGAGACATTTTTGACAAATTTGTGCATTTCGATGAAACTTTTTACACAAAAACAACAAAGTGCATACAATAGCTTAATATCGTATTTGGAGACGTTTTAGACCATTTTGTGCATTTCGATGAAACTTTTCAAACAAAAACATCAATGTGCATACAACAGCTTATTATCGCATTTGGAGACGTTTTAGACCATTTTGTGCATTTCGAAAAAACTTTTCACACAAAAAAATCAAAGTGTATACAATAGCTTAATATCGTATTTGGAGACGTTTTAGACCATTTTGTGCATTTCGATGGAACTTTTCACACAAAACCATCAAAGTGCATAAAATAGCTTCAAATCGCATTTGCAGACGTTTTAGACCATTTTGTGCATTTCTATGAAACTTAGTTACACAAAAACATCAAAGTGCTTAAAATCACATTTGAAACCGTTTTAGACCATTTCGAGCATTTCTATAAAACTTTTGACACAAAACATCAAAATGCACAAAAGAGCTCCAAATCGCATTTGGAGATGTTTTAGACCATTTTGAGCATTTCGAAAAAACTTTTCACTCAAAAACATCAAAGTGCATACAATAGCTTAATATAGTATTTGGAGACGTTTTAGACCATTTTGTGCATTTCGATGAAACTTTTCACACAAAACATCAAAGTGCACAAAATAGCTTCAAATCGCATTTGGAGACGTTTTAGACCATTTTGTGCATTTCGATGAAACTTGATTACACAAAAACATCAAAGTGCTTAAAATCACATTTGAAACCGTTTTAGAACATTTTGAGCATTTCGAAAAAACATGTTAACATAAAAACACCAAAGTGCTTAGAATAGCTTTAAAACGGATTTGGAGACGTTTTAGACCATTTTGTGCATTTCGATGAAACTTAGTTACACAAAAACATCAAAGTGCTTAAAATCACATTTGAAACCGTTTTAGACCATTTCGAGCATTTCTATAAAACTTTTGACACAAAACATCAAAGTGCACAAAAGAACTCAAAATCGCATTTGGAGACGTTTTAGACCATTTTGTGCATCTCGATGAAACTTTTCACCCAAAACATAAAAGTGCACACAATAGCTTCAAATCGCATTTGGAGACATTTTTGACCAATTTGTGCATTTCGATGAAACTTTTTACACAAAAACAACAAAGTGCATACAATAGCTTAATATCGTATTTGGAGACGTTTTAGACCATTTTGTGCATTTCGATGAAACTTTTCAAACAAAAACATCAATGTGCATACAACAGCTTATTATCGCATTTGGAGACGTTTTAGACCATTTTGTGCATTTCGAAAAAACTTTTCACACAAAAACATCAAAGTGCATACAATAGCATAATATCGTATTTGGAGACGTTTTAGACCATTTTGTGCATTTCGATGAAACTTTTCACACAAAAACATCAATGTGCATACAACAGCTTATTATCGTATTTGGAGACGTTTTTGACCATTTTGTGCATTTCGATGAAACTTTTTACCCAAAACATAAAAGTGCACAAAATAGCTTCAAATCGCATTTGGAGACATTTTTGACCATTTTGTGCATTTCGATGAAACTTTTTACACAAAAACAACAAAGTGCATACAATAGCTTAATATCGTATTTGGAGACGTTTTAGACAATTTTGTGCATTTCGATGAAACTTTTCAAACAAAAACATCAATGTGCATACAACAGCTTATTATCGCATTTGGAGACGTTTTAGACCAGTTTGTGCATTTCGAAAAAACTTTTCACACAAAAACATCAAAGTGCATACAATAGCTTAATATCGTATTTGAAGACGTTTTAGACCATTTTGTGCATTTTGAAAAAACTTGATTACACAAAAATATCAAAGTGCTTAAAATCACATTTGAAACCGTTTTAGACCATTTTGAGCATTTCGATAAAACTTTTCACACAAAACATTAAAGTGCACAAAATAGCTTCAAATCGCATTTGGAGACGTTTTAGACCATTTTGTGCATTTCGATGAAACTTGGTTACACAAAAACATCAAAGTGCACAAAAGAGTTCCAAATCGCATTTGGAGACGTTTTAGACCATTTTGTGCATTTCGAAAAAACTTTTCACACAAAAACATCAAAGTGCGTTTTAGACCATTTTGTGCATTTCGAAAAAACTTTTCACACAAAAACATCAAAGTGCATACAATAGCTTACTATCATATTTGGAGACGTTTTAGACCATTTTGTGCATTTCGATGAAACTTTTCACACAAAACATAAAAGTGCATATAGCTTCAAAACGCATTTGGAGACGTTTTAGACCATTTTGTGCATTTCGATGAAACTTTTCACACCAAAACATCAAAGTGCATACAATAGCTTAATATCGTATTTGGAGACGTTTTAGACCATTTTGTGCATTTCGATGAAACTTTTCACACAAAACCATCAAAGTGCATAAAATATCTTCAAATCGCATTTGCAGACGTTTTAGACCATTTTGTGCATTTCGATGAAACTTAGTTACACAAAAACATCAAAGTGCTTAAAATCACATTTGAAACCGTTTTAGACCATTTCGAGCATTTCTATAAAACTTTTGACACAAAACATCAAAGTGCACAAAAGAACTCAAAATCGCATTTGGAGACGTTTTAGACCATTTTGAGCATTTCGAAAAAACTTTTCACTCAAAAACATCAAAGTGCATACAATAGCTTAATATAGTATTTGGAGACGTTTTAGACCATTTTGAGCATTTCGATAAAACTTTTCACACAAAACATTAAAGTGCACAAAATAGCTTCAAATCGCATTTGGAGACGTTTTAGACCATTTTGTGCATTTCGATGAAACTTGGTTACACAAAAACATCAAAGTGCACAAAAGAGTTCCAAATCGCATTTGAGACGTTTTAGACCATTTTGTGCATTTCGAAAAAACTTTTCACACAAAAACATCAAAGTGCATACAATAGCTTAATATCGTATTTGGAGACGTTTTAGACCATTTTGTGCATTTCGATGAAAGTTTTTAAACAAAAACATCAATGTGCATACAACAGCTTATTATCGCATTTGGAGACGTTTTAGACCATTTTGTGCATTTCGAAAAAACTTTTCACACAAAAACATCAAAGTGCATACAATAGCTTAATATCGTATTTGGAGACGTTTTAGACCATTTTGTGCATTTCGATGAAACTTTTCACACAAAAACATAAAAGTGCATACAATAGCTTAATATCGTATTTGGAGGCGTTTTAGACCATTTTGTGCATTTCGATGAAACTTTTCACCCAAAACATAAAAGTGCACAAAATAGCTTCAAATCGCATTTGGAGACATTTTTGACCAATTTGTGCATTTCGATGAAACTTTTTACACAAAAACAACAAAGTGCATACAATAGCTTAATATCGTATTTGGAGACGTTTTAGACCATTTTGTGCATTTCGATGAAACTTTTCAAACAAAAACATCAATGTGCATACAACAGCTTATTATCGCATTTGGAGACGTTTTAGACCATTTTGTGCATTTCGAAAAAACTTTTCACACAAAAACATCAAAGTGCATACAATAGCTTAATATCGTATTTGGAGACGTTTTAGACCATTTTGTGCATTTCGATGAAACTTTTCACACAAAAACATAAAAGTGCATACAAAAGCTTAATATCGTATTTGGAGACGTTTTAGACCATTTTGAGCATTTCGAAAAAACTTTTCACTCAAAAACATCAAAGTGCATACAATAGCTTAATATAGTATTTGGAGACTTTTTAGACCATTTTGAGCATTTCGATAAAACTTTTCACACAAAACATTAAAGTGCACAAAATAGCTTCAAATCGCATTTGGAGACGTTTTAGACCATTTTGTGCATTTCGATGAAACTTGGTTGCACAAAAACGTCAAAGTGCACAAAAGAGTTCCAAATCGCATTTGAGACGTTTTAGACCATTTTGTGCATTTCGAAAAAACTTTTCACACAAAAACATCAAAGTGCATACAATAGCTTAATATCATATTTGGAGACGTTTTAGACCATTTTGTGCATTTCGATGAAACTTTTCACACAAAACATAAAAGTGCATAAAATAGCTTCAAATCGCATTTGGAGACGTTTTAGACCATTTTGTGCATTTCGATGAAACTTGGTTACACAAAAACATCAAAGTGCACAAAAAAGTTCCAAATCGCATTTGGAGACGTTTTAGACCATTTTGTGCATTTCAAAAAAACTTTTCACACAAAAACATCAAAGTGCATACAATAGCTTAATATCGTATTTGGAGACGTTTTAGACCATTTTGTGCATTTCGATGAAACTTGATTACACAAAAACATCAAAGTGTTTAAAATCACATTTGAAACCGTTTTAGAACATTTTGAGCATTTCGAAAAAACTTTTCAAACAAAAACAGCAATGTGCATAAAACAGCTTATTATCGCATTTGGAGACGTTTTAGACCATTTTGTGCATTTCGATGAAACTTTTCAAACAAAAACATCAATGTGCATACAACAGCTTATTATCGCATTTGGAGACGTTTTAGACCATTTTGTGCATTTCGAAAAAACTTTTCTCACAAAAACATCAAAGTGCATACAATAGCTTAATATCGTATTTGGAGACGTTTTAAACCATTTTGTGCATTTCGATGAAACTTTTCACACAAAACATAAAAGTGCACAAAATAGCTTCAAATCGCATTTGTAGACGTTTTAGACCATTTTGTGCATTTCGAAACAACTTTTCACACAAAAACATCTAAGTGCATACAATAGCTTAATATCATATTTGGAGACGTTTTAGACCATTTTGTGCATTTCGATGAAACTTTTAACACAAAACATAAAAGTGCATAAAATAGCTTCAAATCGCATTTGGAGACGTTTTAGACCATTTTGTGCATTTCGATGAAACTTGGTTACACTAAAACATCAAAGTGCACAAAGGAGTTCCAAATCGCATTTGGAGACGTTTTAGACCATTTTGTGCATTTCAAAAAAACTTTTCACACAAAAACATAAAAGTGCATACAATAGCTTAATATCGTATTTGGAGACGTTTTAGACCATTTTGTGCATTTCGATGAAACTTTTCACCCAAAACATAAAAGTGCACAAAATAGCTTCAAATCGCATTTGGATACATTTTTGACCAATTTGTGCATTTCGATGAAACTTTTTACACAAAAACAACAAAGTGCATACAATAGCTTAATATCGTATTTGGAGACGTTTTAGACCATTTTGTGCATTTCGATGAAACTTTTCAAACAAAAACATCAATGTGCATACAACAGCTTATTATCGCATTTGGAGACGTTTTAGACCATTTTGTGCATTTCGAAAAAACTTTTCACACAAAAACATCAAAGTGCATACAATAGCTTAATATCGTATTTGGAGACGTTTTAGACCATTTTGTGCATTTCGATGAAACTTTTCACACAAAAACATAAAAGTGCATAAAATAGCTTAATATCGTATTTGGAGACGTTTTAGACCATTTTGTGCATTTCGATGAAACTTTTCACCCAAACATAAAAGTGCACAAAATAGCTTCAAATCGCATTTGGAGACATTTTTGACCAATTTGTGCATTTCGATAAAACTTTTCACACAAAAACATCAAAGTGCATACAATAGCTTAATATCGTATTTGGAGACGTTTTAGACCATTTTGTGCATTTCAATGAAACTTTTCACACAAAACAACAAAGTGCACAAAATAGCTTCAAATCGCATTTGGAGACGTTTTAGACCATTTTGTGCATTTTGAAAAAACTTGATTACACAAAAATATCAAAGTGCTTAAAATCACATTTGAAACCGTTTTAGACCATTTTGAGCATTTCGATAAAACTTTTCACACAAAACATTAAAGTGCACAAAATAGCTTCAAATCGCATTTGGAGACGTTTTAGACCATTTTGTGCATTTCGATGAAACTTGGTTACACAAAAACATCAAAGTGCACAAAAGAGTTCCAAATCGCATTTGGAGACGTTTTAGACCATTTTGTGCATTTCGAAAAAACTTTTCACACAAAAACATCAAAGTGCGTTTTAGACCATTTTGTGCATTTCGAAAAAACTTTTCACACAAAAACATCAAAGTGCATACAATAGCTTACTATCATATTTGGAGACGTTTTAGACCATTTTGTGCATTTCGATGAAACTTTTCACACAAAACATAAAAGTGCATATAGCTTCAAATCGCATTTGGAGACGTTTTAGACCATTTTGTGCATTTCGATGAAACTTTTCACACCAAAACATCAAAGTGCATACAATAGCTTAATATCGTATTTGGAGACGTTTTAGACCATTTTGTGCATTTCGATGAAACTTTTCACACAAAACCATCAAAGTGCATAAAATATCTTCAAATCGCATTTGCAGACGTTTTAGACCATTTTGTGCATTTCGATGAAACTTAGTTACACAAAAACATCAAAGTGCTTAAAATCACATTTGAAACCGTTTTAGACCATTTCGAGCATTTCTATAAAACTTTTGACACAAAACATCAAAGTGCACAAAAGAACTCAAAATCGCATTTGGAGACGTTTTAGACCATTTTGAGCATTTCGAAAAAACTTTTCACTCAAAAACATCAAAGTGCATACAATAGCTTAATATAGTATTTGGAGACGTTTTAGACCATTTTGAGCATTTCGATAAAACTTTTCACACAAAACATTAAAGTGCACAAAATAGCTTCAAATCGCATTTGGAGACGTTTTAGACCATTTTGTGCATTTCGATGAAACTTGGTTACACAAAAACATCAAAGTGCACAAAAGAGTTCCAAATCGCATTTGAGACGTTTTAGACCATTTTGTGCATTTCGAAAAAACTTTTCACACAAAAACATCAAAGTGCATACAATAGCTTAATATCATATTTGGAAACGTTTTAGACCATTTTGTGCATTTCGATGAAACTTTTCACACAAAACATAAAAGTGCATAAAATAGCTTCAAATCGCATTTGGAGACGTTTTAGACCATTTTGTGCATTTCGATGAAACTTGGTTACACAAAAACATCAAAGTGCACAAAATCGCATTTGAAACCGTTTTAGAACATTTTGAGCATTTCGAAAAAACTTTTCAAACAAAAACATCAATGTGCATACAACAGCTTATTATCGCATTTGGAGACGTTTTAGACCATTTTGTGCATTTCGAAAAAACTTTTCACACAAAAACATCAAAGTGCATACAATAGCTTAATATCGTATTTGGAGACGTTTTAGACCATTTTGTGCATTTCGATGAAACTTTTCACACAAACATAAAAGTGCACAAAATAGCTTCAAATCGCATTTGGAGACATTTTTGACCAATTTGTGCATTTCGATAAAACTTTTCACACAAAAACATCAAAGTGCATACAATAGCTTAATATCGTATTTGGAGACGTTTTAGACCATTTTGTGCATTTCAATGAAACTTTTCACACAAAACAACAAAGTGCACAAAATAGCTTCAAATCGCATTTGGAGACGTTTTAGACCATTTTGTGCATTTCGAAAAAACTTGATTACACAAAAATATCAAAGTGCTTAAAATCACATTTGAAACCGTTTTAGACCATTTTGAGCATTTCGATAAAACTTTTCACACAAAACATTAAAGTGCACAAAATAGCTTCAAATCGCATTTGGAGACGTTTTAGACCATTTTGTGCATTTCGATGAAACTTGGTTACACAAAAACATCAAAGTGCACAAAAGAGTTCCAAATCGCATTTGGAGACGTTTTAGACCATTTTGTGCATTTCGATGAAACTTGGTTGCACAAAAACATCAAAGTGCACAAAAGAGTTCCAAATCGCATTTGAGACGTTTTAGACCATTTTGTGCATTTCGAAAAAACTTTTCACACAAAAACATCAAAGTGCATACAATAGCTTAATATCATATTTGGAGACGTTTTAGACCATTTTGTGCATTTCGATGAAACTTTTCACACAAAACATAAAAGTGTATAAAATAGTTTCAAATCGCATTTGGAGACGTTTTAGACCATTTTGTGCATTTCGATGAAACTTGGTTACACAAAAACATCAAAGTGCACAAAAGAGTTCCAAATCGCATTTGGAGACGTTTTAGACCATTTTGTGCATTTCAAAAAAACTTTTCACACAAAAACATCAAAGTGCATACAATAGCTTAATATCGTATTTGGAGACGTTTTAGACCATTTTGTGCATTTCGATGAAACTTTTCACACAAAACATCAAAGTGCACAAAATAGCTTCAAATCGCATTTGGAGACGTTTTAGACCATTTTGTGCATTTCGATGAAACTTGATTACACAAAAACATCAAAGTGCTTAAAATCACATTTGAAACCGTTTTAGAACATTTTGAGCATTTCGAAAAAACTTTTCAAACAAAAACATCAATGTGCATACAACAGCTTATTATCGCATTTGGAGACGTTTTAGACCATTTTGTGCATTTCGATGAAACTTTTCAAACAAAAACATCAATGTGCATACAACAGCTTATTATCGCATTTAGAGACGTTTTAGACCATTTTGTGCATTTCGAAAAAACTTTTCACACAAAAACATCAAAGTGCATACAATAGCTTAATATCGTATAAGGAGACGTTTTAAACCATTTTGTGCATTTCGA
Source organism: Antedon bifida (assembly GCF_963402885.1). Lineage (NCBI taxonomy): Eukaryota > Metazoa > Echinodermata > Crinoidea > Comatulida > Antedonidae > Antedon > Antedon bifida. Next base: position 11,202,617 of record NC_136236.1, read on the forward strand.
TGAAACTTTTCACACAAAACATAAAAGTGCACAAAATAGCTTCAAATCGCATTTGTAGACGTTTTAGACCATTTTGTGCATTTCGAAAAAACTTTTCACACAAAACCATCAAAGTGCATAAAATAGATTCAAATCGCATTTGCAGACGTTTTAGACCATTTTGTGCATTTCGATGAAACTTAGTTACACAAAAACATCAAAGTGCTTAAAATCACATTTGAAACCGTTTTAGACCATTTCGAGCATTTCTATAAAACTTTTGACACAAAACATCAAAATGCACAAAAGAGCTCCAAATCGCATTTGGAGACGTTTTAGACCATTTTGAGCATTTCGAAAAAACTTTTTACTCAAAAACATCAAAGTGCATACAATAGCTTAATATAGTATTTGGAGACGTTTTAGACCATTTTGTGCATTTCGATGAAACTTTTCACACAAAACATCAAAGTGCACAAATTAGCTTCAAATCGCATTTGGAGACGTTTTAGACCATTTTGTGCATTTCGATGAAACTTGATTACACAAAAACATCAAAGTGCATACAATATCTTAATATCGTATTTGGGGACGTTTTAGACCACTTTGTGCATTTCGATGAAACTTTTCACACACAACATCAAAGTGCACAAAATAGCTTCAAATCGCATTTGGAGACGTTTTAGACCATTTTGTGCATTTCGATGAAACTTTTCACACAAAAACATCAATGTTCATACAACAGCTTATTATCGTATTTGGAGACGTTTTAGACCATTTTGTGCGTTTCATTACACAAAACACCAAAGTGCAAAAAAGAGTTCCAAATCGCATTTGGAGACGTTTTAGACCATTTTGTGAATTTCGAAAAAACTTTTCACACAAAAACATCAAAGTGCATACAATAGCTTAATATCGTATTTGGAGACGTTTTAGACCATTTTTTGCATTTCGATGAAACTTTTCACACAAAACATCAAAGTGCACAAAATAGCTTCAAATCGCATTTCGAGACGTTTTAGACCATTTTGTGCATTTCGATGAAACTTGATTACACAAAAACATCAAAGTGCTTAAAATCACATTTGAAACCGTTTTAGAACATTTTGAGCATTTCGAAAAAACATGTTAACATAAAAACACCAAAGTGCTTAGAATAGCTTTAAAACGGATTTGGAGACGTTTTAGACCATTTTGTGCATTTCGTTAAAACTTTTCACACAAAAACATCAAAGTGCATACAATAGCTTAATATCGTATTTGGAGACGTTTTAGACCGTTTTGTGCATTTCGATGAAACTTTTTACACAAAACATCAAAGTGCACAAAATAGCTTCAAATCGCATTTGGAGACGTTTTAGACCATTTTGTGCATTTCGATGAAACTTTTCACACAAAAACAACAAAGTGCATACAATATCTTAATATCGTATTTGGAGACGTTTTAGACCATTTTGTGCATTTCGATGAAACTTAGTTACACAAAAACATCAAAGTGCTTAAAATCACATTTGAAACCGTTTTAGACCATTTCGAGCATTTCTATAAAACTTTTGACACAAAACATCAAAGTGCACAAAAGAGCTCCAAATCGCATTTGGAGACGTTTTAGACCATTTTGTGCATTTCGAAAAAACTTTTCACACAAAAACATCAAAGTGCATACAATAGCTTAATATCGTATTTGGAGACGTTTTAGACCATTTTTTGCATTTCGATAAAACTTTTCACACAAAACATTAAAGTGCACAAAATAGCTTCAAATCGCATTTGGAGACGTTTTAGACCATTTTGTGCATCTCGATGAAACTTTTCACCCAAAACATAAAAGTGCACAAAATAGCTTCAAATCGCGATTGGAGACATTTTTGACCAATTTGTGCATTTCGATGAAACTTTTTACACAAAAACAACAAAGTGCATACAATAGCTTAATATCGTATTTGGAGACGTTTTAGACCATTTTGTGCATTTCGATGAAACTTTTCAAACAAAAACATCAATGTGCATACAACAGCTTATTATCGCATTTGGAGACGTTTTAGACCATTTTGTGCATTTCGAAAAAACTTTTCACACAAAAACATCAAAGTGCATACAATAGCTTAATATCGTATTTGGAGACGTTTTAGACCATTTTGTGCATTTCGATGAAACTTTTCACACAAACATAAAAGTGCACAAAATAGCTTCAAATCGCATTTGGAGATATTTTTGACCAATTTGTGCATTTCGATAAAACTTTTCACACAAAAACATCAAAGTGCATACAATAGCTTAATATCGTATTTGGAGACGTTTTAGACCATTTTGTGCATTTCAATGAAACTTTTCACACAAAACAACAAAGTGCACAAAATAGCTTCAAATCGCATTTGGAGACGTTTTAGACCATTTTGTGCGTTTCATTACACAAAACATCAAAGTGCACAAAATAGCTTCAAATCGCATTTTGAGACGTTTTAGACCATTTTGTGCATTTCGAAAAAACTTGATTACACAAAAATATCAAAGTGCTTAAAATCACATTTGAAACAGTTTTAGACTATTTTGAGCATTTCGATAAAACTTTTCACACAAAACATTAAAGTGCACAAAATAGCTTCAAATCGCATTTGGAGACGTTTTAGACCATTTTGTGCATTTCGATGAAACTTGGTTACACAAAACCATCAAAGTGCCCAAAAGAGTTCCAAATCGCATTTGGAGACGTTTTAGACCATTTTGTGCATTTCGAAAAAACTTTTCACACAAAAACATCAAAGTGCATACAATAGCTTAATATCGTATTTGGAGACGTTTTAGACCATTTTGTGCATCTCGATGAAACTTTTCACCCAAAACATAAAAGTGCATACAATAGCTTAATATCGTATTTGGAGACGTTTTAGACCATTTTGTACATTTCGAAAAAACTTTTCACACAAAAACATCAAAGTGCATACAATAGCTTAATATCGTATTTGGAGACGTTTTAGACCATTTTGTGCATTTCGAAAAAACTTTTCACACAAAAACATCAAAGTGCATACAATAGCTTAATATCGTATTTGGAGACGTTTTAGACCATTTTGTGCATTTCGATGAAACTTTTCAAACAAAAACATCAATGTGCATACAACAGCTTATTATCGCATTTGGAGACGTTTTAGACCATTTTGTGCATTTCGAAAAAACTTTTCACACAAAAACATCAAAGTGCATACAATTGCTTAATATCCTATTTGGAGACGTTTTAGACCATTTTGTGCATTTCGATAAAACTTTTCACACAAAAACATAAAAGTGCATACAATAGGTTAATATCGTATTTGGAGACGTTTTAGACCATTTTGTGCATCTCGATGAAACTTTTCACCCAAAACATAAAAGTGCACAAAATAGCTTCAAATCGCATTTGGAGACATTTTTGACCAATTTGTGCATTTCGATGAAACTTTTTACACAAAAACAACAAAGTGCATACAATTGCTTAATATCGTTTTTGGAGACGTTTTAGACCATTTTGTGCATTTCGATGAAACTTTTCAAACAAAAACATCAATGTGAATACAACAGCTTATTATCGCATTTGGAGACGTTTTAGACCATTTTGTGCATTTCGAAAAAACTTTTCACACAAAAACATCAAAGTGCATACAATAGCATAATATCGTATTTGGAGACGTTTTAGACCATTTTGTGCATTTCGATGAAACTTTTCACACAAAAACATCAATGTGCATACAACAGCTTATTATCGTATTTGGAGACGTTTTTGACCATTTTGTGCATTTCGATGAAACTTAGTTACACAAAAACAACAAAGTGCATACAATATCTTAATATCGTATTTGGAGACGTTTTAGACCATTTTGTGCATTTCGATGAAACTTAGTTACACAAAAAAATCAAAGTGCTTCAAATCACATTTGAAACCGTTTTAGACCATTTCGATCATTTCTATAAAACTTTTGACACAAAACATCAAAGTGCACAAAAGAGCTCCAAATCGCATTTGGAGACGTTTTAGACCATTTTGTGCATTTCGAAAAAACTTTTCACACAAAAACATCAAAGTGCATACAATAGCTAATTATCGTATTTGGAGACGTTTCAGACCATTTTTTGCATTTCGATGAAACTTTTCACACAAAACATCAAAGTGCACAAAATAGCTTCAAATCGCATTTGGAGACGTTTTAGACCATTTTGTGCATTTCGATGAAACTTGATTACACAAAAACATCAAAGTGCTTAAAATCACATTTGAAACCGTTTTAGAACATTTTGAGCATTTCGAAAAAACATGTTAACATAAAAACACCAAAGTGCTTAGAATAGCTTTAAAACGGATTTGGAGACGTTTTAGACCATTTTGTGCATTTCGATGAAACTTTTCACACAAAAACAACAAAGTGCATACAATATCTTAATATCGTATTTGGAGACGTTTTAGACCATTTTGTGCATTTCGATGAAACTTAGTTACACAAAAAAATCAAAGTGCTTAAAATCACATTTGAAACCGTTTTAGACCATTTCGATCATTTCTATAAAACTTTTGACACAAAAACATCAAAGTGCATACAATAGCTTAATATAGTATTTGGAGACGTTTTTGACCAATTTGTGCATTTCGATGAAACTTTTTACACAAAAACAACAAAGTGCATACAATAGCTTAATATCGTATTTGGAGACGTTTTAGACCATTTTGTGCATTTCGATGAAACTTTTCAAACAAAAACATCAATGTGCATACAACAGCTTATTATCGCATTTGGAGACGTTTTAGACCATTTTGTGCATTTCGAAAAAACTTTTCACACAAAAACATTAAAGTGCATACAATAGCTTAATATCGTATTTGGAGACGTTTTAGACCATTTTGTGCATTTCGATGAAACTTTTCACACAAAAACATAAAAGTGCATACAATAGCTTAATATCGTATTTGGAGGCGTTTTAGACCATTTTGTGCATTTCGATGAAACTTTTCACCCAAAATATAAAAGTGCACAAAATAGCTTCAAATCGCATTTGGAGACATTTTTGACCAATTTGTGCATTTCGATGAAACTTTTTACACAAAAAAAAACAAAGTGCATACAATAGCTTAATATCGTATTTGGAGACGTTTTAGACCATTTTGTGCATTTCGATGAAACTTTTCAAACAAAAACATCAATGTGCATACAACAGCTTATTATCGCATTTGGAGACGTTTTAGACCATTTTGTGCATTTCGAAAAAACTTTTCACACAAAAACATCAAAGTGCATACAATAGCTTAAAATCGTATTTGGAGACGTTTTAGACCATTTTGTGCATTTCGATGAAACTTTTCACACAAAACCATCAAAGTGCATAAAATATCTTCAAATCGCATTTGCAGACGTTTTAGACCATTTTGTGCATTTCGATGAAACTTAGTTACACAAAAACATCAAAGTGCTTAAAATCACATTTGAAACCGTTTTAGACCATTTCGAGCATTTCTATAAAACTTTTGACACAAAACATCAAAGTGCACAAAAGAACTCAAAATCGCATTTGGAGACGTTTTAGACCATTTTGAGCATTTCGAAAAAACTTTTCACTCAAAAACATCAAAGTGCATACAATAGCTTAATATAGTATTTGGAGACGTTTTAGACCATTTTGAGCATTTCGATAAAACTTTTCACACAAAACATTAAAGTGCACAAAATAGCTTCAAATCGCATTTGGAGACGTTTTAGACCATTTTGTGCATTTCGATGAAACTTGGTTACACAAAAACATCAAAGTGCACAAAAGAGTTCCAAATCGCATTTGAGACGTTTTAGACCATTTTGTGCATTTCGAAAAAACTTTTCACACAAAAACATCAAAGTGCATACAATAGCTTACTATCATATTTGGAGACGTTTTAGACCATTTTGTGCATTTCGATGAAACTTTTCACACAAAACATAAAAGTGCATAAAATAGCTTCAAATCGCATTTGGAGACGTTTTAGACCATTTTGTGCATTTCGATGAAACTTTTCACACAAAAACATCAAAGTGCATACAATAGCTTAATATCGTATTTGGAGACGTTTTAGACCATTTTGTGCATTTCGATGAAACTTTTCACACAAAACCATCAAAGTGCATTAAATATCTTCAAATCGCATTTGCAGACGTTTTAGACCATTTTGTGCATTTAAATGAAACTTAGTTACACAAAAACATCAAAGTGCTTAAAATCACATTTGAAACCGTTTTAGACCATTTCGAGCATTTCTATAAAACTTTTGACACAAAACATCAAAGTGCACAAAAGAACTCAAAATCGCATTTGGAGACGTTTTAGACCATTTTGAGCATTTCGAAAAAACTTTTCACTCAAAAACATCAAAGTGCATACAATAGCTTCAAATCGCATTTGGAGACGTTTTAGACCATTTTGTGCATTTCGATGAAACTTGGTTGCACAAAAACATTAAAGTGCACAAAAGAGTTCCAAATCGCATTTGAGACGTTTTAGACCATTTTGTGCATTTCGAAAAAACTTTTCACACAAAAACATCAAAGTGCATACAATAGCTTAATATCATATTTGGAGACGTTTTAGACCATTTTGTGCATTTCGATGAAACTTTTCACACAAAACATAAAAGTGCATAAAATAGCTTCAAATCGCATTTGGAGACGTTTTAGACCATTTTGTGCATTTCGATGAAACTTGGTTACACAAAAACATCAAAGTGCACAAAAAAGTTCCAAATCGCATTTGGAGACGTTTTAGACCATTTTGTGCATTTCAAAAAAACTTTTCACACAAAAACATCAAAGTGCATACAATAGCTTAATATCGTATTTGGAGACGTTTTAGACCATTTTGTGCATTTCGATGAAACTTGATTACACAAAAACATCAAAGTGCTTCAAATCACATTTGAAACCGTTTTAGAACATTTTGAGCATTTCGAGAAAACTTTTCAAACAAAAACATCAATGTGCATAAAACAGGTTATTATCGCATTTGGAGACGTTTTAGACCATTTTGTACATTTCGATGAAACTTTTCAAACAAAAACATCAATGTGCATACAACAGCTTATTATCGCATTTGGAGACGTTTTAGACCATTTTGTGCATTTCGAAAAAACTTTTCTCACAAAAACATTAAAGTGCATACAATAGCTTAATATCGTATTTGGAGACGTTTAAAACCATTTTGTGCATTTCGATGAAACTTTTCACACAAAACATAAAAGTGCACAAAATAGCTTCAAATCGCATTTGTAGACGTTTTAGACCATTTTGTGCATTTCCAAACAACTTTTCACACAAAAACATCAAAGTGCATACAATAGCTTAATATCATATTTGGAGACGTTTTAGACCATTTTGTGCATTTCGATGAAACTTTTCACACAAAACATAAAAGTGCATAAAATAGCTTCAAATCGCATTTGGAGACGTTTTAGACCATTTTGTGCATTTCGATGAAACTTGGTTACACTAAAACATCAAAGTGCACAAAAGAGTTCCAAATCGCATTTGGAGACGTTTTAGACCATTTTGTGCATTTCAAAAAAACTTTTCACACAAAAACATTAAAGTGCATACAATAGCTTAATATCGTATTTGGAGACGTTTTAGACCATTTTGTGCATTTCGATGAAACTTTTCACACAAAACATCAAAGTGCACAAAATAGCTTCAAATCGCATTTGGAGACGTTTTAGACCATTTTGTGCATTTCGATGAAACTTGATTACACAAAAACATCAAAGTGCTTAAAATCACGTTTGAAACCGTTTTAGAACATTTTGAGCATTTCGAAAAAACTTTTCAAACAAAAACATCAATGTGCATAAAACAGCTTATTATCGCATTTGGAGACGTTTTAGACCATTTTGTGCATTTCGATGAAACTTTTCAAACAAAAACATCAATGTGCATACAACAGCTTATTATCGCATTTGGAGACGTTTTAGACCATTTTGTGCATTTCGAATAAACTTTTCACACAAAAACATCAAAGTGCATACAATAGCTTAATATCGTATTTGGAGACGTTTTAAACCATTTTGTGCATTTCGATGAAACTTTTCACACAAAACATAAAAGTGCACAAAATAGCTTCAAATCGCATTTGTAGACGTTTTAGACCATTTTGTGCATTTCGAAACAACTTTTCACACAAAAACATCAAAGTGCATACAATAGCTTAATATCGTATTTGGAGACGTTTTAGACCATTTTGTGCATTTCGATGAAACTTTTCACCCAAAACATAAAAGTGCACAAAATAGCTTCAAATCGCATTTGGAGACATTTTTGACAAATTTGTGCATTTCGATGAAACTTTTTACACAAAAACAACAAAGTGCATACAATAGCTTAATATCGTATTTGGAGACGTTTTAGACCATTTTGTGCATTTCGATGAAACTTTTCAAACAAAAACATCAATGTGCATACAACAGCTTATTATCGCATTTGGAGACGTTTTAGACCATTTTGTGCATTTCGAAAAAACTTTTCACACAAAAAAATCAAAGTGTATACAATAGCTTAATATCGTATTTGGAGACGTTTTAGACCATTTTGTGCATTTCGATGGAACTTTTCACACAAAACCATCAAAGTGCATAAAATAGCTTCAAATCGCATTTGCAGACGTTTTAGACCATTTTGTGCATTTCTATGAAACTTAGTTACACAAAAACATCAAAGTGCTTAAAATCACATTTGAAACCGTTTTAGACCATTTCGAGCATTTCTATAAAACTTTTGACACAAAACATCAAAATGCACAAAAGAGCTCCAAATCGCATTTGGAGATGTTTTAGACCATTTTGAGCATTTCGAAAAAACTTTTCACTCAAAAACATCAAAGTGCATACAATAGCTTAATATAGTATTTGGAGACGTTTTAGACCATTTTGTGCATTTCGATGAAACTTTTCACACAAAACATCAAAGTGCACAAAATAGCTTCAAATCGCATTTGGAGACGTTTTAGACCATTTTGTGCATTTCGATGAAACTTGATTACACAAAAACATCAAAGTGCTTAAAATCACATTTGAAACCGTTTTAGAACATTTTGAGCATTTCGAAAAAACATGTTAACATAAAAACACCAAAGTGCTTAGAATAGCTTTAAAACGGATTTGGAGACGTTTTAGACCATTTTGTGCATTTCGATGAAACTTTTCACACAAAACCATCAAAGTGCATAAAATATCTTAATATCGTATTTGGAGACGTTTTAGACCATTTTGTGCATTTCGATGAAACTTTTCACCCAAAACATAAAAGTGCACAAAATAGCTTCAAATCGCATTTGGAGACATTTTTGACAAATTTGTGCATTTCGATGAAACTTTTTACACAAAAACAACAAAGTGCATACAATAGCTTAATATCGTATTTGGAGACGTTTTAGACCATTTTGTGCATTTCGATGAAACTTTTCAAACAAAAACATCAATGTGCATACAACAGCTTATTATCGCATTTGGAGACGTTTTAGACCATTTTGTGCATTTCGAAAAAACTTTTCACACAAAAAAATCAAAGTGTATACAATAGCTTAATATCGTATTTGGAGACGTTTTAGACCATTTTGTGCATTTCGATGGAACTTTTCACACAAAACCATCAAAGTGCATAAAATAGCTTCAAATCGCATTTGCAGACGTTTTAGACCATTTTGTGCATTTCTATGAAACTTAGTTACACAAAAACATCAAAGTGCTTAAAATCACATTTGAAACCGTTTTAGACCATTTCGAGCATTTCTATAAAACTTTTGACACAAAACATCAAAATGCACAAAAGAGCTCCAAATCGCATTTGGAGATGTTTTAGACCATTTTGAGCATTTCGAAAAAACTTTTCACTCAAAAACATCAAAGTGCATACAATAGCTTAATATAGTATTTGGAGACGTTTTAGACCATTTTGTGCATTTCGATGAAACTTTTCACACAAAACATCAAAGTGCACAAAATAGCTTCAAATCGCATTTGGAGACGTTTTAGACCATTTTGTGCATTTCGATGAAACTTGATTACACAAAAACATCAAAGTGCTTAAAATCACATTTGAAACCGTTTTAGAACATTTTGAGCATTTCGAAAAAACATGTTAACATAAAAACACCAAAGTGCTTAGAATAGCTTTAAAACGGATTTGGAGACGTTTTAGACCATTTTGTGCATTTCGATGAAACTTTTCACACAAAACCATCAAAGTGCATAAAATATCTTAATATCGTATTTGGAGACGTTTTAGACCATTTTGTGCATTTCGATGAAACTTAGTTACACAAAAACATCAAAGTGCTTAAAATCACATTTGAAACCGTTTTAGACCATTTCGAGCATTTCTATAAAACTTTTGACACAAAACATCAAAGTGCACAAAAGAACTCAAAATCGCATTTGGAGACGTTTTAGACCATTTTGTGCATCTCGATGAAACTTTTCACCCAAAACATAAAAGTGCACACAATAGCTTCAAATCGCATTTGGAGACATTTTTGACCAATTTGTGCATTTCGATGAAACTTTTTACACAAAAACAACAAAGTGCATACAATAGCTTAATATCGTATTTGGAGACGTTTTAGACCATTTTGTGCATTTCGATGAAACTTTTCAAACAAAAACATCAATGTGCATACAACAGCTTATTATCGCATTTGGAGACGTTTTAGACCATTTTGTGCATTTCGAAAAAACTTTTCACACAAAAACATCAAAGTGCATACAATAGCATAATATCGTATTTGGAGACGTTTTAGACCATTTTGTGCATTTCGATGAAACTTTTCACACAAAAACATCAATGTGCATACAACAGCTTATTATCGTATTTGGAGACGTTTTTGACCATTTTGTGCATTTCGATGAAACTTTTTACCCAAAACATAAAAGTGCACAAAATAGCTTCAAATCGCATTTGGAGACATTTTTGACCATTTTGTGCATTTCGATGAAACTTTTTACACAAAAACAACAAAGTGCATACAATAGCTTAATATCGTATTTGGAGACGTTTTAGACAATTTTGTGCATTTCGATGAAACTTTTCAAACAAAAACATCAATGTGCATACAACAGCTTATTATCGCATTTGGAGACGTTTTAGACCATTTTGTGCATTTCGAAAAAACTTTTCACACAAAAACATCAAAGTGCATACAATAGCTTAATATCGTATTTGAAGACGTTTTAGACCATTTTGTGCATTTCGATGAAACTTTTCACACAAAAACATAAAAGTGCATACAATAGCTTAATATCGTATTTGGAGACGTTTTAGACCATTTTGTGCATTTCGATGAAACTTTTCACCCAAAACATAAAAGTGCACAAAATAGCTTCAAATCGCATTTGGAGACATTTTTGACCAATTTGTGCATTTCGATGAAACTTTTTACACAAAAACAACAAAGTGCATACAATATCTTAATATCGTATTTGGAGACGTTTTAGACCATTTTGTGCATTTCGATGAAACTTTTCAAACAAAAACATCAATGTGCATACAACAGCTTATTATCGCATTTTGAGACGTTTTAGACCATTTTGTGCATTTCGAAAAAACTTTTCACACAAAAACATCAAAGTGCATACAATAGCTTAATATCGTATTTGGAGACGTTTTAGACCATTTTGTGCATTTCGATGAAACTTTTCACACAAAAACATAAAAGTGCATAAAATAGCTTAATATCGTATTTGGAGACGTTTTAGACCATTTTGTGCATTTCGATAAAACTTTTCACCCAAACATAAAAGTGCACAAAATAGCTTCAAATCGCATTTGGAGACATTTTTGACCAATTTGTGCATTTCGATAAAACTTTTGACACAAAAACATCAAAGTGCATACAATAGCTTAATATCGTATTTGGAGACGTTTTAGACCATTTTGTGCATTTCAATGAAACTTTTCACACAAAACAACAAAGTGCACAAAATAGCTTCAAATCGCATTTGGAGACGTTTTAGACCATTTTGTGCGTTTCATTACACAAAACATCAAAGTGCACAAAATAGCTTCAAATCGCATTTGGAGACGTTTTAGACCATTTTTTGCATTTCGAAAAAACTTGATTACACAAAAATATCAAAGTGCTTAAAATCACATTTGAAACAGTTTTAGACCATTTTGAGCATTTCGATAAAACTTTTCACACAAAACATTAAAGTGCACAAAATAGCTTCAAATCGCATTTGGAGACGTTTTAGACCATTTTGTGCATTTCGATGAAACTTGGTTACACAAAACCATCAAAGTGCCCAAAAGAGTTCCAAATCGCATTTGGAGACGTTTTAGACCATTTTGTGCATTTCGAAAAAACTTTTCACACAAAAACATCAAAGTGCATACAATAGCTTAATATCGTATTTGGAGACGTTTTAGACCATTTTGTGCATCTCGATGAAACTTTTCACTCAAAACATAAAAGTGCATACAATAGCTTAATATCGTATTTGGAGACGTTTTAGACCATTTTGTACATTTCGAAAAAACTTTTCACACAAAAACATCAAAGTGCATACAATAGCTTAATATCGTATTTGGAGACGTTTTAGACCATTTTGTGCATTTCGAAAAAACTTTTCACACAAAAACATCAAAGTGCATACAATAGCTTAATATCGTATTTGGAGACGTTTTAGACCATTTTGTGCATTTCGATGAAACTTTTCAAACAAAAACATCAATGTGCATACAACAGCTTATTATCGCATTTGGAGACGTTTTAGACCATTTTGTGCATTTCGAAAAAACTTTTCACACAAAAACATCAAAGTGCATACAATAGCTTAATATCGTATTTGGAGACGTTTTAGACCATTTTGTGCATCTCGATGAAACTTTTCACTCAAAACATAAAAGTGCATACAATAGCTTAATATCGTATTTGGAGACGTTTTAGACCATTTTGTACATTTCGAAAAAACTTTTCACACAAAAACATCAAAGTGCATACAATAGCTTAATATCGTATTTGGAGACGTTTTAGACCATTTTGTGCATTTCGAAAAAACTTTTCACACAAAAACATCAAAGTGCATACAATAGCTTAATATCGTATTTGGAGACGTTTTAGACCATTTTGTGCATTTCGATGAAACTTTTCAAACAAAAACATCAATGTGCATACAACAGCTTATTATCGCATTTGGAGACGTTTTAGACCATTTTGTGCATTTCGAAAAAACTTTTCACACAAAAACATCAAAGTGCATACAATTGCTTAATATCCTATTTGGAGACGTTTTAGACCATTTTGTGCATTTCGATGAAACTTTTCACACAAAAACATAAAAGTGCATACAATAGGTTAATATCGTATTTGGAGACGTTTTAGACCATTTTGTGCATCTCGATGAAACTTTTCACCCAAAACATAAAAGTGCACAAAATAGCTTCAAATCGCATTTGGAGACATTTTTGACCAATTTGTGCATTTCGATGAAACTTTTTACACAAAAACAACAAAGTGCATACAATAGCTTAATATCGTATTTGGAGACGTTTTAGACCATTTTGTGCATTTCGATGAAACTTTTCAAACAAAAACATCAATGTGCATACAACAGCTTATTATCGCATTTGGAGACGTTTTAGACCATTTTGTGCATTTCGAAAAAACTTTTCACACAAAAACATCAAAGTGCATACAATAGCATAATATCGTATTTGGAGACGTTTTAGACCATTTTGTGCATTTCGATGAAACTTTTCACACAAAAACATCAATGTGCATACAACAGCTTATTATCGTATTTGGAGACGTTTTTGACCATTTTGTGCATTTCGATGAAACTTAGTTACACAAAAACATCAAAGTGCTTAAAATCACATTTGAAACCGTTTTAGACCATTTCGAGCATTTCTATAAAACTTTTGACACAAAACATCAAAGTGCACAAAAGAGCTCCAAATCGCATTTGGAGACGTTTTAGACCATTTTGAGCATTTCGAAAAAACTTTTCACTCAAAAACATCAAAGTGCATACAATAGCTTAATATAGTATTTGGAGACGTTTTAGACCATTTTGTGCATTTCGATGAAACTTGGTTACACAAAAACATCAAAGTGCACAAAAGAGTTCCAAATCGCATTTGCAGACGTTTTAGACCATTTAGTGCTTTTCGATGAAACTTAGTTACACAAAAACATCAAAGTGCTTAAAATCACATTTGAAACCGTTTTAGACCATTTCGAGCATTCTATAAAACTTTTGACACAAAACATCAAAGTGCACAAAAGAGCTCCAAATCGCATTTGGAGACGCTTTAGACCATTTTGAGCATTTCGAAAAAACTTTTCACTCAAAAACATCAAAGTGCATACAATAGCTTAATATAGTATTTGGAGACGTTTTAAACCATTTTGTGCATTTCGATGAAACTTGGTTACACAAAAACATCAAAGTGCACAAAAGAGTTCCAAATCGCATTTAGAGACGTTTTAGACCATTTTGTGCATTTCGAAAAAACTTTTAACACAAAAACATCAAAGTGCATACAATAGCTTAATATCGTATTTGGAGACGTTTTAGACCATTTTGTGCATTTCGATGAAACGTTTCACCCAAAACATAAAAGTGCATACAATAGCTTAATATTGTATTTGGAGACGTTTTAGACCATTTTGAGCATTTCGAAAAAACTTTTCACTCAAAAACATCAAAGTGCATACAATAGCTTAATATAGTATTTGGAGACGTTTTAGACCATTTTGTGCATTTCGATGAAACTTGGTTACACAAAAACATCAAAGTGCACAAAAGAGTTCCAAATCGCATTTGCAGACGTTTTAGACCATTTTGTGCTTTTCGATGAAACTTAGTTACACAAAAACATCAAAGTGCTTAAAATCACATTTGAAACCGTTTTAGACCATTTCGAGCATTTCTATAAAACTTTTGACACAAAACATCAAAGTGCACAAAAGAGCTCCAAATCGCATTTGGAGACGTTTTAGACCATTTTGAGCATTTCGAAAAAACTTTTCACTCAAAAACATCAAAGTGCATACAATAGCTTAATATAGTATTTGGAGACGTTTTAGACCATTTTGTGCATTTCGATGAAACTTGGTTATACAAAAACATCAAAGTGCACAAAAGAGTTCCAAATCGCATTTGGAGACGTTTTAGACCATTTTGTGCATTTCGAAAAAACTTTTAACACAAAAACATCAAAGTGCATACAATAGCTTAATATCGTATTTGGAGACGTTTTAGACCATTTTGTGCATTTCGATGAAACGTTTCACCCAAAACATAAAAGTGCATACAATAGCTTAATATCGTATTTGGAGACGTTTTAGACCATTTTGTGCATTTCGAAAAAACTTTTCACACAAAAACATCAAAGTGCATACAATAGCTTAATATCGTATTTGGAGACGTTTTAGACCATTTTGTGCATTTCGATGAAACTTTTCAAACAAAAACATCAATGTGCATACAACAGCTTATTATCGCATTTGGAGACGTTTTAGACCATTTTGTGCATTTCGAAAAAACTTTTCACACAAAAACATCAAAGTGCCTACAATAGCTTATTATCGTATTTGGAGACGTTTTAGACCATTTTGTGCATTTCGATGAAACTTTTCACACAAAAACATAAAAGTGCATACAATAGCTTAATATCGTATTTGGAGACGTTTTAGACCATTTTGTGCATCTTTATGAAACTTTTCACCCAAAACATAAAAGTGCACAAAATAGCTTCAAATCGCATTTGGAGACATTTTTGACCAATTTGTGCATTTCGATGAAACTTTTTACACAAAAACAACAAAGTGCATACAATAGCTTAATATCGTATTTGGAGACGTTTTAGACCATTTTGTGCATTTCGATGAAACTTTTCAAACAAAAACATCAATGTGCATACAACAGCTTATTATCGCATTTGGAGACGTTTTAGACCATTTTGTGCATTTCGAAAAAACTTTTCACACAAAAACATCAAAGTGCATACAATAGCTTAATATCGTATTTGGAGACGTTTTAGACCATTTTGTGCATTTCGATGAAACTTTTCACACAAAAACATAAAAGTGCATAAAATAGCTTAATATCGTATTTGGAGACGTTTTAGACCATTTTGTGCATTTCGATAAAACTTTTCACACAAAAACATCAAAGTGCATACAATAGCTTAATATCGTATTTGGAGACGTTTTAGACCATTTTGTGCATTTCAATGAAACTTTTCACACAAAACAACAAAGTGCTCAAAATAGCTTCAAATCGCATTTGGAGACGTTTTAGACCATTTTGTGCATTTCGAAAAAACTTGATTACACAAAAATATCAAAGTGCTTAAAATCACATTTGAAACCGTTTTAGACCATTTTGAGCATTTCGATAAAACTTTTTACACAAAACATTAAAGTGCACAAAATAGCTTCAAATCGCATTTGGAGACGTTTTAGACCATTTTGTGCATTTCGATGAAACTTGGTTACACAAAAACATCAAAGTGCACAAAAGAGTTCCAAATCGCATTTGGAGACGTTTTACACCATTTTGTGCATTTCGAAAAAACTTTTCACACAAAAACATCAAAGTGCATACAATAGCTTAATATCGTATTTGGAGACGTTTTAGACCATTTTGTGCATTTCGATGAAACTTTTCACACAAAACATAAAAGTGCACAAAATAGCTTCAAATCGCATTTGTAGACGTTTTAGACCATTTTGTGCATTTCGAAAAAACTTTTTACACAAAAACATCAAAGTGCATACAATAGCTTAATATTGTATTTGGAGACGTTTTAGACCATTTTGTGCATTTCGATGAAACTTTTCACCCAAAACATAAAAGTGCACAAAATAGCTTCAAATCGCATTTGGAGACGTTTTAGACCATTTTGTGCATTTCGAAAAAACTTGATTACACAAAAATATCAAAGTGCTTAAAATCACATTTGAAACCGTTTTAGACCATTTTGAGCATTTCGATAAAACTTTTCACACAAAACATTAAAGTGCACAAAATAGCTTCAAATCGCATTTGGAGACGTTTTAGACCATTTTGTGCATTTCGATGAAACTTGGTTACACAAAAACATCAAAGTGCACAAAAGAGTTCCAAATCGCATTTGGAGACGTTTTACACCATTTTGTGCATTTCGAAAAAACTTTTCACACAAAAACATCAAAGTGCCTACAATAGCTTAATATCGTATTTGGAGACGTTTTAGACAATTTTGTGCATTTCGATGAAACTTTTCAAACAAAAACATCAATGTGCATACAACAGCTTATTATCGCATTTGGAGACGTTTTAGACCATTTTGTGCATTTCGAAAAAACTTTTCACACAAAAACATCAAAGTGCATACAATAGCTTAATATCGTATTTGGAGACGTTTTAGACCATTTTGTGCATTTCGATGAAACTGTTCACACAAAAACATAAAAGTGCATACAATAGCTTAATATCGTATTTGGAGACGTTTTAGACCATTTTGTGCATTTCGATAAAACTTTTCACCCAAAACATAAAAGTGCACAAAATAGCTTCAAATCGCATTTGGAGACATTTTTGACCAATTTGTGCATTTCGATGAAACTTTTTACACAAAAACAACAAAGTGCATACAATAGCTTAATATCGTATTTGGAGACGTTTTAGACCATTTTGTGCATTTCGATGAAAGTTTTCAAACAAAAACATCAATGTGCATACAACAGCTTATTATCGCATTTGGAGACGTTTTAGACCATTTTGTGCATTTCGAAAAAACTTTTCACACAAAAACATCAAAGTGCATACAATAGCTTAATATCGTATTTGGAGACGTTTTAGACCATTTTGTGCATTTCGATGAAACTTTTCACACAAAAATATAAAAGTGCATACAATAGCTTAATATCGTATTTGGAGGCGTTTTAGACCATTTTGTGCATTTCGATGAAACTTTTCACCCAAAACATAAAAGTGCACAAAATAGCTTCAAATCGCATTTGGAGACATTTTTGACCAATTTGTGCATTTCGATGAAACTTTTTACACAAAAACAACAAAGTGCATACAATAGCTTAATATCGTATTTGGAGACGTTTTAGACCATTTTGTGCATTTCGATGAAACTTTTCAAACAAAAACATCAATGTGCATACAACAGCTTATTATCGCATTTGGAGACGTTTTAGACCATTTTGTGCATTTCGAAAAAACTTTTCACACAAAAACATCAAAGTGCAAACAATAGCTTAATATCGTATTTGGAGACGTTTTAGACCATTTTGTGCATTTCGATGAAACTTTTCACACAAAAACATAAAAGTGCATACAATAGCTTAATATCGTATTTGGAGACGTTTTAGACCATTTTGAGCATTTCGAAAAAACTTTTCACTCAAAAACATCAAAGTGCATACAATAGCTTAATATAGTATTTGGAGACGTTTTAGACCATTTTGAGCATTTCGATAAAACTTTTCACACAAAACATTAAAGTGCACAAAATAGCTTCAAATCGCATTTGGAGACGTTTTAGACCATTTTGTGCATTTCGATGAAACTTGGTTGCACAAAAACGTCAAAGTGCACAAAAGAGTTCCAAATCGCATTTGAGACGTTTTAGACCATTTTGTGCATTTCGAAAAAACTTTTCACACAAAAACATCAAAGTGCATACAATAGCTTAATATCATATTTGGAGACGTTTTAGACCATTTTGTGCATTTCGATGAAACTTTTCACACAAAACATAAAAGTGCATAAAATAGCTTCAAATCGCATTTGGAGACGTTTTAGACCATTTTGTGCATTTCGATGAAACTTGGTTACACAAAAACATCAAAGTGCACAAAAAAGTTCCAAATCGCATTTGGAGACGTTTTAGACCATTTTGTGCATTTCAAAAAAACTTTTCACACAAAAACATCAAAGTGCATACAATAGCTTAATATCGTATTTGAAGACGTTTTAGACCATTTTGTGCATTTCGATGAAACTTGATTACACAAAAACATCAAAGTGCTTAAAATCACATTTGAAACCGTTTTAGAACATTTTGAGCATTTCGAAAAAACTTTTCAAACAAAAACAGCAATGTGCATAAAACAGCTTATTATCGCATTTGGAGACGTTTTAGACCATTTTGTGCATTTCGATGAAACTTTTCAAACAAAAACATCAATGTGCATACAACAGCTTATTATCGCATTTGGAGACGTTTTAGACCATTTTGTGCATTTCGAAAAAACTTTTCTCACAAAAACATCAAAGTGCATACAATAGCTTAATATCGTATTTGGAGACGTTTTAAACCATTTTGTGCATTTCGATGAAACTTTTCACACAAAACATAAAAGTGCACAAAATAGCTTCAAATCGCATTTGTAGACGTTTTAGACCATTTTGTGCATTTCGAAACAACTTTTCACACAAAAACATCAAAGTGCATACAATAGCTTAATATCATATTTGGAGACGTTTTAGACCATTTTGTGCATTTCGATGAAACTTTTCCCACAAAACATAAAAGTGCATAAAATAGCTTCAAATCGCATTTGGAGACGTTTTAGACCATTTTGTGCATTTCGATGAAACTTGGTTACACTAAAACATCAAAGTGCACAAAAGAGTTCCAAATCGCATTTGGAGACGTTTTAGACCATTTTGTGCATTTCAAAAAAACTTTTCACACAAAAACATAAAAGTGCATACAATAGCTTAATATCGTATTTGGAGACGTTTTAGACCATTTTGTGCATTTCGATGAAACTTTTCACCCAAAACATAAAAGTGCACAAAATAGCTTCAAATCGCATTTGGATACATTTTTGACCAATTTGTGCATTTCGATGAAACTTTTTACACAAAAACAACAAAGTGCATACAATAGCTTAATATCGTATTTGGAGACGTTTTAGACCATTTTGTGCATTTCGATGAAACTTTTCAAACAAAAACATCAATGTGCATACAACAGCTTATTATCGCATTTGGAGACGTTTTAGACCATTTTGTGCATTTCGAAAAAACTTTTCACACAAAAACATCAAAGTGCATACAATAGCTTAATATCGTATTTGGAGACGTTTTAGACCATTTTGTGCATTTCGATGAAACTTTTCACACAAAAACATAAAAGTGCATAAAATAGCTTAATATCGTATTTGGAGACGTTTTAGACCATTTTGTGCATTTCGATGAAACTTTTCACCCAAACATAAAAGTGCACAAAATAGCTTCAAATCGCATTTGGAGACATTTTTGACCAATTTGTGCATTTCGATAAAACTTTTCACACAAAAACATCAAAGTGCATACAATAGCTTAATATCGTATTTGGAGACGTTTTAGACCATTTTGTGCATTTCAATGAAACTTTTCACACAAAACAACAAAGTGCACAAAATAGCTTCAAATCGCATTTGGAGACGTTTTAGACCATTTTGTGCATTTTGAAAAAACTTGATTACACAAAAATATCAAAGTGCTTAAAATCACATTTGAAACCGTTTTAGACCATTTTGAGCATTTCGATAAAACTTTTCACACAAAACATTAAAGTGCACAAAATAGCTTCAAATCGCATTTGGAGACGTTTTAGACCATTTTGTGCATTTCGATGAAACTTGGTTACACAAAAACATCAAAGTGCACAAAAGGGTTCCAAATCGCATTTGGAGACGTTTTAGACCATTTTGTGCATTTCGAAAAAAATTTTCACACAAAAACATCAAAGTGCGTTTTAGACCATTTTGTGCATTTCGAAAAAACTTTTCACACAAAAACATCAAAGTGCATACAATAGCTTACTATCATATTTGGAGACGTTTTAGACCATTTTGTGCATTTCGATGAAACTTTTCACACAAAACATAAAAGTGCATATAGCTTCAAATCGCATTTGGAGACGTTTTAGACCATTTTGTGCATTTCGATGAAACTTTTCACACCAAAACATCAAAGTGCATACAATAGCTTAATTTCGTATTTGGAGACGTTATAGACCATTTTGTGCATTTCGATGAAACTTTTCACACAAAACCATCAAAGTGCATAAAATATCTTCAAATCGCATTTGCAGACGTTTTAGACCATTTTGTGCATTTCGATGAAACTTAGTTACACAAAAACATCAAAGTGCTTAAAATCACATTTGAAACCGTTTTAGACCATTTCGAGCATTTCTATAAAACTTTTGACACAAAACATCAAAGTGCACAAAAGAACTCAAAATCGCATATGGAGACGTTTTAGACCATTTTGAGCATTTCGAAAAAACTTTTCACTCAAAAACATCAAAGTGCATACAATAGCTTAATATAGTATTTGGAGACGTTTTAGACCATTTTGAGCATTTCGATAAAACTTTTCACACAAAACATTAAAGTGCACAAAATAGCTTCAAATCGCATTTGGAGACGTTTTAGACCATTTTGTGCATTTCGATGAAACTTGGTTACACAAAAACATCAAAGTGCACAAAAGAGTTCCAAATCGCATTTGAGACGTTTTAGACCATTTTGTGCATTTCGAAAAAACTTTTCACACAAAAACATCAAAGTGCATACAATAGCTTAATATCATATTTGGAAACGTTTTAGACCATTTTGTGCATTTCGATGAAACTTTTCACACAAAACATAAAAGTGCATAAAATAGCTTCAAATCGCATTTGGAGACGTTTTAGACCATTTTGTGCATTTCGATGAAACTTGGTTACACAAAAACATCAAAGTGCACAAAAGAGTTCCAAGTCGCATTTGGAGACGTTTTAGACCATTTTGTGCATTTCAAAAAAACTTTTCACACAAAAACATCAAAGTGCATACAATAGCTTAATATCGTATTTGGAGACGTTTTAGACCATTTTGTGCATTTCGATGAAACTTTTCACACAAAACATCAAAGTGCACAAAATAGCTTCAAATCGCATTTGGAGACGTTTTAGACCATTTTGTGCATTTCGATGAAACTTGATTACACAAAAACATCAAAGTGCTTAAAATCACATTTGAAACCGTTTTAGAACATTTTGAGCATTTCGAAAAAACTTTTCAAACAAAAACATCAATGTGCATACAACAGCTTATTATCGTATTTGGAGACGTTTTAGACCATTTTGTGCATTTCGATGAAACTTTTCACACAAAAACATAAAAGTGTATACAATAGCTTAATATCGTATTTGGAGACGTTTTAGACCATTTTGTGCATTTCGATGAAACTTTTCACCCAAAACATAAAAGTGCACAAAATAGCTTCAAATCGCATTTGGATACATTTTTGACCAATTTGTGCATTTCGATGAAACTTTTTACACAAAAACAACAAAGTGCATACAATAGCTTAATATCGTATTTGGAGACGTTTTAGACCATTTTGTGCATTTCGATGAAACTTTTCAAACAAAAACATCAATGTGCATACAACAGCTTATTATCGCATTTGGAGACGTTTTAGACCATTTTGTGCATTTCGAAAAAACTTTTCACACAAAAACATCAAAGTGCATACAATAGCTTAATATCGTATTTGGAGACGTTTTAGACCATTTTGTGCATTTCGATGAAACTTTTCACACAAACATAAAAGTGCACAAAATAGCTTCAAATCGCATTTGGAGACATTTTTGACCAATTTGTGCATTTCGATAAAACTTTTCACACAAAAACATCAAAGTGCATACAATAGCTTAATATCGTATTTGGAGACGTTTTAGACCATTTTGTGCATTTCAATGAAACTTTTCACACAAAACAACAAAGTGCACAAAATAGCTTCAAATCGCATTTGGAGACGTTTTAGACCATTTTGTGCATTTCGAAAAAACTTGATTACACAAAAATATCAAAGTGCTTAAAATCACATTTGAAACCGTTTTAGACCATTTTGAGCATTTCGATAAAACTTTTCACACAAAACATTAAAGTGCACAAAATAGCTTCAAATCGCATTTGGAGACGTTTTAGACCATTTTGTGCATTTCGATGAAACTTGGTTACACAAAAACATCAAAGTGCACAAAAGAGTTCCAAATCGCATTTGGAGACGTTTTAGACCATTTTGTGCATTTCGAAAAAACTTTTCACACAAAAACATCAAAGTGCGTTTTAGACCATTTTGTGCATTTCGAAAAAACTTTTCACACAAAAACATCAAAGTGCATACAATAGCTTAATATCATATTTGGAAACGTTTTAGACCATTTTGTGCATTTCGATGAAACTTTTCACACAAAACATAAAAGTGCATAAAATAGCTTCAAATCGCATTTGGAGACGTTTTAGACCATTTTGTGCATTTCGATGAAACTTGGTTACACAAAAACATCAAAGTGCACAAAAGAGTTCCAAGTCGCATTTGGAGACGTTTTAGACCATTTTGTGCATTTCAAAAAAACTTTTCACACAAAAACATCAAAGTGCATACAATAGCTTAATATCGTATTTGGAGACGTTTTAGACCATTTTGTGCATTTCGATGAAACTTTTCACACAAAACATCAAAGTGCACAAAATAGCTTCAAATCGCATTTGGAGACGTTTTAGACCATTTTGTGCATTTCGATGAAACTTGATTACACAAAAACATCAAAGTGCTTAAAATCACATTTGAAACCGTTTTAGAACATTTTGAGCATTTCGAAAAAACTTTTCAAACAAAAACATCAATGTGCATACAACAGCTTATTATCGTATTTGGAGACGTTTTAGACCATTTTGTGCATTTCGATGAAACTTTTCACACAAAAACATAAAAGTGTATACAATAGCTTAATATCGTATTTGGAGACGTTTTAGACCATTTTGTGCATTTCGATGAAACTTTTCACCCAAAACATAAAAGTGCACAAAATAGCTTCAAATCGCATTTGGATACATTTTTGACCAATTTGTGCATTTCGATGAAACTTTTTACACAAAAACAACAAAGTGCATACAATAGCTTAATATCGTATTTGGAGACGTTTTAGACCATTTTGTGCATTTCGATGAAACTTTTCAAACAAAAACATCAATGTGCATACAACAGCTTATTATCGCATTTGGAGACGTTTTAGACCATTTTGTGCATTTCGAAAAAACTTTTCACACAAAAACATCAAAGTGCATACAATAGCTTAATATCGTATTTGGAGACGTTTTAGACCATTTTGTGCATTTCGATGAAACTTTTCACACAAACATAAAAGTGCACAAAATAGCTTCAAATCGCATTTGGAGACATTTTTGACCAATTTGTGCATTTCGATAAAACTTTTCACACAAAAACATCAAAGTGCATACAATAGCTTAATATCGTATTTGGAGACGTTTTAGACCATTTTGTGCATTTCAATGAAACTTTTCACACAAAACAACAAAGTGCACAAAATAGCTTCAAATCGCATTTGGAGACGTTTTAGACCATTTTGTGCATTTCGAAAAAACTTGATTACACAAAAATATCAAAGTGCTTAAAATCACATTTGAAACCGTTTTAGACCATTTTGAGCATTTCGATAAAACTTTTCACACAAAACATTAAAGTGCACAAAATAGCTTCAAATCGCATTTGGAGACGTTTTAGACCATTTTGTGCATTTCGATGAAACTTGGTTACACAAAAACATCAAAGTGCACAAAAGAGTTCCAAATCGCATTTGGAGACGTTTTAGACCATTTTGTGCATTTCGAAAAAACTTTTCACACAAAAACATCAAAGTGCGTTTTAGACCATTTTGTGCATTTCGAAAAAACTTTTCACACAAAAACACCAAAGTGCATACAATAGCTTACTATCATATTTGGAGACGTTTTAGACCATTTTGAGCATTTCGATGAAACTTTTCAGACAAAACATAAAAGTGCATAAAATAGCTTCAAATCGCATTTGGAGACGTTTTAGACCATTTTGTGCATTTCGATGAAACTTTTCACACAAAAACATCAAAGTGCATACAATAGCTTAATATCGTATTTGGAGACGTTTTAGACCATTTTGTGCATTTCGATGAAACTTTTCACACAAAACCATCAAAGTGCATAAAATATCTTCAAATCGCATTTGCAGACGTTTTAGACCATTTTGTGCATTTCGATGAAACTTAGTTACACAAAAACATCAAAGTGCTTAAAATCACATTTGAAACCGTTTTAGACCATTTCGAGCATTTCTATAAAACTTTTGACACAAAACATCAAAGTGCACAAAAGAACTCAAAATCGCATTTGGAGACGTTTTAGACCATTTTGAGCATTTCGAAAAAACTTTTCACACAAAACATTAAAGTGCACAAAATAGCTTCAAATCGCATTTGGAGACGTTTTAGACCATTTTGTGCATTTCGATGAAACTTTTCACACAAAAACATCAAAGTGCATACAATAGCTTAATATCATATTTGGAGACGTTTTAGACCATTTTGTGCATTTCGATGAAACTTTTCACACAAAACATAAAAGTGCATAAAATAGCTTCAAATCGCATTTGGAGACGTTTTAGACCATTTTGTGCATTTCGATGAAACTTGGTTACACAAAAACATCAAAGTGCACAAAAGAGTTCCAAATCGCATTTGGAGACGTTTTAGACCATTTTGTGCATTTCAAAAAAACTTTTCACACAAAAACATCAAAGTGCATACAATAGCTTAATATCGTATTTGGAGACGTTTTAGACCATTTTGTGCATTTCGATGAAACTTTTCACACAAAACATCAAAGTGCACAAAATAGCTTCAAATCGCATTTGGAGACGTTTTAGACCATTTTGTGCATTTCGATGAAACTTGATTACACAAAAACATCAAAGTGCTTAAAATCACATTTGAAACCGTTTTAGAACATTTTGAGCATTTCGAAAAAACTTTTCAAACAAAAACATCAATGTGCATACAACAGCTTATTATCGCATTTGGAGACGTTTTAGACCATTTTGTGCATTTCGATGAAACTTTTCAAACAAAAACATCAATGTGCATACAACAGCTTATTATCGCATTTGGAGACGTTTTAGACCATTTTGTGCATTTCGAAAAAACTTTTCACACAAAAACATCAAAGTGCATACAATAGCTTAATATCGTATAAGGAGACGTTTTAAACCATTTTGTGCATTTCGATGAAACTTTTCACACAAAACATAAAAGTGCACAAAATAGCTTCAAATCGCATTTGTAGACGTTTTAGACCATTTTGTGCATTTCGAAAAAACTTTTCACACAAAACCATCAAAGTGCATAAAATAGCTTCAAATCGCATTTGCAGACGTTTTAGACCATTTTGTGCATTTCGATGAAACTTAGTTACACAAAAACATCAAAGTGCTTAAAATCACATTTGAAACCGTTTTAGACCATTTCGAGCATTTCTATAAAACTTTTGACACAAAACATCAAAATGCACAAAAGAGCTCCAAATCGCATTTGGAGACGTTTTAGACCATTTTGAGCATTTCGAAAAAACTTTTCACTCAAAAACATCAAAGTGCATACAATAGCTTAATATAGTATTTGGAGACGTTTTAGACCATTTTGTGCATTTCGATGAAACTTTTCACACAAAACATCAAAGTGCACAAATTAGCTTCAAATCGCATTTGGAGACGTTTTAGACCATTTTGTGCATTTCGATGAAACTTGATTACACAAAAACATCAAAGTGCTTAAAATCACATTTGAAACCGTTTTAGAACATTTTGAGCATTTCGAAAAAACATGTTAACATAAAAACACCAAAGTGCTTAGAATAGCTTTAAAACGGATTTGGAGACGTTTTAGACCATTTTGTGCATTTCGATGAAACTTTTCACACAAAAACATCAAAGTGCATACAATAGCTTAATATCGTATTTGGAGACGTTTTAGACCATTTTGTGCATTTCGATGAAACTTTTCACACAAAACCATCAAAGTGCATAAAATATCTTCAAATCGCATTTGCAGACGTTTTAGACCATTTTGTGCATTTCGATGAAACTTAGTTACACAAAAACATCAAAGTGCTTAAACTCACATTTGAAACCGTTTTAGACCATTTCGAGCATTTCTATAAAACTTTTGACACAAAACATCAAAGTGCACAAAAGAACTCAAAATCGCATTTGGAGACGTTTTAGACCATTTTGAGCATTTCGAAAAAACTTTTCACTCAAAAACATCAAAGTGCATACAATAGCTTAATATAGTATTTGGAGACGTTTTAGACCATTTTGAGCATTTCGATAAAACTTTTCACACAAAACATTAAAGTGCACAAAATAGCTTCAAATCGCATTTGGAGACGTTTTAGACCATTTTGTGCATTTTGATGAAACTTGGTTGCACAAAAACATCAAAGTGCACAAAAGAGTTCCAAATCGCATTTGAGACGTTTTAGACCATTTTGTGCATTTCGAAAAAACTTTTCACACAAAAACATCAAAGTGCATACAATAGCTTAATATCATATTTGGAGACGTTTTAGACCATTTTGTGCATTTCGATGAAACTTTTCACACAAAACATAAAAGTGCATAAAATAGCTTCAAATCGCATTTGGAGACGTTTTAGACCATTTTGTGCATTTCGATGAAACTTGGTTACACAAAAACATCAAAGTGCACAAAAGAGTTCCAAATCGCATTTGGAGACGTTTTAGACCATTTTGTGCATTTCAAAAAAACTTTTCACACAAAAACATCAAAGTGCATACAATAGCTTAATATCGTATTTGGAGACGTTTTAGACCATTTTGTGCATTTCGATGAAACTTTTCACACAAAACATCAAAGTGCACAAAATAGCTTCAAATCGCATTTGGAGACGTTTTAGACCATTTTGTGCATTTCGATGAAACTTGATTACACAAAAACATCAAAGTGCTTAAAATCACATTTGAAACCGTTTTAGAACATTTTGAGCATTTCGAAAAAACTTTTCAAACAAAAACATCAATGTGCATACAACAGCTTATTATCGCATTTGGAGACGTTTTAGACCATTTTGTGCATTTCGAAAAAACTTTTCACACAAAAACATCAAAGTGCATACAATAGCTTAATATCGTATTTGGAGACGTTTTAAACCATTTTGTGCATTTCGATGAAACTTTTCACACAAAACATAAAAGTGCACAAAATAGCTTCAAATCGCATTTGTAGACGTTTTAGACCATTTTGTGCATTTCGAAAAAACTTTTCACACAAAAACATCAAAGTGCATACAATAGCTTAATATCGTATTTGGAGACGTTTTAGACCATTTTGTGCATTTCGATGAAACTTTTCACCCAAAACATAAAAGTGCACAAAATAGCTTCAAATCGCATTTGGAGACATTTTTGACAAATTTGTGCATTTCGATGAAACTTTTTACACAAAAACAACAAAGTGCATACAATAGCTTAATATCGTATTTGGAGACGTTTTAGACCATTTTGTGCATTTCGATGAAACTTTTCAAACAAAAACATCAATGTGCATACAACAGCTTATTATCGCATTTGGAGACGTTTTAGACCATTTTGTGCATTTCGAAAAAACTTTGCACACAAAAAAATCAAAGTGCATACAATAGCTTAATATCGTATTTGGAGACGTTTTAGACGATTTTGTGCATTTCGATGAAACTTTTCACACAAAACCATCAAAGTGCATAAAATAGCTTCAAATCGCATTTGCAGACGTTTTAGACCATTTTGTGCATTTCGATGAAACTTAGTTACACAAAAACATCAAAGTGCTTAAAATCACATTTGAAACCGTTTTAGACCATTTTGTGCATTTCGAAAAAACTTTTCACACAAAAACATCAAAGTGCATACAATAGCTTAATATCGTATTTGGAGACGTTTTAGACCATTTTTTGCATTTCGATGAAACTTTTCACACAAAAACAACAAAGTGCATACAATATCTTAATATCGTATTTGGAGACGTTTTAGACCATTTTGTGCATTTCGATGAAACTTAGTTACACAAAAACATCAAAGTGCTTAAAATCACATTTGAAACCGTTTTAGACCATTTCGAGCATTTCTATAAAACTTTTGACACAAAACATCAAAATGCACAAAAGAGCTCCAAATCGCATTTGGAGACGTTTTAGACCATTTTGAGCATTTCGAAAAAACTTTTCACTCAAAAACATCAAAGTGCATACAATAGCTTAATATAGTATTTGGAGACGTTTTAGACCATTTTGTGCATTTCGATGAAACTTTTCACACAAAACATCAAAGTGCACAAAACAGCTTCAAATCGCATTTGGAGACGTTTTAGACCATTTTGTGCATTTCGATGAAAATTGGTTACACAAAAACATCAAAGTGCACAAAAGAGTTCCAAATCGCATTTGGAGACGTTTTAGACCATTTTGTGCATTTCGAAAAAACTTTTCACACAAAAACATCAAAGTGCATACAATAGCTTAATATCGTATTTGGAGACGTTTTAGACCATTTTTTGCATTTCGATGAAACTTTTCACACAAAAACAACAAAGTGCATGCAATATCTTAATATCGTATTTGGAGACGTTTTAGACCATTTTGTGCATTTCGATGAAACTTAGTTACACAAAAACATCAAAGTGCTTAAAATCACATTTGAAACCGTTTTAGACCATTTCGAGCATTTCTATAAAACTTTTGACACAAAACATCAAAATGCACAAAAGAGCTCCAAATCGCATTTGGAGACGTTTTAGACCATTTTGAGCATTTCGAAAAAACTTTTCACTCAAAAACATCAAAGTGCATACAATAGCTTAATATAGTATTTGGAGACGTTTTAGACCATTTTGTGCATTTCGATGAAACTTTTCACACAAAACATCAAAGTGCACAAAACAGCTTCAAATCGCATTTGGAGACGTTTTAGACCATTTTGTGCTTTTCGATGAAACTTGATTACACAAAAACATCAAAGTGCTTAAAATCACATTTGAAACCGTTTTAGAACATTTTGAGCATTTCGAAAAAACATGTTAACATAAAAACACCAAAGTGCTTAGAATAGCTTTAAAACGGATTTGGAGACGTTTTAGACCATTTTGTGCATTTCGTTAAAACTTTTCACACAAAAACATCAAAGTGCATACAATAGCTTAATATCGTATTTGGAGACGTTTTAGACCGTTTTGTGCATTTTGATGAAACTTTTTACATAAAACATCAAAGTGCACAAAATAGCTTCAAATCGCATTTGGAGACGTTTTAGACCATTTTGTGCATTTCGATGAAACTTTTCACACAAAAACAACAAAGTGCATACAATATCTTAATATCGTATTGGGAGACGTTTTAGACCATTTTGTGCATTTCGATGAAACTTAGTTACACAAAAACATCAAAGTGCTTAAAATCACATTTGAAACCGTTTTAGACCATTTCGAGCATTTCTATAAAACTTTTGACACAAAACATCAAAGTGCACAAAAGAGCTCCAAATCGCATTAGGAGACGTTTTAGACCATTTTGTGCATTTCGAAAAAACTTTTCACACAAAAACATCAAAGTGCATACAATAGCTTAATATCGTATTTGGAGACGTTTTAGACCATTTTTTGCATTTCGATAAAACTTTTCACACAAAACATTAAAGTGCACAAAATAGCTTCAAATCGCATTTGGAGACGTTTTAGACCATTTTGTGCATTTCGATGAAAATTGGTTACACAAAAACATCAAAGTGCACAAAAGAGTTCCAAATCGCATTTAGAGACGTTTTAGACCATTTTGTGCATTTCGAAAAAACTTTTCACACAAAAACATCAAAGTGCATACAATAGCTTAATATCGTATTTGGAGACGTTTTAGACCATTTTTTGCATTTCGATGAAACTTTTCACACAAAAAATAAAAGTGCATAAAATAGCTTCAAATCGCATTTGGAGACGTTTTAGACCATTTTGTGCATTTCGATGAAACTTTTCACACAAAAACAACAAAGTGCTTAAAATCACATTTGAAACCGTTTTAGACCATTTCGAGCATTTCTATAAAACTTTTGACATAAAACATCAAAATGCACAAAAGAGCTCCAAATCGCATTTGGAGACGTTTTAGACCATTTTGAGCATTTCGAAAAAACTTTTCACTCAAAAACATCAAAGTGCATACAATAGCTTAATATAGTATTTGGAGACGTTTTAGACGATTTTGTGCATTTCGATGAAACTTTTCACACAAAACATCAAAGTGCACAAAATAGCTTCAAATCGCATTTGGAGACGTTTTAGACCATTTTGTGCATTTCGAAGAAACTTTTCACACAAAAACAACAAAGTGCATACAATATCTTAATATCGTATAAGGAGACGTTTTAAACCATTTTGTGCATTTCGATGAAACTTTTCACACAAAACATAAAAGTGCACAAAATAGCTTCAAATCGCATTTGTAGACGTTTTAGACCATTTTGTGCATTTCGAAAAAACTTTTCACACAAAACCATCAAAGTGCATAAAATAGCTTCAAATCGCATTTGCAGACGTTTTAGACCATTTTGTGTATTTCGATGAAACTTAGTTACACAAAAACATCAAAGTGCTTAAAATCACATTTGAAACCGTTTTAGACCATTTCGAGCATTTCTATAAAACTTTTGACACAAAACATCAAAATGCACAAAAGAGCTCCAAATCGCATTTGGAGACGTTTTAGACCATTTTGAGCATTTCGAAAGAACTTTTCACTCAAAAACATCAAAGTGCATACAATAGCTTAATATAGTTTTTGGAGACGTTTTAGACCATTTTGTGCATTTCGATGAAACTTTTCACACAAAACATCAAAGTGCACAAAATAGCTTCAAATCGCATTTGGAGACGTTTTAGACCATTTTGTGCATTTCGATGAAACTTGATTACACAAAAACATCAAAGTGCTTAAAATCACATTTGAAACCGTTTTAGAACATTTTGAGCATTTCGAAAAAACATGTTAACATAAAAACACCAAAGTGCTTAGAATAGCTTTAAAACGGATTTGGAGACGTTTTAGACCATTTTGTGCATTTCGATGAAACTTTTCACACAAAAACATCAAAGTGCATACAATAGCTTAATATCGTATTTGGAGACGTTTTAGACCTTTTTGTGCATTTCGATGAAACTTTTCACACAAAACCATCAAAGTTCATAAAATATCTTCAAATCGCATTTGCAGACGTTTTAGACCATTTTGTGCATTTCGATGAAACTTAGTTACACAAAAACATCAAAGTGCTTAAAATCACATTTGAAACCGTTTTAGACCATTTCGAGCATTTCTATAAAACTTTTGACACAAAAATATCAAAGTGCATACAATAGCTTAATATAGTATTTGGAGACGTTTTAGACCATTTTGAGCATTTCGATAAAACTTTTCACAGAAAACATTAAAGTGCACAAAATAGCTTCAAATCGCATTTGGAGACGTTTTAGACCATTTTGTGCATTTCGATGAAACTTGGTTGCACAAAAACATCAAAGTGCACAAAAGAGTTCCAAATCGCATTTGAGACGTTTTAGACCATTTTGTGCATTTCGAAAAAACTTTTCACACAAAAACATCAAAGTGCATACAATAGCTTAATATCATATTTGGAGACGTTTTAGACCATTTTGTGCATTTCGATGAAACTTTTCACACAAAACATAAAAGTGCATAAAATAGCTTCAAATCGCATTTGGAGACGTTTTAGACCATTTTGTGCATTTCGATGAAACTTGGTTACACAAAAACATAAAAGTGCACAAAAGAGTTCCAAATCGCATTTGGAGACGTTTTAGACCATTTTGTGCATTTCAAAAAAACTTTTCACACAAAAACATCAAAGTGCATACAATAGCTTAATATCGTATTTGGAGACGTTTTAGACCATTTTGTGCATTTCGATGAAACTTTTCACA
Source organism: Antedon bifida (assembly GCF_963402885.1). NCBI lineage: Eukaryota > Metazoa > Echinodermata > Crinoidea > Comatulida > Antedonidae > Antedon > Antedon bifida. The sequence continues at coordinate 11,235,435 of NC_136236.1, forward strand.
CAAAACATCAAAGTGCACAAAATAGCTTCAAATCGCATTTGGAGACGTTTTAGACCATTTTGTGCATTTCGATGAAACTTGATTACACAAAAACATCAAAGTGCTTAAAATCACATTTGAAACCGTTTTAGAACATTTTGAGCATTTCGAAAAAACTTTTCAAACAAAAACATCAATGTGCTTACAACAGCTTATTATCGCATTTGGAGACGTTTTAGACCATTTTGTGCATTTCGAAAAAACATTTCACACAAAAACATCAAAATGCATACAATAGCTTAATATCGTATTTGGAGACGTTTTAAACCATTTTGTGCATTTCGATGAAACTTTTCACACAAAACATAAAAGTGCACAAAATAGCTTCAAATCGCATTTGTAGACGTTTTAGACCATTTTGTGCATTTCGAAAAAACTTTTCACACAAAAACATCAAAGTGCATACAATAGCTTAATATCGTATTTGGAGACGTTTTAGACCATTTTGTGCATTTCGATGAAACTTTTCACCCAAAACATAAAAGTGCACAAAATTGCTTCAAATCGCATTTGGAGACATTTTTGACAAATTTGTGCATTTCGATGAAACTTTTTACACAAAAACAACAAAGTGCATACAATAGCTTAATATCGTATTTGGAGACGTTTTAGACCATTTTGTGCATTTCGATGAAACTTTTCAAACAAAAACATCAATGTGCATACAACAGCTTATTATCGCATTTGGAGACGTTTTAGACCATTTTGTGCATTTCGAAAAAACTTTTCACACAAAACCATCAAAGTGCATAAAATAGCTTCAAATCGCATTTGCAGACGTTTTAGACCATTTTGTGCATTTCGATGAAACTTAGTTACAAAAAAACATCAAAGTGCTTAAAATCACATTTGAAACCGTTTTAGACCATTTCGAGCATTTCTATAAAACTTTTGACACAAAACATCAAAATGCACAAAAGAGCTCCAAATCGCATTTGGAGACGTTTTAGACCATTTTGAGCATTTCGAAAGAACTTTTCACTCAAAAACATCAAAGTGCATACAATAGCTTAATATAGTATTTGGAGACGTTTTAGACCATTTTGTGCATTTCGATGAAACTTTTCACACAAAACATCAAAGTGCACAAAATAGCTTCAAATCGCATTTGGAGACGTTTTAGACCATTTTGTGCATTTCGATGAAACTTGATTACACAAAAACATCAAAGTGCTTAAAATCACATTTGAAACCGTTTTAGAACATTTTGAGCATTTCGAAAAAACATGTTAACATAAAAACACCAAAGTGCTTAGAATAGCTTTAAAACGGATTTGGAGACGTTTTAGACCATTTTGTGCATTTCGATGAAACTTTTCACACAAAAACATCAAAGTGCATACAATAGCTTAATATCGTATTTGGAGACGTTTTAGACCTTTTTGTGCATTTCGATGAAACTTTTCACACAAAACCATCAAAGTTCATAAAATATCTTCAAATCGCATTTGCAGACGTTTTAGACCATTTTGTGCATTTCGATGAAACTTAGTTACACAAAAACATCAAAGTGCTTAAAATCACATTTGAAACCGTTTTAGACCATTTCGAGCATTTCTATAAAACTTTTGACACAAAAATATCAAAGTGCATACAATAGCTTAATATAGTATTTGGAGACGTTTTAGACCATTTTGAGCATTTCGATAAAACTTTTCACACAAAACATTAAAGTGCACAAAATAGCTTCAAATCGCATTTGGAGACGTTTTAGACCATTTTGTGCATTTCGATGAAACTTGGTTGCACAAAAACATCAAAGTGCACAAAAGAGTTCCAAATCGCATTTGAGACGTTTTAGACCATTTTGTGCATTTCGAAAAAACTTTTCACACAAAAACATCAAAGTGCATACAATAGCTTAATATCATATTTGGAGACGTTTTAGACCATTTTGTGCATTTCGATGAAACTTTTCACACAAAACATAAAAGTGCATAAAATAGCTTCAAATCGCATTTGGAGACGTTTTAGACCATTTTGTGCATTTCGATGAAACTTGGTTACACAAAAACATCAAAGTGCACAAAAGAGTTCCAAATCGCATTTGGAGACGTTTTAGACCATTTTGTGCATTTCAAAAAAACTTTTCACACAAAAACATCAAAGTGCATACAATAGCTTAATATCGTATTTGGAGACGTTTTAGACCATTTTGTGCATTTCGATGAAACTTTTCACACAAAACATCAAAGTGCACAAAATAGCTTCAAATCGCATTTGGAGACGTTTTAGACCATTTTGTGCATTTCGATGAAACTTGATTACACAAAAACATCAAAGTGCTTAAAATCACATTTGAAACCGTTTTAGAACATTTTGAGCATTTCGAAAAAACTTTTCAAACAAAAACATCAATGTGCATACAACAGCTTATTATCGCATTTGGAGACGTTTTAGACCATTTTGTGCATTTCGAAAAAACATTTCACACAAAAACATCAAAGTGCATACAATAGCTTAATATCGTATTTGGAGACGTTTTAAACCATTTTGTGCATTTCGATGAAACTTTTCACACAAAACATAAAAGTGCACAAAATAGCTTCAAATCGCATTTGTAGACGTTTTAGACCATTTTGTGCATTTCGAAAAAACTTTTCACACAAAAACATCAAAGTGCATACAATAGCTTAATATCGTATTTGGAGACGTTTTAGACCATTTTGTGCATTTCGATGAAACTTTTCACCCAAAACATAAAAGTGCACAAAATTGCTTCAAATCGCATTTGGAGACATTTTTGACAAATTTGTGCATTTCGATGAAACTTTTTACACAAAAACAACAAAGTGCATACAATAGCTTAATATCGTATTTGGAGACGTTTTAGACCATTTTGTGCATTTCGATGAAACTTTTCAAACAAAAACATCAATGTGCATACAACAGCTTATTATCGCATTTGGAGACGTTTTAGACCATTTTGTGCATTTCGAAAAAACTTTGCACACAAAAAAATCAAAGTGCATACAATAGCTTAATATCGTATTTGGAGACGTTTTAGACGATTTTGTGCATTTCGATGAAACTTTTCACACAAAACCATCAAAGTGCATAAAATAGCTTCAAATCGCATTTGCAGACGTTTTAGACCATTTTGTGCATTTCGATGAAACTTAGTTACAAAAAACATCAAAGTGCTTAAAATCACATTTGAAACCGTTTTAGACCATTTTGTGCATTTCGAAAAAACTTTTCACACAAAAACATCAAAGTGCATACAATAGCTTAATATCGTATTTGGAGACGTTTTAGACCATTTTTTGCATTTCGATGAAACTTTTCACACAAAAACAACAAAGTGCATACAATATCTTAATATCGTATTTGGAGACGTTTTAGACCATTTTGTGCATTTCGATGAAACTTAGTTACACAAAAACATCAAAGTGCTTAAAATCACATTTGAAACCGTTTTAGACCATTTCGAGCATTTCTATAAAACTTTTGACACAAAACATCAAAATGCACAAAAGAGCTCCAAATCGCATTTGGAGACGTTTTAGACCATTTTGAGCATTTCGAAAAAACTTTTCACTCAAAAACATCAAAGTGCATACAATAGCTTAATATAGTATTTGGAGACGTTTTAGACCATTTTGTGCATTTCGATGAAACTTTTCACACAAAACATCAAAGTGCACAAAACAGCTTCAAATCGCATTTGGAGACGTTTTAGACCATTTTGTGCATTTCGAAAAAACTTTTCACACAAAAACATCAAAGTGCATACAATAGCTTAATATCGTATTTGGAGACGTTTTAGACCATTTTTTGCATTTCGATGAAACTTTTCACACAAAAACAACAAAGTGCATACAATATCTTAATATCGTATTTGGAGACGTTTTAGACCATTTTGTGCATTTCGATGAAACTTAGTTACACAAAAACATCAAAGTGCTTAAAATCACATTTGAAACCGTTTTAGACCATTTCGAGCATTTCTATAAAACTTTTGACACAAAACATCAAAATGCACAAAAGAGCTCGAAATCGCATTTGGAGACGTTTTAGACCATTTTGAGCATTTCGAAAAAACTTTTCACTCAAAAACATCAAAGTGCATACAATAGCTTAATATAGTAATTGGAGACGTTTTAGACCATTTTGTGCATTTCGATGAAACTTTTCACACAAAACATCAAAGTGCACAAAACAGCTTCAAATCGCATTTGGAGACGTTTTAGACCATTTTGTGCATTTCGATGAAACTTGATTACACAAAAACATCAAAGTGCTTAAAATCACATTTGAAACCGTTTTAGAACATTTTGAGCATTTCGAAAAAACATGTTAACATAAAAACACCAAAGTGCTTAGAATAGCTTTAAAACGGATTTGGAGACGTTTTAGACCATTTTGTGCATTTCGTTAAAACTTTTCACACAAAAACATCAAAGTGCATACAATAGCTTAATATCGTATTTGGAGACGTTTTAGACCGTTTTGTGCATTTTGATGAAACTTTTTACATAAAACATCAAAGTGCACAAAATAGCTTCAAATCGCATTTGGAGACGTTTTAGACCATTTTGTGCATTTCGATGAAACTTTTCACACAAAAACAACAAAGTGCATACAATATCTTAATATCGTATTTGGAGACGTTTTAGACCATTTTGTGCATTTCGATGAAACTTAGTTACACAAAAACATCAAAGTGCTTAAAATCACATTTGAAACCGTTTTAGACCATTTCGAGCATTTCTATAAAACTTTTGACACAAAACATCAAAGTGCACAAAAGAGCTCCAAATCGCATTAGGAGACGTTTTAGACCATTTTGTGCATTTCGAAAAAACTTTTCACACAAAAACATCAAAGTGCATACAATAGCTTAATATCGTATTTGGAGACGTTTTAGACCATTTTTTCCATTTCGATAAAACTTTTCACACAAAACATTAAAGTGCACAAAATAGCTTCAAATCGCATTTGGAGACGTTTTAGACCATTTTGTGCATTTCGATGAAAATTGGTTACACAAAAACATCAAAGTGCACAAAAGAGTTCCAAATCGCATTTAGAGACGTTTTAGACCATTTTGTGCATTTCGAAAAAACTTTTCACACAAAAACATCAAAGTGCATACAATAGCTTAATATCGTATTTGGAGACGTTTTAGACGATTTTGTGCATTTCGATGAAACTTTTCACACAAAACATCAAAGTGCACAAAATAGCTTCAAATCGCATTTGGAGACGTTTTAGACCATTTTGTGCATTTCGAAGAAACTTTTCACACAAAAACAACAAAGTGCATACAATATCTTAATATCGTATTTGGGGACGTTTTAGACCACTTTGTGCATTTCGATGAAACTTTTCACACACAACATCAAAGTGCACAAAATAGCTTCAAATCGCATTTGGAGACGTTTTAGACCATTTTGTGCATTTCGATGAAACTTTTCACACAAAAACATCAATGTTCATACAACAGCTTATTATCGTATTTGGAGACGTTTTAGACCATTTTGTGCGTTTCATTACACAAAACACCAAAGTGCAAAAAAGAGTTCCAAATCGCATTTGGAGACGTTTTAGACCATTTTGTGAATTTCGAAAAAACTTTTCACACAAAAACATCAAAGTGCACAACAGAGTTCCAAATCGCATTTGGAGACGTTTTAGACCATTTTGTGCATTTCGAAAAAACTTTTCACACAAAAACATCAAAGTGCATACAATAGCTTAATATCGTATTTGGAGACTTTTTTGACCATTTTGTGCATTTCGATGAAACTTTTCACACAAAACCATCAAAGTGCATAAAATAGCTTCAAATCGCGTTTTAGACCATTTTGTGCATTTCGATGAAACTTAGTTACACAAAAACATCAAAGTGCTTAAAATCACATTTGAAACCGTTTTAGACCATTTCGAGCATTTCTATAAAACTTTTGACACAAAACATCAAAATGCACAAAAGAGCTCCAAATCGCATTTGGAGACGTTTTAGACCATTTTGAGCATTTCGAAAAAACTTTTCACTCAAAAACATCAAAGTGCATACAATAGCTTAATATAGTATTTGGAGACGTTTTAGACCATTTTGTGCATTTCGAAAAAACTTTTCACACAAAAACATCAAAGTGCATACAATAGCTTACTATCATATTTGGAGACGTTTTAGACCATTTTGTGCATTTCGATGAAACTTTTCACACAAAACATAAAAGTGCATATAGCTTCAAATCGCATTTGGAGACGTTTTAGACCATTTTGTGCATTTCGATGAAACTTTTCACACCAAAACATCAAAGTGCATACAATAGCTCAATTTCGTATTTGGAGACGTTTTAGACCATTTTGTGCATTTCGATGAAACTTTTCACACAAAACCATCAAAGTGCATAAAATATCTTCAAATCGCATTTGCAGACGTTTTAGACCATTTTGTGCATTTCGATGAAACTTAGTTACACAAAAACATCAAAGTGCTTAAAATCACATTTGAAACCGTTTTAGACCATTTCGAGCATTTCTATAAAACTTTTGACACAAAACATCAAAGTGCACAAAAGAACTCAAAATCGCATATGGAGACGTTTTAGACCATTTTGAGCATTTCGAAAAAACTTTTCACTCAAAAACATCAAAGTGCATACAATAGCTTAATATAGTATTTGGAGACGTTTTAGACCATTTTGAGCATTTCGATAAAACTTTTCACACAAAACATTAAAGTGCACAAAATAGCTTCAAATCGCAATTGGAGACGTTTTAGACCATTTTGTGCATTTCGATGAAACTTGGTTACACAAAAACATCAAAGTGCACAAAAGAGTTCCAAATCGCATTTGAGACGTTTTAGACCATTTTGTGCATTTCGAAAAAACTTTTCACACAAAAACATCAAAGTGCATACAATAGCTTAATATCATATTTGGAAACGTTTTAGACCATTTTGTGCATTTCGATGAAACTTTTCACACAAAACATAAAAGTGCATAAAATAGCTTCAAATCGCATTTGGAGACGTTTTAGACCATTTTGTGCATTTCGATGAAACTTGGTTACACAAAAACATCAAAGTGCACAAAAGAGTTCCAAGTCGCATTTGGAGACGTTTTAGACCATTTTGTGCATTTCAAAAAAACTTTTCACACAAAAACATCAAAGTGCATACAATAGCTTAATATCGTATTTGGAGACGTTTTAGACCATTTTGTGCATTTCGATGAAACTTTTCACACAAAACATCAAAGTGCACAAAATAGCTTCAAATCGCATTTGGAGACGTTTTAGACCATTTTGTGCATTTCGATGAAACTTGATTACACAAAAACATCAAAGTGCTTAAAATCACATTTGAAACCGTTTTAGAACATTTTGAGCATTTCGAAAAAACTTTTCAAACAAAAACATCAATGTGCATACAACAGCTTATTATCGTATTTGGAGACGTTTTAGACCATTTTGTGCATTTCGATGAAACTTTTCACACAAAAACATAAAAGTGTATACAATAGCTTAATATCGTATTTGGAGACGTTTTAGACCATTTTGTGCATTTCGATGAAACTTTTCACCCAAAACATAAAAGTGCACAAAATAGCTTCAAATCGCATTTGGATACATTTTTGACCAATTTGTGCATTTCGATGAAACTTTTTACACAAAAACAACAAAGTGCATACAATAGCTTAATATCGTATTTGGAGACGTTTTAGACCATTTTGTGCATTTCAATGAAACTTTTCACACAAAACAACAAAGTGCACAAAATAGCTTCAAATCGCATTTGGAGACGTTTTAGACCATTTTGTGCATTTCGAAAAAACTTGATTACACAAAAATATCAAAGTGCTTAAAATCACATTTGAAACCGTTTTAGACCATTTTGAGCATTTCGATAAAACTTTTCACACAAAACATTAAAGTGCACAAAATAGCTTCAAATCGCATTTGGAGACGTTTTAGACCATTTTGTGCATTTCGATGAAACTTGGTTACACAAAAACATCAAAGTGCACAAAAGAGTTCCAAATCGCATTTGGAGACGTTTTAGACCATTTTGTGCATTTCGAAAAAACTTTTCACACAAAAACATCAAAGTGCGTTTTAGACCATTTTGTGCATTTCGAAAAAACTTTTCACACAAAAACACCAAAGTGCATACAATAGCTTACTATCATATTTGGAGACGTTTTAGACCATTTTGAGCATTTCGATGAAACTTTTCAGACAAAACATAAAAGTGCATAAAATAGCTTCAAATCGCATTTGGAGACGTTTTAGACCATTTTGTGCATTTCGATGAAACTTTTCACACAAAAACATCAAAGTGCATACAATAGCTTAATATCGTATTTGGAGACGTTTTAGACCATTTTGTGCATTTCGATGAAACTTTTCACACAAAACCATCAAAGTGCATAAAATATCTTCAAATCGCATTTGCAGACGTTTTAGACCATTTTGTGCATTTCGATGAAACTTAGTTACACAAAAACATCAAAGTGCTTAAAATCACATTTGAAACCGTTTTAGACCATTTCGAGCATTTCTATAAAACTTTTGACACAAAACATCAAAGTGCACAAAAGAACTCAAAATCGCATTTGGAGACGTTTTAGACCATTTTGAGCATTTCGAAAAAACTTTTCACACAAAACATTAAAGTGCACAAAATAGCTTCAAATCGCATTTGGAGACGTTTTAGACCATTTTGTGCATTTCGATGAAACTTTTCACACAAAAACATCAAAGTGCATACAATAGCTTAATATCATATTTGGAGACGTTTTAGACCATTTTGTGCATTTCGATGAAACTTTTCACACAAAACATAAAAGTGCATAAAATAGCTTCAAATCGCATTTGGAGACGTTTTAGACCATTTTGTGCATTTCGATGAAACTTGGTTACACAAAAACATCAAAGTGCACAAAAGAGTTCCAAATCGCATTTGGAGACGTTTTAGACCATTTTGTGCATTTCAAAAAAACTTTTCACACAAAAACATCAAAGTGCATACAATAGCTTAATATCGTATTTGGAGACGTTTTAGACCATTTTGTGCATTTCGATGAAACTTTTCACACAAAACATCAAAGTGCACAAAATAGCTTCAAATCGCATTTGGAGACGTTTTAGACCATTTTGTGCATTTCGATGAAACTTGATTACACAAAAACATCAAAGTGCTTAAAATCACATTTGAAACCGTTTTAGAACATTTTGAGCATTTCGAAAAAACTTTTCAAACAAAAACATCAATGTGCATACAACAGCTTATTATCGCATTTGGAGACGTTTTAGACCATTTTGTGCATTTCGATGAAACTTTTCAAACAAAAACATCAATGTGCATACAACAGCTTATTATCGCATTTGGAGACGTTTTAGACCATTTTGTGCATTTCGAAAAAACTTTTCACACAAAAACATCAAAGTGCATACAATAGCTAATATCGTATAAGGAGACGTTTTAAACCATTTTGTGCATTTCGATGAAACTTTTCACACAAAACATAAAAGTGCACAAAATAGCTTCAAATCGCATTTGTAGACGTTTTAGACCATTTTGTGCATTTCGAAAAAACTTTTCACACAAAACCATCAAAGTGCATAAAATAGCTTCAAATCGCATTTGCAGACGTTTTAGACCATTTTGTGCATTTCGATGAAACTTAGTTACACAAAAACATCAAAGTGCTTAAAATCACATTTGAAACCGTTTTAGACCATTTCGAGCATTTCTATAAAACTTTTGACACAAAACATCAAAGTGCACAAAAGAACTCAAAATCGCATTTGGAGACGTTTTAGACCATTTTGAGCATTTCGAAAAAACTTTTCACTCAAAAACATCAAAGTGCATACAATAGCTTAATATAGTATTTGGAGACGTTTTAGACCATTTTGAGCATTTCGATAAAACTTTTCACACAAAACATTAAAGTGCACAAAATAGCTTCAAATCGCATTTGGAGACGTTTTAGACCATTTTGTGCATTTCGATGAAACTTGGTTACACAAAAACATCAAAGTGCACAAAAGAGTTCCAAATCGCATTTGAGACGTTTTAGACCATTTTGTGCATTTCGAAAAAACTTTTCACACAAAAACATCAAAGTGCATACAATAGCTTACTATCATATTTGGAGACGTTTTAGACCATTTTGTGCATTTCGATGAAACTTTTCACACAAAACATAAAAGTGCATAAAATAGCTTCAAATCGCATTTGGAGACGTTTTAGACCATTTTGTGCATTTCGATGAAACTTTTCACACAAAAACATCAAAGTGCATACAATAGCTTAATATCGTATTTGGAGACGTTTTAGACCATTTTGTGCATTTCGATGAAACTTTTCACACAAAACCATCAAAGTGCATTAAATATCTTCAAATCGCATTTGCAGACGTTTTAGACCATTTTGTGCATTTAAATGAAACTTAGTTACACAAAAACATCAAAGTGCTTAAAATCACATTTGAAACCGTTTTAGACCATTTCGAGCATTTCTATAAAACTTTTGACACAAAACATCAAAGTGCACAAAAGAACTCAAAATCGCATATGGAGACGTTTTAGACCATTTTGAGCATTTCGAAAAAACTTTTCACTCAAAAACATCAAAGTGCATACAATAGCTTCAAATCGCATTTGGAGACGTTTTAGACCATTTTGTGCATTTCGATGAAACTTGGTTGCACAAAAACATTAAAGTGCACAAAAGAGTTCCAAATCGCATTTGAGACGTTTTAGACCATTTTGTGCATTTCGAAAAAACTTTTCACACAAAAACATCAAAGTGCATACAATAGCTTAATATCATATTTGGAGACGTTTTAGACCATTTTGTGCATTTCGATGAAACTTTTCACACAAAACATAAAAGTGCATAAAATAGCTTCAAATCGCATTTGGAGACGTTTTAGACCATTTTGTGCATTTCGATGAAACTTGGTTACACAAAAACATCAAAGTGCACAAAAAAGTTCCAAATCGCATTTGGAGACGTTTTAGACCATTTTGTGCATTTCAAAAAAACTTTTCACACAAAAACATCAAAGTGCATACAATAGCTTAATATCGTATTTGGAGACGTTTTAGACCATTTTGTGCATTTCGATGAAACTTGATTACACAAAAACATCAAAGTGCTTCAAATCACATTTGAAACCGTTTTAGAACATTTTGAGCATTTCGAGAAAACTTTTCAAACAAAAACATCAATGTGCATAAAACAGGTTATTATCGCATTTGGAGACGTTTTAGACCATTTTGTACATTTCGATGAAACTTTTCAAACAAAAACATCAATGTGCATACAACAGCTTATTATCGCATTTGGAGACGTTTTAGACCATTTTGTGCATTTCGAAAAAACTTTTCTCACAAAAACATCAAAGTGCATACAATAGCTTAATATCGTATTTGGAGACGTTTTAAACCATTTTGTGCATTTCGATGAAACTTTTCACACAAAACATAAAAGTGCACAAAATAGCTTCAAATCGCATTTGTAGACGTTTTAGACCATTTTGTGCATTTCGAAACAACTTTTCACACAAAAACATCAAAGTGCATACAATAGCTTAATATCATATTTGGAGACGTTTTAGACCATTTTGTGCATTTCGATGAAACTTTTCACACAAAACATAAAAGTGCATAAAATAGCTTCAAATCGCATTTGGAGACGTTTTAGACCATTTTGTGCATTTCGATGAAACTTGGTTACACTAAAACATCAAAGTGCACAAAAGAGTTCCAAATCGCATTTGGAGACGTTTTAGACCATTTTGTGCATTTCAAAAAAACTTTTCACACAAAAACATCAAAGTGCGTACAATAGCTTAATATCGTATTTGGAGACGTTTTAGACCATTTTGTGCATTTCGATGAAACTTTTCACACAAAACATCAAAGTGCACAAAATAGCTTCAAATCGCATTTGGAGACGTTTTAGACCATTTTGTGCATTTCGATGAAACTTGATTACACAAAAACATCAAAGTGCTTAAAATCACGTTTGAAACCGTTTTAGAACATTTTGAGCATTTCGAAAAAACTTTTCAAACAAAAACATCAATGTGCATAAAACAGCTTATTATCGCATTTGGAGACGTTTTAGACCATTTTGTGCATTTCGATGAAACTTTTCAAACAAAAACATCAATGTGCATACAACAGCTTATTATCGCATTTGGAGACGTTTTAGACCATTTTGTGCATTTCGAATAAACTTTTCACACAAAAACATCAAAGTGCATACAATAGCTTAATATCGTATTTGGAGACGTTTTAAACCATTTTGTGCATTTCGATGAAACTTTTCACACAAAACATAAAAGTGCACAAAATAGCTTCAAATCGCATTTGTAGACGTTTTAGACCATTTTGTGCATTTCGAAACAACTTTTCACACAAAAACATCAAAGTGCATACAATAGCTTAATATCATATTTGGAGACGTTTTAGACCATTTTGTGCATTTCGATGAAACTTTTCACACAAAACATAAAAGTGCATAAAATAGCTTCAAATCGCATTTGGAGACGTTTTAGACCATTTTGTGCATTTCGATGAAACTTGGTTACACAAAAACATCAAAGTGCACAAAAGAGTTCCAAATCGCATTTGAGACGTTTTAGACCATTTTGTGCATTTCGAAAAAACTTTTCACACAAAAACATCAAAGTGCATACAATAGCTTACTATCATATTTGGAGACGTTTTAGACCATTTTGTGCATTTCGATGAAACTTTTCACACAAAACATAAAAGTGCATAAAATAGCTTCAAATCGCATTTGGAGACGTTTTAGACCATTTTGTGCATTTCGATGAAACTTTTCACACAAAAACATCAAAGTGCATACAATAGCTTAATATCGTATTTGGAGACGTTTTAGACCATTTTGTGCATTTCGATGAAACTTTTCACACAAAACCATCAAAGTGCATTAAATATCTTCAAATCGCATTTGCAGACGTTTTAGACCATTTTGTGCATTTAAATGAAACTTAGTTACACAAAAACATCAAAGTGCTTAAAATCACATTTGAAACCGTTTTAGACCATTTCGAGCATTTCTATAAAACTTTTGACACAAAACATCAAAGTGCACAAAAGAACTCAAAATCGCATATGGAGACGTTTTAGACCATTTTGAGCATTTCGAAAAAACTTTTCACTCAAAAACATCAAAGTGCATACAATAGCTTCAAATCGCATTTGGAGACGTTTTAGACCATTTTGTGCATTTCGATGAAACTTGGTTGCACAAAAACATTAAAGTGCACAAAAGAGTTCCAAATCGCATTTGAGACGTTTTAGACCATTTTGTGCATTTCGAAAAAACTTTTCACACAAAAACATCAAAGTGCATACAATAGCTTAATATCATATTTGGAGACGTTTTAGACCATTTTGTGCATTTCGATGAAACTTTTCACACAAAACATAAAAGTGCATAAAATAGCTTCAAATCGCATTTGGAGACGTTTTAGACCATTTTGTGCATTTCGATGAAACTTGGTTACACAAAAACATCAAAGTGCACAAAAAAGTTCCAAATCGCATTTGGAGACGTTTTAGACCATTTTGTGCATTTCAAAAAAACTTTTCACACAAAAACATCAAAGTGCATACAATAGCTTAATATCGTATTTGGAGACGTTTTAGACCATTTTGTGCATTTCGATGAAACTTGATTACACAAAAACATCAAAGTGCTTCAAATCACATTTGAAACCGTTTTAGAACATTTTGAGCATTTCGAGAAAACTTTTCAAACAAAAACATCAATGTGCATAAAACAGGTTATTATCGCATTTGGAGACGTTTTAGACCATTTTGTACATTTCGATGAAACTTTTCAAACAAAAACATCAATGTGCATACAACAGCTTATTATCGCATTTGGAGACGTTTTAGACCATTTTGTGCATTTCGAAAAAACTTTTCTCACAAAAACATCAAAGTGCATACAATAGCTTAATATCGTATTTGGAGACGTTTTAAACCATTTTGTGCATTTCGATGAAACTTTTCACACAAAACATAAAAGTGCACAAAATAGCTTCAAATCGCATTTGTAGACGTTTTAGACCATTTTGTGCATTTCGAAACAACTTTTCACACAAAAACATCAAAGTGCATACAATAGCTTAATATCATATTTGGAGACGTTTTAGACCATTTTGTGCATTTCGATGAAACTTTTCACACAAAACATAAAAGTGCATAAAATAGCTTCAAATCGCATTTGGAGACGTTTTAGACCATTTTGTGCATTTCGATGAAACTTGGTTACACTAAAACATCAAAGTGCACAAAAGAGTTCCAAATCGCATTTGGAGACGTTTTAGACCATTTTGTGCATTTCAAAAAAACTTTTCACACAAAAACATCAAAGTGCGTACAATAGCTTAATATCGTATTTGGAGACGTTTTAGACCATTTTGTGCATTTCGATGAAACTTTTCACACAAAACATCAAAGTGCACAAAATAGCTTCAAATCGCATTTGGAGACGTTTTAGACCATTTTGTGCATTTCGATGAAACTTGATTACACAAAAACATCAAAGTGCTTAAAATCACGTTTGAAACCGTTTTAGAACATTTTGAGCATTTCGAAAAAACTTTTCAAACAAAAACATCAATGTGCATAAAACAGCTTATTATCGCATTTGGAGACGTTTTAGACCATTTTGTGCATTTCGATGAAACTTTTCAAACAAAAACATCAATGTGCATACAACAGCTTATTATCGCATTTGGAGACGTTTTAGACCATTTTGTGCATTTCGAATAAACTTTTCACACAAAAACATCAAAGTGCATACAATAGCTTAATATCGTATTTGGAGACGTTTTAAACCATTTTGTGCATTTCGATGAAACTTTTCACACAAAACATAAAAGTGCACAAAATAGCTTCAAATCGCATTTGTAGACGTTTTAGACCATTTTGTGCATTTCGATGAAACTTGGTTACACAAAAACATCAAAGTGCACAAAAGAGTTCCAAATCGCATTTGGAGACGTTTTAGACCATTTTGTGCATTTCAAAAAAACTTTTCACACAAAAACATCAAAGTGCATACAATAGCTTAATATCGTATTTGGAGACGTTTTAGACCATTTTGTGCATTTCGATGAAACTTTTCACACAAAACATCAAAGTGCACAAAATAGCTTCAAATCGCATTTGGAGACGTTTTAGACCATTTTGTGCATTTCGATGAAACTTGATTACACAAAAACATCAAAGTGCTTAAAATCACATTTGAAACCGTTTTAGAACATTTTGAGCATTTCGAAAAAACTTTTCAAACAAAAACATCAATGTGCATACAACAGCTTATTATCGCATTTGGAGACGTTTTAGACCATTTTGTGCATTTCGAAAAAACATTTCACACAAAAACATCAAAGTGCATACAATAGCTTAATATCGTATTTGGAGACGTTTTAAACCATTTTGTGCATTTCGATGAAACTTTTCACACAAAACATAAAAGTGCACAAAATAGCTTCAAATCGCATTTGTAGACGTTTTAGACCATTTTGTGCATTTCGAAAAAACTTTTCACACAAAAACATCAAAGTGCATACAATAGCTTAATATCGTATTTGGAGACGTTTTAGACCATTTTGTGCATTTCGATGAAACTTTTCACCCAAAACATAAAAGTGCACAAAATTGCTTCAAATCGCATTTGGAGACATTTTTGACAAATTTGTGCATTTCGATGAAACTTTTTACACAAAAACAACAAAGTGCATACAATAGCTTAATATCGTATTTGGAGACGTTTTAGACCATTTTGTGCATTTCGATGAAACTTTTCAAACAAAAACATCAATGTGCATACAACAGCTTATTATCGCATTTGGAGACGTTTTAGACCATTTTGTGCATTTCGAAAAAACTTTGCACACAAAAAAATCAAAGTGCATACAATAGCTTAATATCGTATTTGGAGACGTTTTAGACGATTTTGTGCATTTCGATGAAACTTTTCACACAAAACCATCAAAGTGCATAAAATAGCTTCAAATCGCATTTGCAGACGTTTTAGACCATTTTGTGCATTTCGATGAAACTTAGTTACAAAAAACATCAAAGTGCTTAAAATCACATTTGAAACCGTTTTAGACCATTTTGTGCATTTCGAAAAAACTTTTCACACAAAAACATCAAAGTGCATACAATAGCTTAATATCGTATTTGGAGACGTTTTAGACCATTTTTTGCATTTCGATGAAACTTTTCACACAAAAACAACAAAGTGCATACAATATCTTAATATCGTATTTGGAGACGTTTTAGACCATTTTGTGCATTTCGATGAAACTTAGTTACACAAAAACATCAAAGTGCTTAAAATCACATTTGAAACCGTTTTAGACCATTTCGAGCATTTCTATAAAACTTTTGACACAAAACATCAAAATGCACAAAAGAGCTCCAAATCGCATTTGGAGACGTTTTAGACCATTTTGAGCATTTCGAAAAAACTTTTCACTCAAAAACATCAAAGTGCATACAATAGCTTAATATAGTATTTGGAGACGTTTTAGACCATTTTGTGCATTTCGATGAAACTTTTCACACAAAACATCAAAGTGCACAAAACAGCTTCAAATCGCATTTGGAGACGTTTTAGACCATTTTGTGCATTTCGAAAAAACTTTTCACACAAAAACATCAAAGTGCATACAATAGCTTAATATCGTATTTGGAGACGTTTTAGACCATTTTTTGCATTTCGATGAAACTTTTCACACAAAAACAACAAAGTGCATACAATATCTTAATATCGTATTTGGAGACGTTTTAGACCATTTTGTGCATTTCGATGAAACTTAGTTACACAAAAACATCAAAGTGCTTAAAATCACATTTGAAACCGTTTTAGACCATTTCGAGCATTTCTATAAAACTTTTGACACAAAACATCAAAATGCACAAAAGAGCTCCAAATCGCATTTGGAGACGTTTTAGACCATTTTGAGCATTTCGAAAAAACTTTTCACTCAAAAACATCAAAGTGCATACAATAGCTTAATATAGTAATTGGAGACGTTTTAGACCATTTTGTGCATTTCGATGAAACTTTTCACACAAAACATCAAAGTGCACAAAACAGCTTCAAATCGCATTTGGAGACGTTTTAGACCATTTTGTGCATTTCGATGAAACTTGATTACACAAAAACATCAAAGTGCTTAAAATCACATTTGAAACCGTTTTAGAACATTTTGAGCATTTCGAAAAAACATGTTAACATAAAAACACCAAAGTGCTTAGAATAGCTTTAAAACGGATTTGGAGACGTTTTAGACCATTTTGTGCATTTCGTTAAAACTTTTCACACAAAAACATCAAAGTGCATACAATAGCTTAATATCGTATTTGGAGACGTTTTAGACCGTTTTGTGCATTTTGATGAAACTTTTTACATAAAACATCAAAGTGCACAAAATAGCTTCAAATCGCATTTGGAGACGTTTTAGACCATTTTGTGCATTTCGATGAAACTTTTCACACAAAAACAACAAAGTGCATACAATATCTTAATATCGTATTTGGAGACGTTTTAGACCATTTTGTGCATTTCGATGAAACTTAGTTACACAAAAACATCAAAGTGCTTAAAATCACATTTGAAACCGTTTTAGACCATTTCGAGCATTTCTATAAAACTTTTGACACAAAACATCAAAGTGCACAAAAGAGCTCCAAATCGCATTAGGAGACGTTTTAGACCATTTTGTGCATTTCGAAAAAACTTTTCACACAAAAACATCAAAGTGCATACAATAGCTTAATATCGTATTTGGAGACGTTTTAGACCATTTTTTCCATTTCGATAAAACTTTTCACACAAAACATTAAAGTGCACAAAATAGCTTCAAATCGCATTTGGAGACGTTTTAGACCATTTTGTGCATTTCGATGAAAATTGGTTACACAAAAACATCAAAGTGCACAAAAGAGTTCCAAATCGCATTTAGAGACGTTTTAGACCATTTTGTGCATTTCGAAAAAACTTTTCACACAAAAACATCAAAGTGCATACAATAGCTTAATATCGTATTTGGAGACGTTTTAGACGATTTTGTGCATTTCGATGAAACTTTTCACACAAAACATCAAAGTGCACAAAATAGCTTCAAATCGCATTTGGAGACGTTTTAGACCATTTTGTGCATTTCGAAGAAACTTTTCACACAAAAACAACAAAGTGCATACAATATCTTAATATCGTATTTGGGGACGTTTTAGACCACTTTGTGCATTTCGATGAAACTTTTCACACACAACATCAAAGTGCACAAAATAGCTTCAAATCGCATTTGGAGACGTTTTAGACCATTTTGTGCATTTCGATGAAACTTTTCACACAAAAACATCAATGTTCATACAACAGCTTATTATCGTATTTGGAGACGTTTTAGACCATTTTGTGCGTTTCATTACACAAAACACCAAAGTGCAAAAAAGAGTTCCAAATCGCATTTGGAGACGTTTTAGACCATTTTGTGAATTTCGAAAAAACTTTTCACACAAAAACATCAAAGTGCACAACAGAGTTCCAAATCGCATTTGGAGACGTTTTAGACCATTTTGTGCATTTCGAAAAAACTTTTCACACAAAAACATCAAAGTGCATACAATAGCTTAATATCGTATTTGGAGACGTTTTTGACCATTTTGTGCATTTCGATGAAACTTTTCACACAAAACCATCAAAGTGCATAAAATAGCTTCAAATCGCGTTTTAGACCATTTTGTGCATTTCGATGAAACTTAGTTACACAAAAACATCAAAGTGCTTAAAATCACATTTGAAACCGTTTTAGACCATTTCGAGCATTTCTATAAAACTTTTGACACAAAACATCAAAATGCACAAAAGAGCTCCAAATCGCATTTGGAGACGTTTTAGACCATTTTGAGCATTTCGAAAAAACTTTTCACTCAAAAACATCAAAGTGCATACAATAGCTTAATATAGTATTTGGAGACGTTTTAGACCATTTTGTGCATTTCGAAAAAACTTTTCACACAAAAACATCAAAGTGCATACAATAGCTTACTATCATATTTGGAGACGTTTTAGACCATTTTGTGCATTTCGATGAAATTTTTCACACAAAACATAAAAGTGCATATAGCTTCAAATCGCATTTGGAGACGTTTTAGACCATTTTGTGCATTTCGATGAAACTTTTCACACCAAAACATCAAAGTGCATACAATAGCTCAATTTCGTATTTGGAGACGTTTTAGACCATTTTGTGCATTTCGATGAAACTTTTCACACAAAACCATCAAAGTGCATAAAATATCTTCAAATCGCATTTGCAGACGTTTTAGACCATTTTGTGCATTTCGATGAAACTTAGTTACACAAAAACATCAAAGTGCTTAAAATCACATTTGAAACCGTTTTAGACCATTTCGAGCATTTCTATAAAACTTTTGACACAAAACATCAAAGTGCACAAAAGAACTCAAAATCGCATATGGAGACGTTTTAGACCATTTTGAGCATTTCGAAAAAACTTTTCACTCAAAAACATCAAAGTGCATACAATAGCTTAATATAGTATTTGGAGACGTTTTAGACCATTTTGAGCATTTCGATAAAACTTTTCACACAAAACATTAAAGTGCACAAAATAGCTTCAAATCGCAATTGGAGACGTTTTAGACCATTTTGTGCATTTCGATGAAACTTGGTTACACAAAAACATCAAAGTGCACAAAAGAGTTCCAAATCGCATTTGAGACGTTTTAGACCATTTTGTGCATTTCGAAAAAACTTTTCACACAAAAACATCAAAGTGCATACAATAGCTTAATATCATATTTGGAAACGTTTTAGACCATTTTGTGCATTTCGATGAAACTTTTCACACAAAACATAAAAGTGCATAAAATAGCTTCAAATCGCATTTGGAGACGTTTTAGACCATTTTGTGCATTTCGATGAAACTTGGTTACACAAAAACATCAAAGTGCACAAAAGAGTTCCAAGTCGCATTTGGAGACGTTTTAGACCATTTTGTGCATTTCAAAAAAACTTTTCACACAAAAACATCAAAGTGCATACAATAGCTTAATATCGTATTTGGAGACGTTTTAGACCATTTTGTGCATTTCGATGAAACTTTTCACACAAAACATCAAAGTGCACAAAATAGCTTCAAATCGCATTTGGAGACGTTTTAGACCATTTTGTGCATTTCGATGAAACTTGATTACACAAAAACATCAAAGTGCTTAAAATCACATTTGAAACCGTTTTAGAACATTTTGAGCATTTCGAAAAAACTTTTCAAACAAAAACATCAATGTGCATACAACAGCTTATTATCGTATTTGGAGACGTTTTAGACCATTTTGTGCATTTCGATGAAACTTTTCACACAAAAACATAAAAGTGTATACAATAGCTTAATATCGTATTTGGAGACGTTTTAGACCATTTTGTGCATTTCGATGAAACTTTTCACCCAAAACATAAAAGTGCACAAAATAGCTTCAAATCGCATTTGGATACATTTTTGACCAATTTGTGCATTTCGATGAAACTTTTTACACAAAAACAACAAAGTGCATACAATAGCTTAATATCGTATTTGGAGACGTTTTAGACCATTTTGTGCATTTCGATGAAACTTTTCAAACAAAAACATCAATGTGCATACAACAGCTTATTATCGCATTTGGAGACGTTTTAGACCATTTTGTGCATTTCGAAAAAACTTTTCACACAAAAACATCAAAGTGCATACAATAGCTTAATATCGTATTTGGAGACGTTTTAGACCATTTTGAGCATTTCGATGAAACTTTTCAGACAAAACATAAAAGTGCATAAAATAGCTTCAAATCGCATTTGGAGACGTTTTAGACCATTTTGTGCATTTCGATGAAACTTTTCACACAAAAACATCAAAGTGCATACAATAGCTTAATATCGTATTTGGAGACGTTTTAGACCATTTTGTGCATTTCGATGAAACTTTTCACACAAAACCATCAAAGTGCATAAAATATCTTCAAATCGCATTTGCAGACGTTTTAGACCATTTTGTGCATTTCGATGAAACTTAGTTACACAAAAACATCAAAGTGCTTAAAATCACATTTGAAACCGTTTTAGACCATTTAGAGCATTTCTATAAAACTTTTGACACAAAACATCAAAGTGCACAAAAGAACTCAAAATCGCATTTGGAGACGTTTTAGACCATTTTGAGCATTTCGAAAAAACTTTTCACACAAAACATTAAAGTGCACAAAATAGCTTCAAATCGCATTTGGAGACGTTTTAGACCATTTTGTGCATTTCGATGAAACTTTTCACACAAAAACATCAAAGTGCATACAATAGCTTAATATCATATTTGGAGACGTTTTAGACCATTTTGTGCATTTCGATGAAACTTTTCACACAAAACATAAAAGTGCATAAAATAGCTTCAAATCGCATTTGGAGACGTTTTAGACCATTTTGTGCATTTCGATGAAACTTGGTTACACAAAAACATCAAAGTGCACAAAAGAGTTCCAAATCGCATTTGGAGACGTTTTAGACCATTTTGTGCATTTCAAAAAAACTTTTCACACAAAAACATCAAAGTGCATACAATAGCTTAATATCGTATTTGGAGACGTTTTAGACCATTTTGTGCATTTCGATGAAACTTTTCACACAAAACATCAAAGTGCACAAAATAGCTTCAAATCGCATTTGGAGACGTTTTAGACCATTTTGTGCATTTCGATGAAACTTGATTACACAAAAACATCAAAGTGCTTAAAATCACATTTGAAACCGTTTTAGAACATTTTGAGCATTTCGAAAAAACTTTTCAAACAAAAACATCAATGTGCATACAACAGCTTATTATCGCATTTGGAGACGTTTTAGACCATTTTGTGCATTTCGATGAAACTTTTCAAACAAAAACATCAATGTGCATACAACAGCTTATTATCGCATTTGGAGACGTTTTAGACCATTTTGTGCATTTCGAAAAAACTTTTCACACAAAAACATCAAAGTGCATACAATAGCTAATATCGTATAAGGAGACGTTTTAAACCATTTTGTGCATTTCGATGAAACTTTTCACACAAAACATAAAAGTGCACAAAATAGCTTCAAATCGCATTTGTAGACGTTTTAGACCATTTTGTGCATTTCGAAAAAACTTTTCACACAAAACCATCAAAGTGCATAAAATAGCTTCAAATCGCATTTGCAGACGTTTTAGACCATTTTGTGCATTTCGATGAAACTTAGTTACACAAAAACATCAAAGTGCTTAAAATCACATTTGAAACCGTTTTAGACCATTTCGAGCATTTCTATAAAACTTTTGACACAAAACATCAAAGTGCACAAAAGAACTCAAAATCGCATTTGGAGACGTTTTAGACCATTTTGAGCATTTCGAAAAAACTTTTCACTCAAAAACATCAAAGTGCATACAATAGCTTAATATAGTATTTGGAGACGTTTTAGACCATTTTGAGCATTTCGATAAAACTTTTCACACAAAACATTAAAGTGCACAAAATAGCTTCAAATCGCATTTGGAGACGTTTTAGACCATTTTGTGCATTTCGATGAAACTTGGTTACACAAAAACATCAAAGTGCACAAAAGAGTTCCAAATCGCATTTGAGACGTTTTAGACCATTTTGTGCATTTCGAAAAAACTTTTCACACAAAAACATCAAAGTGCATACAATAGCTTACTATCATATTTGGAGACGTTTTAGACCATTTTGTGCATTTCGATGAAACTTTTCACACAAAACATAAAAGTGCATAAAATAGCTTCAAATCGCATTTGGAGACGTTTTAGACCATTTTGTGCATTTCGATGAAACTTTTCACACAAAAACATCAAAGTGCATACAATAGCTTAATATCGTATTTGGAGACGTTTTAGACCATTTTGTGCATTTCGATGAAACTTTTCACACAAAACCATCAAAGTGCATTAAATATCTTCAAATCGCATTTGCAGACGTTTTAGACCATTTTGTGCATTTAAATGAAACTTAGTTACACAAAAACATCAAAGTGCTTAAAATCACATTTGAAACCGTTTTAGACCATTTCGAGCATTTCTATAAAACTTTTGACACAAAACATCAAAGTGCACAAAAGAACTCAAAATCGCATATGGAGACGTTTTAGACCATTTTGAGCATTTCGAAAAAACTTTTCACTCAAAAACATCAAAGTGCATACAATAGCTTCAAATCGCATTTGGAGACGTTTTAGACCATTTTGTGCATTTCGATGAAACTTGGTTGCACAAAAACATTAAAGTGCACAAAAGAGTTCCAAATCGCATTTGAGACGTTTTAGACCATTTTGTGCATTTCGAAAAAACTTTTCACACAAAAACATCAAAGTGCATACAATAGCTTAATATCATATTTGGAGACGTTTTAGACCATTTTGTGCATTTCGATGAAACTTTTCACACAAAACATAAAAGTGCATAAAATAGCTTCAAATCGCATTTGGAGACGTTTTAGACCATTTTGTGCATTTCGATGAAACTTGGTTACACAAAAACATCAAAGTGCACAAAAAAGTTCCAAATCGCATTTGGAGACGTTTTAGACCATTTTGTGCATTTCAAAAAAACTTTTCACACAAAAACATCAAAGTGCATACAATAGCTTAATATCGTATTTGGAGACGTTTTAGACCATTTTGTGCATTTCGATGAAACTTGATTACACAAAAACATCAAAGTGCTTCAAATCACATTTGAAACCGTTTTAGAACATTTTGAGCATTTCGAGAAAACTTTTCAAACAAAAACATCAATGTGCATAAAACAGGTTATTATCGCATTTGGAGACGTTTTAGACCATTTTGTACATTTCGATGAAACTTTTCAAACAAAAACATCAATGTGCATACAACAGCTTATTATCGCATTTGGAGACGTTTTAGACCATTTTGTGCATTTCGAAAAAACTTTTCTCACAAAAACATCAAAGTGCATACAATAGCTTAATATCGTATTTGGAGACGTTTTAAACCATTTTGTGCATTTCGATGAAACTTTTCACACAAAACATAAAAGTGCACAAAATAGCTTCAAATCGCATTTGTAGACGTTTTAGACCATTTTGTGCATTTCGAAACAACTTTTCACACAAAAACATCAAAGTGCATACAATAGCTTAATATCATATTTGGAGACGTTTTAGACCATTTTGTGCATTTCGATGAAACTTTTCACACAAAACATAAAAGTGCATAAAATAGCTTCAAATCGCATTTGGAGACGTTTTAGACCATTTTGTGCATTTCGATGAAACTTGGTTACACTAAAACATCAAAGTGCACAAAAGAGTTCCAAATCGCATTTGGAGACGTTTTAGACCATTTTGTGCATTTCAAAAAAACTTTTCACACAAAAACATCAAAGTGCGTACAATAGCTTAATATCGTATTTGGAGACGTTTTAGACCATTTTGTGCATTTCGATGAAACTTTTCACACAAAACATCAAAGTGCACAAAATAGCTTCAAATCGCATTTGGAGACGTTTTAGACCATTTTGTGCATTTCGATGAAACTTGATTACACAAAAACATCAAAGTGCTTAAAATCACGTTTGAAACCGTTTTAGAACATTTTGAGCATTTCGAAAAAACTTTTCAAACAAAAACATCAATGTGCATAAAACAGCTTATTATCGCATTTGGAGACGTTTTAGACCATTTTGTGCATTTCGATGAAACTTTTCAAACAAAAACATCAATGTGCATACAACAGCTTATTATCGCATTTGGAGACGTTTTAGACCATTTTGTGCATTTCGAATAAACTTTTCACACAAAAACATCAAAGTGCATACAATAGCTTAATATCGTATTTGGAGACGTTTTAAACCATTTTGTGCATTTCGATGAAACTTTTCACACAAAACATAAAAGTGCACAAAATAGCTTCAAATCGCATTTGTAGACGTTTTAGACCATTTTGTGCATTTCGAAACAACTTTTCACACAAAAACATCAAAGTGCATACAATAGCTTAATATCGTATTTGGAGACGTTTTAGACCATTTTGTGCATTTCGATGAAACTTTTCACCCAAAACATAAAAGTGCACAAAATAGCTTCAAATCGCATTTGGAGACATTTTTGACAAATTTGTGCATTTCGATGAAACTTTTTACACAAAAACAACAAAGTGCATACAATAGCTTAATATCGTATTTGGAGACGTTTTAGACCATTTTGTGCATTTCGATGAAACTTTTCAAACAAAAACATCAATGTGCATACAACAGCTTATTATCGCATTTGGAGACGTTTTAGACCATTTTGTGCATTTCGAAAAAACTTTTCACACAAAAAAATCAAAGTGTATACAATAGCTTAATATCGTATTTGGAGACGTTTTAGACCATTTTGTGCATTTCGATGGAACTTTTCACACAAAACCATCAAAGTGCATAAAATAGCTTCAAATCGCATTTGCAGACGTTTTAGACCATTTTGTGCATTTCTATGAAACTTAGTTACACAAAAACATCAAAGTGCTTAAAATCACATTTGAAACCGTTTTAGACCATTTCGAGCATTTCTATAAAACTTTTGACACAAAACATCAAAATGCACAAAAGAGCTCCAAATCGCATTTGGAGATGTTTTAGACCATTTTGAGCATTTCGAAAAAACTTTTCACTCAAAAACATCAAAGTGCATACAATAGCTTAATATAGTATTTGGAGACGTTTTAGACCATTTTGTGCATTTCGATGAAACTTTTCACACAAAACATCAAAGTGCACAAAATAGCTTCAAATCGCATTTGGAGACGTTTTAGACCATTTTGTGCATTTCGATGAAACTTGATTACACAAAAACATCAAAGTGCTTAAAATCACATTTGAAACCGTTTTAGAACATTTTGAGCATTTCGAAAAAACATGTTAACATAAAAACACCAAAGTGCTTAGAATAGCTTTAAAACGGATTTGGAGACGTTTTAGACCATTTTGTGCATTTCGATGAAACTTTTCACACAAAACCATCAAAGTGCATAAAATATCTTAATATCGTATTTGGAGACGTTTTAGACCATTTTGTGCATTTCGATGAAACTTTTCACCCAAAACATAAAAGTGCACAAAATAGCTTCAAATCGCATTTGGAGACATTTTTGACAAATTTGTGCATTTCGATGAAACTTTTTACACAAAAACAACAAAGTGCATACAATAGCTTAATATCGTATTTGGAGACGTTTTAGACCATTTTGTGCATTTCGATGAAACTTTTCAAACAAAAACATCAATGTGCATACAACAGCTTATTATCGCATTTGGAGACGTTTTAGACCATTTTGTGCATTTCGAAAAAACTTTTCACACAAAAAAATCAAAGTGTATACAATAGCTTAATATCGTATTTGGAGACGTTTTAGACCATTTTGTGCATTTCGATGGAACTTTTCACACAAAACCATCAAAGTGCATAAAATAGCTTCAAATCGCATTTGCAGACGTTTTAGACCATTTTGTGCATTTCTATGAAACTTAGTTACACAAAAACATCAAAGTGCTTAAAATCACATTTGAAACCGTTTTAGACCATTTCGAGCATTTCTATAAAACTTTTGACACAAAACATCAAAATGCACAAAAGAGCTCCAAATCGCATTTGGAGATGTTTTAGACCATTTTGAGCATTTCGAAAAAACTTTTCACTCAAAAACATCAAAGTGCATACAATAGCTTAATATAGTATTTGGAGACGTTTTAGACCATTTTGTGCATTTCGATGAAACTTTTCACACAAAACATCAAAGTGCACAAAATAGCTTCAAATCGCATTTGGAGACGTTTTAGACCATTTTGTGCATTTCGATGAAACTTGATTACACAAAAACATCAAAGTGCTTAAAATCACATTTGAAACCGTTTTAGAACATTTTGAGCATTTCGAAAAAACATGTTAACATAAAAACACCAAAGTGCTTAGAATAGCTTTAAAACGGATTTGGAGACGTTTTAGACCATTTTGTGCATTTCGATGAAACTTTTCACACAAAACCATCAAAGTGCATAAAATATCTTAATATCGTATTTGGAGACGTTTTAGACCATTTTGTGCATTTCGATGAAACTTAGTTACACAAAAACATCAAAGTGCTTAAAATCACATTTGAAACCGTTTTAGACCATTTCGAGCATTTCTATAAAACTTTTGACACAAAACATCAAAGTGCACAAAAGAACTCAAAATCGCATTTGGAGACGTTTTAGACCATTTTGTGCATCTCGATGAAACTTTTCACCCAAAACATAAAAGTGCACACAATAGCTTCAAATCGCATTTGGAGACATTTTTGACCAATTTGTGCATTTCGATGAAACTTTTTACACAAAAACAACAAAGTGCATACAATAGCTTAATATCGTATTTGGAGACGTTTTAGACCATTTTGTGCATTTCGATGAAACTTTTCAAACAAAAACATCAATGTGCATACAACAGCTTATTATCGCATTTGGAGACGTTTTAGACCATTTTGTGCATTTCGAAAAAACTTTTCACACAAAAACATCAAAGTGCATACAATAGCATAATATCGTATTTGGAGACGTTTTAGACCATTTTGTGCATTTCGATGAAACTTTTCACACAAAAACATCAATGTGCATACAACAGCTTATTATCGTATTTGGAGACGTTTTTGACCATTTTGTGCATTTCGATGAAACTTTTTACCCAAAACATAAAAGTGCACAAAATAGCTTCAAATCGCATTTGGAGACATTTTTGACCATTTTGTGCATTTCGATGAAACTTTTTACACAAAAACAACAAAGTGCATACAATAGCTTAATATCGTATTTGGAGACGTTTTAGACAATTTTGTGCATTTCGATGAAACTTTTCAAACAAAAACATCAATGTGCATACAACAGCTTATTATCGCATTTGGAGACGTTTTAGACCAGTTTGTGCATTTCGAAAAAACTTTTCACACAAAAACATCAAAGTGCATACAATAGCTTAATATCGTATTTGAAGACGTTTTAGACCATTTTGTGCATTTTGAAAAAACTTGATTACACAAAAATATCAAAGTGCTTAAAATCACATTTGAAACCGTTTTAGACCATTTTGAGCATTTCGATAAAACTTTTCACACAAAACATTAAAGTGCACAAAATAGCTTCAAATCGCATTTGGAGACGTTTTAGACCATTTTGTGCATTTCGATGAAACTTGGTTACACAAAAACATCAAAGTGCACAAAAGAGTTCCAAATCGCATTTGGAGACGTTTTAGACCATTTTGTGCATTTCGAAAAAACTTTTCACACAAAAACATCAAAGTGCGTTTTAGACCATTTTGTGCATTTCGAAAAAACTTTTCACACAAAAACATCAAAGTGCATACAATAGCTTACTATCATATTTGGAGACGTTTTAGACCATTTTGTGCATTTCGATGAAACTTTTCACACAAAACATAAAAGTGCATATAGCTTCAAAACGCATTTGGAGACGTTTTAGACCATTTTGTGCATTTCGATGAAACTTTTCACACCAAAACATCAAAGTGCATACAATAGCTTAATATCGTATTTGGAGACGTTTTAGACCATTTTGTGCATTTCGATGAAACTTTTCACACAAAACCATCAAAGTGCATAAAATATCTTCAAATCGCATTTGCAGACGTTTTAGACCATTTTGTGCATTTCGATGAAACTTAGTTACACAAAAACATCAAAGTGCTTAAAATCACATTTGAAACCGTTTTAGACCATTTCGAGCATTTCTATAAAACTTTTGACACAAAACATCAAAGTGCACAAAAGAACTCAAAATCGCATTTGGAGACGTTTTAGACCATTTTGAGCATTTCGAAAAAACTTTTCACTCAAAAACATCAAAGTGCATACAATAGCTTAATATAGTATTTGGAGACGTTTTAGACCATTTTGTGCATTTCGAAAAAACTTTTCACACAAAACATTAAAGTGCACAAAATAGCTTCAAATCGCATTTGGAGACGTTTTAGACCATTTTGTGCATTTCGATGAAACTTGGTTACACAAAAACATCAAAGTGCACAAAAGAGTTCCAAATCGCATTTGAGACGTTTTAGACCATTTTGTGCATTTCGAAAAAACTTTTCACACAAAAACATCAAAGTGCATACAATAGCTTAATATCGTATTTGGAGACGTTTTAGACCATTTTGTGCATTTCGATGAAAGTTTTTAAACAAAAACATCAATGTGCATACAACAGCTTATTATCGCATTTGGAGACGTTTTAGACCATTTTGTGCATTTCGAAAAAACTTTTCACACAAAAACATCAAAGTGCATACAATAGCTTAATATCGTATTTGGAGACGTTTTAGACCATTTTGTGCATTTCGATGAAACTTTTCACACAAAAACATAAAAGTGCATACAATAGCTTAATATCGTATTTGGAGGCGTTTTAGACCATTTTGTGCATTTCGATGAAACTTTTCACCCAAAACATAAAAGTGCACAAAATAGCTTCAAATCGCATTTGGAGACATTTTTGACCAATTTGTGCATTTCGATGAAACTTTTTACACAAAAACAACAAAGTGCATACAATAGCTTAATATCGTATTTGGAGACGTTTTAGACCATTTTGTGCATTTCGATGAAACTTTTCAAACAAAAACATCAATGTGCATACAACAGCTTATTATCGCATTTGGAGACGTTTTAGACCATTTTGTGCATTTCGAAAAAACTTTTCACACAAAAACATCAAAGTGCATACAATAGCTTAATATCGTATTTGGAGACGTTTTAGACCATTTTGTGCATTTCGATGAAACTTTTCACACAAAAACATAAAAGTGCATACAAAAGCTTAATATCGTATTTGGAGACGTTTTAGACCATTTTGAGCATTTCGAAAAAACTTTTCACTCAAAAACATCAAAGTGCATACAATAGCTTAATATAGTATTTGGAGACTTTTTAGACCATTTTGAGCATTTCGATAAAACTTTTCACACAAAACATTAAAGTGCACAAAATAGCTTCAAATCGCATTTGGAGACGTTTTAGACCATTTTGTGCATTTCGATGAAACTTGGTTGCACAAAAACGTCAAAGTGCACAAAAGAGTTCCAAATCGCATTTGAGACGTTTTAGACCATTTTGTGCATTTCGAAAAAACTTTTCACACAAAAACATCAAAGTGCATACAATAGCTTAATATCATATTTGGAGACGTTTTAGACCATTTTGTGCATTTCGATGAAACTTTTCACACAAAACATAAAAGTGCATAAAATAGCTTCAAATCGCATTTGGAGACGTTTTAGACCATTTTGTGCATTTCGATGAAACTTGGTTACACAAAAACATCAAAGTGCACAAAAAAGTTCCAAATCGCATTTGGAGACGTTTTAGACCATTTTGTGCATTTCAAAAAAACTTTTCACACAAAAACATCAAAGTGCATACAATAGCTTAATATCGTATTTGGAGACGTTTTAGACCATTTTGTGCATTTCGATGAAACTTGATTACACAAAAACATCAAAGTGTTTAAAATCACATTTGAAACCGTTTTAGAACATTTTGAGCATTTCGAAAAAACTTTTCAAACAAAAACAGCAATGTGCATAAAACAGCTTATTATCGCATTTGGAGACGTTTTAGACCATTTTGTGCATTTCGATGAAACTTTTCAAACAAAAACATCAATGTGCATACAACAGCTTATTATCGCATTTGGAGACGTTTTAGACCATTTTGTGCATTTCGAAAAAACTTTTCTCACAAAAACATCAAAGTGCATACAATAGCTTAATATCGTATTTGGAGACGTTTTAAACCATTTTGTGCATTTCGATGAAACTTTTCACACAAAACATAAAAGTGCACAAAATAGCTTCAAATCGCATTTGTAGACGTTTTAGACCATTTTGTGCATTTCGAAACAACTTTTCACACAAAAACATCTAAGTGCATACAATAGCTTAATATCATATTTGGAGACGTTTTAGACCATTTTGTGCATTTCGATGAAACTTTTAACACAAAACATAAAAGTGCATAAAATAGCTTCAAATCGCATTTGGAGACGTTTTAGACCATTTTGTGCATTTCGATGAAACTTGGTTACACTAAAACATCAAAGTGCACAAAGGAGTTCCAAATCGCATTTGGAGACGTTTTAGACCATTTTGTGCATTTCAAAAAAACTTTTCACACAAAAACATAAAAGTGCATACAATAGCTTAATATCGTATTTGGAGACGTTTTAGACCATTTTGTGCATTTCGATGAAACTTTTCACCCAAAACATAAAAGTGCACAAAATAGCTTCAAATCGCATTTGGATACATTTTTGACCAATTTGTGCATTTCGATGAAACTTTTTACACAAAAACAACAAAGTGCATACAATAGCTTAATATCGTATTTGGAGACGTTTTAGACCATTTTGTGCATTTCGATGAAACTTTTCAAACAAAAACATCAATGTGCATACAACAGCTTATTATCGCATTTGGAGACGTTTTAGACCATTTTGTGCATTTCGAAAAAACTTTTCACACAAAAACATCAAAGTGCATACAATAGCTTAATATCGTATTTGGAGACGTTTTAGACCATTTTGTGCATTTCGATGAAACTTTTCACACAAAAACATAAAAGTGCATAAAATAGCTTAATATCGTATTTGGAGACGTTTTAGACCATTTTGTGCATTTCGATGAAACTTTTCACCCAAACATAAAAGTGCACAAAATAGCTTCAAATCGCATTTGGAGACATTTTTGACCAATTTGTGCATTTCGATAAAACTTTTCACACAAAAACATCAAAGTGCATACAATAGCTTAATATCGTATTTGGAGACGTTTTAGACCATTTTGTGCATTTCAATGAAACTTTTCACACAAAACAACAAAGTGCACAAAATAGCTTCAAATCGCATTTGGAGACGTTTTAGACCATTTTGTGCATTTTGAAAAAACTTGATTACACAAAAATATCAAAGTGCTTAAAATCACATTTGAAACCGTTTTAGACCATTTTGAGCATTTCGATAAAACTTTTCACACAAAACATTAAAGTGCACAAAATAGCTTCAAATCGCATTTGGAGACGTTTTAGACCATTTTGTGCATTTCGATGAAACTTGGTTACACAAAAACATCAAAGTGCACAAAAGAGTTCCAAATCGCATTTGGAGACGTTTTAGACCATTTTGTGCATTTCGAAAAAACTTTTCACACAAAAACATCAAAGTGCGTTTTAGACCATTTTGTGCATTTCGAAAAAACTTTTCACACAAAAACATCAAAGTGCATACAATAGCTTACTATCATATTTGGAGACGTTTTAGACCATTTTGTGCATTTCGATGAAACTTTTCACACAAAACATAAAAGTGCATATAGCTTCAAATCGCATTTGGAGACGTTTTAGACCATTTTGTGCATTTCGATGAAACTTTTCACACCAAAACATCAAAGTGCATACAATAGCTTAATATCGTATTTGGAGACGTTTTAGACCATTTTGTGCATTTCGATGAAACTTTTCACACAAAACCATCAAAGTGCATAAAATATCTTCAAATCGCATTTGCAGACGTTTTAGACCATTTTGTGCATTTCGATGAAACTTAGTTACACAAAAACATCAAAGTGCTTAAAATCACATTTGAAACCGTTTTAGACCATTTCGAGCATTTCTATAAAACTTTTGACACAAAACATCAAAGTGCACAAAAGAACTCAAAATCGCATTTGGAGACGTTTTAGACCATTTTGAGCATTTCGAAAAAACTTTTCACTCAAAAACATCAAAGTGCATACAATAGCTTAATATAGTATTTGGAGACGTTTTAGACCATTTTGAGCATTTCGATAAAACTTTTCACACAAAACATTAAAGTGCACAAAATAGCTTCAAATCGCATTTGGAGACGTTTTAGACCATTTTGTGCATTTCGATGAAACTTGGTTACACAAAAACATCAAAGTGCACAAAAGAGTTCCAAATCGCATTTGAGACGTTTTAGACCATTTTGTGCATTTCGAAAAAACTTTTCACACAAAAACATCAAAGTGCATACAATAGCTTAATATCATATTTGGAAACGTTTTAGACCATTTTGTGCATTTCGATGAAACTTTTCACACAAAACATAAAAGTGCATAAAATAGCTTCAAATCGCATTTGGAGACGTTTTAGACCATTTTGTGCATTTCGATGAAACTTGGTTACACAAAAACATCAAAGTGCATACAATAGCTTAATATCGTATTTGGAGACGTTTTAGACCATTTTGTGCATTTCGAAAAAACTTTTCACACAAAAACATCAAAGTGCATACAATAGCTTAATATCGTATTTGGAGACGTTTTAGACCATTTTGTGCATTTCGATGAAACTTTTCAAACAAAAACATCAATGTGCATACAACAGCTTATTATCGCATTTGGAGACGTTTTAGACCATTTTGTGCATTTCGAAAAAACTTAGTTACACAAAAAAATCAAAGTGCATACAATTGCTTAATATCCTATTTGGAGACGTTTTAGACCATTTTGTGCATTTCGATAAAACTTTTCACACAAAAACATAAAAGTGCATACAATAGGTTAATATCGTATTTGGAGACGTTTTAGACCATTTTGTGCATCTCGATGAAACTTTTCACCCAAAACATAAAAGTGCACAAAATAGCTTCAAATCGCATTTGGAGACATTTTTGACCAATTTGTGCATTTCGATGAAACTTTTTACACAAAAACAACAAAGTGCATACAATTGCTTAATATCGTTTTTGGAGACGTTTTAGACCATTTTGTGCATTTCGATGAAACTTTTCAAACAAAAACATCAATGTGAATACAACAGCTTATTATCGCATTTGGAGACGTTTTAGACCATTTTGTGCATTTCGAAAAAACTTTTCACACAAAAACATCAAAGTGCATACAATAGCATAATATCGTATTTGGAGACGTTTTAGACCATTTTGTGCATTTCGATGAAACTTTTCACACAAAAACATCAATGTGCATACAACAGCTTATTATCGTATTTGGAGACGTTTTTGACCATTTTGTGCATTTCGATGAAACTTAGTTACACAAAAACAACAAAGTGCATACAATATCTTAATATCGTATTTGGAGACGTTTTAGACCATTTTGTGCATTTCGATGAAACTTAGTTACACAAAAAAATCAAAGTGCTTCAAATCACATTTGAAACCGTTTTAGACCATTTCGATCATTTCTATAAAACTTTTGACACAAAACATCAAAGTGCACAAAAGAGCTCCAAATCGCATTTGGAGACGTTTTAGACCATTTTGTGCATTTCGAAAAAACTTTTCACACAAAAACATCAAAGTGCATACAATAGCTAATTATCGTATTTGGAGACGTTTCAGACCATTTTTTGCATTTCGATGAAACTTTTCACACAAAACATCAAAGTGCACAAAATAGCTTCAAATCGCATTTGGAGACGTTTTAGACCATTTTGTGCATTTCGATGAAACTTGATTACACAAAAACATCAAAGTGCTTAAAATCACATTTGAAACCGTTTTAGAACATTTTGAGCATTTCGAAAAAACATGTTAACATAAAAACACCAAAGTGCTTAGAATAGCTTTAAAACGGATTTGGAGACGTTTTAGACCATTTTGTGCATTTCGATGAAACTTTTCACACAAAAACAACAAAGTGCATACAATATCTTAATATCGTATTTGGAGACGTTTTAGACCATTTTGTGCATTTCGATGAAACTTAGTTACACAAAAAAATCAAAGTGCTTAAAATCACATTTGAAACCGTTTTAGACCATTTCGATCATTTCTATAAAACTTTTGACACAAAAACATCAAAGTGCATACAATAGCTTAATATAGTATTTGGAGACGTTTTTGACCAATTTGTGCATTTCGATGAAACTTTTTACACAAAAACAACAAAGTGCATACAATAGCTTAATATCGTATTTGGAGACGTTTTAGACCATTTTGTGCATTTCGATGAAACTTTTCAAACAAAAACATCAATGTGCATACAACAGCTTATTATCGCATTTGGAGACGTTTTAGACCATTTTGTGCATTTCGAAAAAACTTTTCACACAAAAACATTAAAGTGCATACAATAGCTTAATATCGTATTTGGAGACGTTTTAGACCATTTTGTGCATTTCGATGAAACTTTTCACACAAAAACATAAAAGTGCATACAATAGCTTAATATCGTATTTGGAGGCGTTTTAGACCATTTTGTGCATTTCGATGAAACTTTTCACCCAAAATATAAAAGTGCACAAAATAGCTTCAAATCGCATTTGGAGACATTTTTGACCAATTTGTGCATTTCGATGAAACTTTTTACACAAAAAAAAACAAAGTGCATACAATAGCTTAATATCGTATTTGGAGACGTTTTAGACCATTTTGTGCATTTCGATGAAACTTTTCAAACAAAAACATCAATGTGCATACAACAGCTTATTATCGCATTTGGAGACGTTTTAGACCATTTTGTGCATTTCGAAAAAACTTTTCACACAAAAACATCAAAGTGCATACAATAGCTTAAAATCGTATTTGGAGACGTTTTAGACCATTTTGTGCATTTCGATGAAACTTTTCACACAAAACCATCAAAGTGCATAAAATATCTTCAAATCGCATTTGCAGACGTTTTAGACCATTTTGTGCATTTCGATGAAACTTAGTTACACAAAAACATCAAAGTGCTTAAAATCACATTTGAAACCGTTTTAGACCATTTCGAGCATTTCTATAAAACTTTTGACACAAAACATCAAAGTGCACAAAAGAACTCAAAATCGCATTTGGAGACGTTTTAGACCATTTTGAGCATTTCGAAAAAACTTTTCACTCAAAAACATCAAAGTGCATACAATAGCTTAATATAGTATTTGGAGACGTTTTAGACCATTTTGAGCATTTCGATAAAACTTTTCACACAAAACATTAAAGTGCACAAAATAGCTTCAAATCGCATTTGGAGACGTTTTAGACCATTTTGTGCATTTCGATGAAACTTGGTTACACAAAAACATCAAAGTGCACAAAAGAGTTCCAAATCGCATTTGAGACGTTTTAGACCATTTTGTGCATTTCGAAAAAACTTTTCACACAAAAACATCAAAGTGCATACAATAGCTTACTATCATATTTGGAGACGTTTTAGACCATTTTGTGCATTTCGATGAAACTTTTCACACAAAACATAAAAGTGCATAAAATAGCTTCAAATCGCATTTGGAGACGTTTTAGACCATTTTGTGCATTTCGATGAAACTTTTCACACAAAAACATCAAAGTGCATACAATAGCTTAATATCGTATTTGGAGACGTTTTAGACCATTTTGTGCATTTCGATGAAACTTTTCACACAAAACCATCAAAGTGCATTAAATATCTTCAAATCGCATTTGCAGACGTTTTAGACCATTTTGTGCATTTAAATGAAACTTAGTTACACAAAAACATCAAAGTGCTTAAAATCACATTTGAAACCGTTTTAGACCATTTCGAGCATTTCTATAAAACTTTTGACACAAAACATCAAAGTGCACAAAAGAACTCAAAATCGCATTTGGAGACGTTTTAGACCATTTTGAGCATTTCGAAAAAACTTTTCACTCAAAAACATCAAAGTGCATACAATAGCTTCAAATCGCATTTGGAGACGTTTTAGACCATTTTGTGCATTTCGATGAAACTTGGTTGCACAAAAACATTAAAGTGCACAAAAGAGTTCCAAATCGCATTTGAGACGTTTTAGACCATTTTGTGCATTTCGAAAAAACTTTTCACACAAAAACATCAAAGTGCATACAATAGCTTAATATCATATTTGGAGACGTTTTAGACCATTTTGTGCATTTCGATGAAACTTTTCACACAAAACATAAAAGTGCATAAAATAGCTTCAAATCGCATTTGGAGACGTTTTAGACCATTTTGTGCATTTCGATGAAACTTGGTTACACAAAAACATCAAAGTGCACAAAAAAGTTCCAAATCGCATTTGGAGACGTTTTAGACCATTTTGTGCATTTCAAAAAAACTTTTCACACAAAAACATCAAAGTGCATACAATAGCTTAATATCGTATTTGGAGACGTTTTAGACCATTTTGTGCATTTCGATGAAACTTGATTACACAAAAACATCAAAGTGCTTCAAATCACATTTGAAACCGTTTTAGAACATTTTGAGCATTTCGAGAAAACTTTTCAAACAAAAACATCAATGTGCATAAAACAGGTTATTATCGCATTTGGAGACGTTTTAGACCATTTTGTACATTTCGATGAAACTTTTCAAACAAAAACATCAATGTGCATACAACAGCTTATTATCGCATTTGGAGACGTTTTAGACCATTTTGTGCATTTCGAAAAAACTTTTCTCACAAAAACATTAAAGTGCATACAATAGCTTAATATCGTATTTGGAGACGTTTAAAACCATTTTGTGCATTTCGATGAAACTTTTCACACAAAACATAAAAGTGCACAAAATAGCTTCAAATCGCATTTGTAGACGTTTTAGACCATTTTGTGCATTTCGAAACAACTTTTCACACAAAAACATCAAAGTGCATACAATAGCTTAATATCATATTTGGAGACGTTTTAGACCATTTTGTGCATTTCGATGAAACTTTTCACACAAAACATAAAAGTGCATAAAATAGCTTCAAATCGCATTTGGAGACGTTTTAGACCATTTTGTGCATTTCGATGAAACTTGGTTACACTAAAACATCAAAGTGCACAAAAGAGTTCCAAATCGCATTTGGAGACGTTTTAGACCATTTTGTGCATTTCAAAAAAACTTTTCACACAAAAACATCAAAGTGCATACAATAGCTTAATATCGTATTTGGAGACGTTTTAGACCATTTTGTGCATTTCGATGAAACTTTTCACACAAAACATCAAAGTGCACAAAATAGCTTCAAATCGCATTTGGAGACGTTTTAGACCATTTTGTGCATTTCGATGAAACTTGATTACACAAAAACATCAAAGTGCTTAAAATCACGTTTGAAACCGTTTTAGAACATTTTGAGCATTTCGAAAAAACTTTTCAAACAAAAACATCAATGTGCATAAAACAGCTTATTATCGCATTTGGAGACGTTTTAGACCATTTTGTGCATTTCGATGAAACTTTTCAAACAAAAACATCAATGTGCATACAACAGCTTATTATCGCATTTGGAGACGTTTTAGACCATTTTGTGCATTTCGAATAAACTTTTCACACAAAAACATCAAAGTGCATACAATAGCTTAATATCGTATTTGGAGACGTTTTAAACCATTTTGTGCATTTCGATGAAACTTTTCACACAAAACATAAAAGTGCACAAAATAGCTTCAAATCGCATTTGTAGACGTTTTAGACCATTTTGTGCATTTCGAAACAACTTTTCACACAAAAACATCAAAGTGCATACAATAGCTTAATATCGTATTTGGAGACGTTTTAGACCATTTTGTGCATTTCGATGAAACTTTTCACCCAAAACATAAAAGTGCACAAAATAGCTTCAAATCGCATTTGGAGACATTTTTGACAAATTTGTGCATTTCGATGAAACTTTTTACACAAAAACAACAAAGTGCATACAATAGCTTAATATCGTATTTGGAGACGTTTTAGACCATTTTGTGCATTTCGATGAAACTTTTCAAACAAAAACATCAATGTGCATACAACAGCTTATTATCGCATTTGGAGACGTTTTAGACCATTTTGTGCATTTCGAAAAAACTTTTCACACAAAAAAATCAAAGTGTATACAATAGCTTAATATCGTATTTGGAGACGTTTTAGACCATTTTGTGCATTTCGATGGAACTTTTCACACAAAACCATCAAAGTGCATAAAATAGCTTCAAATCGCATTTGCAGACGTTTTAGACCATTTTGTGCATTTCTATGAAACTTAGTTACACAAAAACATCAAAGTGCTTAAAATCACATTTGAAACCGTTTTAGACCATTTCGAGCATTTCTATAAAACTTTTGACACAAAACATCAAAATGCACAAAAGAGCTCCAAATCGCATTTGGAGATGTTTTAGACCATTTTGAGCATTTCGAAAAAACTTTTCACTCAAAAACATCAAAGTGCATACAATAGCTTAATATAGTATTTGGAGACGTTTTAGACCATTTTGTGCATTTCGATGAAACTTTTCACACAAAACATCAAAGTGCACAAAATAGCTTCAAATCGCATTTGGAGACGTTTTAGACCATTTTGTGCATTTCGATGAAACTTGATTACACAAAAACATCAAAGTGCTTAAAATCACATTTGAAACCGTTTTAGAACATTTTGTGCATTTCGATGAAACTTTTCAAACAAAAACATCAATGTGCATACAACAGCTTATTATCGCATTTGGAGACGTTTTAGACCATTTTGTGCATTTCGAAAAAACTTTTCACACAAAAACATCAAAGTGCATACAATAGCATAATATCGTATTTGGAGACGTTTTAGACCATTTTGTGCATTTCGATGAAACTTTTCACACAAAAACATCAATGTGCATACAACAGCTTATTATCGTATTTGGAGACGTTTTTGACCATTTTGTGAATTTCGATGAAACTTTTTACCCAAAACATAAAAGTGCACAAAATAGCTTCAAATCGCATTTGGAGACATTTTTGACCATTTTGTGCATTTCGATGAAACTTTTTACACAAAAACAACAAAGTGCATACAATAGCTTAATATCGTATTTGGAGACGTTTTAGACAATTTTGTGCATTTCGATGAAACTTTTCAAACAAAAACATCAATGTGCATACAACAGCTTATTATCGCATTTGGAGACGTTTTAGACCATTTTGTGCATTTCGAAAAAACTTTTCACACAAAAACATCAAAGTGCATACAATAGCTTAATATCGTATTTGAAGACGTTTTAGACCATTTTGTGCATTTCGATGAAACTTTTCACACAAAAACATAAAAGTGCATACAATAGCTTAATATCGTATTTGGAGACGTTTTAGACCATTTTGTGCATTTCGATGAAACTTTTCACCCAAAACATAAAAGTGCACAAAATAGCTTCAAATCGCATTTGGAGACATTTTTGACCAATTTGTGCATTTCGATGAAACTTTTTACACAAAAACAACAAAGTGCATACAATATCTTAATATCGTATTTGGAGACGTTTTAGACCATTTTGTGCATTTCGATGAAACTTTTCAAACAAAAACATCAATGTGCATACAACAGCTTATTATCGCATTTTGAGACGTTTTAGACCATTTTGTGCATTTCGAAAAAACTTTTCACACAAAAACATCAAAGTGCATACAATAGCTTAATATCGTATTTGGAGACGTTTTAGACCATTTTGTGCATTTCGATGAAACTTTTCACACAAAAACATAAAAGTGCATAAAATAGCTTAATATCGTATTTGGAGACGTTTTAGACCATTTTGTGCATTTCGATAAAACTTTTCACCCAAACATAAAAGTGCACAAAATAGCTTCAAATCGCATTTGGAGACATTTTTGACCAATTTGTGCATTTCGATAAAACTTTTGACACAAAAACATCAAAGTGCATACAATAGCTTAATATCGTATTTGGAGACGTTTTAGACCATTTTGTGCATTTCAATGAAACTTTTCACACAAAACAACAAAGTGCACAAAATAGCTTCAAATCGCATTTGGAGACGTTTTAGACCATTTTGTGCGTTTCATTACACAAAACATCAAAGTGCACAAAATAGCTTCAAATCGCATTTGGAGACGTTTTAGACCATTTTTTGCATTTCGAAAAAACTTGATTACACAAAAATATCAAAGTGCTTAAAATCACATTTGAAACAGTTTTAGACCATTTTGAGCATTTCGATAAAACTTTTCACACAAAACATTAAAGTGCACAAAATAGCTTCAAATCGCATTTGGAGACGTTTTAGACCATTTTGTGCATTTCGATGAAACTTGGTTACACAAAACCATCAAAGTGCCCAAAAGAGTTCCAAATCGCATTTGGAGACGTTTTAGACCATTTTGTGCATTTCGAAAAAACTTTTCACACAAAAACATCAAAGTGCATACAATAGCTTAATATCGTATTTGGAGACGTTTTAGACCATTTTGTGCATCTCGATGAAACTTTTCACTCAAAACATAAAAGTGCATACAATAGCTTAATATCGTATTTGGAGACGTTTTAGACCATTTTGTACATTTCGAAAAAACTTTTCACACAAAAACATCAAAGTGCATACAATAGCTTAATATCGTATTTGGAGACGTTTTAGACCATTTTGTGCATTTCGAAAAAACTTTTCACACAAAAACATCAAAGTGCATACAATAGCTTAATATCGTATTTGGAGACGTTTTAGACCATTTTGTGCATTTCGATGAAACTTTTCAAACAAAAACATCAATGTGCATACAACAGCTTATTATCGCATTTGGAGACGTTTTAGACCATTTTGTGCATTTCGAAAAAACTTTTCACACAAAAACATCAAAGTGCATACAATAGCTTAATATCGTATTTGGAGACGTTTTAGACCAT
This sequence comes from Antedon bifida, assembly GCF_963402885.1. Classification (NCBI taxonomy): domain Eukaryota; kingdom Metazoa; phylum Echinodermata; class Crinoidea; order Comatulida; family Antedonidae; genus Antedon; species Antedon bifida. The sequence continues at coordinate 11,277,166 of NC_136236.1, forward strand.
TTTGTGCATCTCGATGAAACTTTTCACTCAAAACATAAAAGTGCATACAATAGCTTAATATCGTATTTGGAGACGTTTTAGACCATTTTGTACATTTCGAAAAAACTTTTCACACAAAAACATCAAAGTGCATACAATAGCTTAATATCGTATTTGGAGACGTTTTAGACCATTTTGTGCATTTCGAAAAAACTTTTCACACAAAAACATCAAAGTGCATACAATAGCTTAATATCGTATTTGGAGACGTTTTAGACCATTTTGTGCATTTCGATGAAACTTTTCAAACAAAAACATCAATGTGCATACAACAGCTTATTATCGCATTTGGAGACGTTTTAGACCATTTTGTGCATTTCGAAAAAACTTTTCACACAAAAACATCAAAGTGCATACAATTGCTTAATATCCTATTTGGAGACGTTTTAGACCATTTTGTGCATTTCGATGAAACTTTTCACACAAAAACATAAAAGTGCATACAATAGGTTAATATCGTATTTGGAGACGTTTTAGACCATTTTGTGCATCTCGATGAAACTTTTCACCCAAAACATAAAAGTGCACAAAATAGCTTCAAATCGCATTTGGAGACATTTTTGACCAATTTGTGCATTTCGATGAAACTTTTTACACAAAAACAACAAAGTGCATACAATAGCTTAATATCGTATTTGGAGACGTTTTAGACCATTTTGTGCATTTCGATGAAACTTTTCAAACAAAAACATCAATGTGCATACAACAGCTTATTATCGCATTTGGAGACGTTTTAGACCATTTTGTGCATTTCGAAAAAACTTTTCACACAAAAACATCAAAGTGCATACAATAGCATAATATCGTATTTGGAGACGTTTTAGACCATTTTGTGCATTTCGATGAAACTTTTCACACAAAAACATCAATGTGCATACAACAGCTTATTATCGTATTTGGAGACGTTTTTGACCATTTTGTGCATTTCGATGAAACTTAGTTACACAAAAACATCAAAGTGCTTAAAATCACATTTGAAACCGTTTTAGACCATTTCGAGCATTTCTATAAAACTTTTGACACAAAACATCAAAGTGCACAAAAGAGCTCCAAATCGCATTTGGAGACGTTTTAGACCATTTTGAGCATTTCGAAAAAACTTTTCACTCAAAAACATCAAAGTGCATACAATAGCTTAATATAGTATTTGGAGACGTTTTAGACCATTTTGTGCATTTCGATGAAACTTGGTTACACAAAAACATCAAAGTGCACAAAAGAGTTCCAAATCGCATTTGCAGACGTTTTAGACCATTTTGTGCTTTTCGATGAAACTTAGTTACACAAAAACATCAAAGTGCTTAAAATCACATTTGAAACCGTTTTAGACCATTTCGAGCATTCTATAAGACTTTTGACACAAAACATCAAAGTGCACAAAAGAGCTCCAAATCGCATTTGGAGACGCTTTAGAACATTTTGAGCATTTCGAAAAAACTTTTCACTCAAAAACATCAAAGTGCATACAATAGCTTAATATAGTATTTGGAGACGTTTTAAACCATTTTGTGCATTTCGATGAAACTTGGTTACACAAAAACATCAAAGTGCACAAAAGAGTTCCAAATCGCATTTGGAGACGTTTTAGACCATTTTGTGCATTTCGAAAAAACTTTTAACACAAAAACATCAAAGTGCATACAATAGCTTAATATCGTATTTGGAGACGTTTTAGACCATTTTGTGCATTTCGATGAAACGTTTCACCCAAAACATAAAAGTGCATACAATAGCTTAATATTGTATTTGGAGACGTTTTAGACCATTTTGAGCATTTCGAAAAAACTTTTCACTCAAAAACATCAAAGTGCATACAATAGCTTAATATAGTATTTGGAGACGTTTTAGACCATTTTGTGCATTTCGATGAAACTTGGTTACACAAAAACATCAAAGTGCACAAAAGAGTTCCAAATCGCATTTGCAGACGTTTTAGACCATTTTGTGCTTTTCGATGAAACTTAGTTACACAAAAACATCAAAGTGCTTAAAATCACATTTGAAACCGTTTTAGACCATTTCGAGCATTTCTATAAAACTTTTGACACAAAACATCAAAGTGCACAAAAGAGCTCCAAATCGCATTTGGAGACGTTTTAGACCATTTTGAGCATTTCGAAAAAACTTTTCACTCAAAAACATCAAAGTGCATACAATAGCTTAATATAGTATTTGGAGACGTTTTAGACCATTTTGTGCATTTCGATGAAACTTGGTTATACAAAAACATCAAAGTGCACAAAAGAGTTCCAAATCGCATTTGGAGACGTTTTAGACCATTTTGTGCATTTCGAAAAAACTTTTAACACAAAAACATCAAAGTGCATACAATAGCTTAATATCGTATTTGGAGACGTTTTAGACCATTTTGTGCATTTCGATGAAACGTTTCACCCAAAACATAAAAGTGCATACAATAGCTTAATATCGTATTTGGAGACGTTTTAGACCATTTTGTGCATTTCGAAAAAACTTTTCACACAAAAACATCAAAGTGCATACAATAGCTTAATATCGTATTTGGAGACGTTTTAGACCATTTTGTGCATTTCGATGAAACTTTTCAAACAAAAACATCAATGTGCATACAACAGCTTATTATCGCATTTGGAGACGTTTTAGACCATTTTGTGCATTTCGAAAAAACTTTTCACACAAAAACATCAAAGTGCCTACAATAGCTTATTATCGTATTTGGAGACGTTTTAGACCATTTTGTGCATTTCGATGAAACTTTTCACACAAAAACATAAAAGTGCATACAATAGCTTAATATCGTATTTGGAGACGTTTTAGACCATTTTGTGCATCTTTATGAAACTTTTCACCCAAAACATAAAAGTGCACAAAATAGCTTCAAATCGCATTTGGAGACATTTTTGACCAATTTGTGCATTTCGATGAAACTTTTTACACAAAAACAACAAAGTGCATACAATAGCTTAATATCGTATTTGGAGACGTTTTAGACCATTTTGTGCATTTCGATGAAACTTTTCAAACAAAAACATCAATGTGCATACAACAGCTTATTATCGCATTTGGAGACGTTTTAGACCATTTTGTGCATTTCGAAAAAACTTTTCACACAAAAACATCAAAGTGCATACAATAGCTTAATATCGTATTTGGAGACGTTTTAGACCATTTTGTGCATTTCGATGAAACTTTTCACACAAAAACATAAAAGTGCATAAAATAGCTTAATATCGTATTTGGAGACGTTTTAGACCATTTTGTGCATTTCGATAAAACTTTTCACACAAAAACATCAAAGTGCATACAATAGCTTAATATCGTATTTGGAGACGTTTTAGACCATTTTGTGCATTTCAATGAAACTTTTCACACAAAACAACAAAGTGCTCAAAATAGCTTCAAATCGCATTTGGAGACGTTTTAGACCATTTTGTGCATTTCGAAAAAACTTGATTACACAAAAATATCAAAGTGCTTAAAATCACATTTGAAACCGTTTTAGACCATTTTGAGCATTTCGATAAAACTTTTTACACAAAACATTAAAGTGCACAAAATAGCTTCAAATCGCATTTGGAGACGTTTTAGACCATTTTGTGCATTTCGATGAAACTTGGTTACACAAAAACATCAAAGTGCACAAAAGAGTTCCAAATCGCATTTGGAGACGTTTTACACCATTTTGTGCATTTCGAAAAAACTTTTCACACAAAAACATCAAAGTGCATACAATAGCTTAATATCGTATTTGGAGACGTTTTAGACCATTTTGTGCATTTCGATGAAACTTTTCACACAAAACATAAAAGTGCACAAAATAGCTTCAAATCGCATTTGTAGACGTTTTAGACCATTTTGTGCATTTCGAAAAAACTTTTTACACAAAAACATCAAAGTGCATACAATAGCTTAATATTGTATTTGGAGACGTTTTAGACCATTTTGTGCATTTCGATGAAACTTTTCACCCAAAACATAAAAGTGCACAAAATAGCTTCAAATCGCATTTGGAGACGTTTTAGACCATTTTGTGCATTTCGAAAAAACTTGATTACACAAAAATATCAAAGTGCTTAAAATCACATTTGAAACCGTTTTAGACCATTTTGAGCATTTCGATAAAACTTTTCACACAAAACATTAAAGTGCACAAAATAGCTTCAAATCGCATTTGGAGACGTTTTAGACCATTTTGTGCATTTCGATGAAACTTGGTTACACAAAAACATCAAAGTGCACAAAAGAGTTCCAAATCGCATTTGGAGACGTTTTACACCATTTTGTGCATTTCGAAAAAACTTTTCACACAAAAACATCAAAGTGCCTACAATAGCTTAATATCGTATTTGGAGACGTTTTAGACAATTTTGTGCATTTCGATGAAACTTTTCAAACAAAAACATCAATGTGCATACAACAGCTTATTATCGCATTTGGAGACGTTTTAGACCATTTTGTGCATTTCGAAAAAACTTTTCACACAAAAACATCAAAGTGCATACAATAGCTTAATATCGTATTTGGAGACGTTTTAGACCATTTTGTGCATTTCGATGAAACTGTTCACACAAAAACATAAAAGTGCATACAATAGCTTAATATCGTATTTGGAGACGTTTTAGACCATTTTGTGCATTTCGATAAAACTTTTCACCCAAAACATAAAAGTGCACAAAATAGCTTCAAATCGCATTTGGAGACATTTTTGACCAATTTGTGCATTTCGATGAAACTTTTTACACAAAAACAACAAAGTGCATACAATAGCTTAATATCGTATTTGGAGACGTTTTAGACCATTTTGTGCATTTCGATGAAAGTTTTCAAACAAAAACATCAATGTGCATACAACAGCTTATTATCGCATTTGGAGACGTTTTAGACCATTTTGTGCATTTCGAAAAAACTTTTCACACAAAAACATCAAAGTGCATACAATAGCTTAATATCGTATTTGGAGACGTTTTAGACCATTTTGTGCATTTCGATGAAACTTTTCACACAAAAACATAAAAGTGCATACAATAGCTTAATATCGTATTTGGAGGCGTTTTAGACCATTTTGTGCATTTCGATGAAACTTTTCACCCAAAACATAAAAGTGCACAAAATAGCTTCAAATCGCATTTGGAGACATTTTTGACCAATTTGTGCATTTCGATGAAACTTTTTACACAAAAACAACAAAGTGCATACAATAGCTTAATATCGTATTTGGAGACGTTTTAGACCATTTTGTGCATTTCGATGAAACTTTTCAAACAAAAACATCAATGTGCATACAACAGCTTATTATCGCATTTGGAGACGTTTTAGACCATTTTGTGCATTTCGAAAAAACTTTTCACACAAAAACATCAAAGTGCAAACAATAGCTTAATATCGTATTTGGAGACGTTTTAGACCATTTTGTGCATTTCGATGAAACTTTTCACACAAAAACATAAAAGTGCATACAATAGCTTAATATCGTATTTGGAGACGTTTTAGACCATTTTGAGCATTTCGAAAAAACTTTTCACTCAAAAACATCAAAGTGCATACAATAGCTTAATATAGTATTTGGAGACGTTTTAGACCATTTTGAGCATTTCGATAAAACTTTTCACACAAAACATTAAAGTGCACAAAATAGCTTCAAATCGCATTTGGAGACGTTTTAGACCATTTTGTGCATTTCGATGAAACTTGGTTGCACAAAAACGTCAAAGTGCACAAAAGAGTTCCAAATCGCATTTGAGACGTTTTAGACCATTTTGTGCATTTCGAAAAAACTTTTCACACAAAAACATCAAAGTGCATACAATAGCTTAATATCATATTTGGAGACGTTTTAGACCATTTTGTGCATTTCGATGAAACTTTTCACACAAAACATAAAAGTGCATAAAATAGCTTCAAATCGCATTTGGAGACGTTTTAGACCATTTTGTGCATTTCGATGAAACTTGGTTACACAAAAACATCAAAGTGCACAAAAAAGTTCCAAATCGCATTTGGAGACGTTTTAGACCATTTTGTGCATTTCAAAAAAACTTTTCACACAAAAACATCAAAGTGCATACAATAGCTTAATATCGTATTTGAAGACGTTTTAGACCATTTTGTGCATTTCGATGAAACTTGATTACACAAAAACATCAAAGTGCTTAAAATCACATTTGAAACCGTTTTAGAACATTTTGAGCATTTCGAAAAAACTTTTCAAACAAAAACAGCAATGTGCATAAAACAGCTTATTATCGCATTTGGAGACGTTTTAGACCATTTTGTGCATTTCGATGAAACTTTTCAAACAAAAACATCAATGTGCATACAACAGCTTATTATCGCATTTGGAGACGTTTTAGACCATTTTGTGCATTTCGAAAAAACTTTTCTCACAAAAACATCAAAGTGCATACAATAGCTTAATATCGTATTTGGAGACGTTTTAAACCATTTTGTGCATTTCGATGAAACTTTTCACACAAAACATAAAAGTGCACAAAATAGCTTCAAATCGCATTTGTAGACGTTTTAGACCATTTTGTGCATTTCGAAACAACTTTTCACACAAAAACATCAAAGTGCATACAATAGCTTAATATCATATTTGGAGACGTTTTAGACCATTTTGTGCATTTCGATGAAACTTTTCCCACAAAACATAAAAGTGCATAAAATAGCTTCAAATCGCATTTGGAGACGTTTTAGACCATTTTGTGCATTTCGATGAAACTTGGTTACACTAAAACATCAAAGTGCACAAAAGAGTTCCAAATCGCATTTGGAGACGTTTTAGACCATTTTGTGCATTTCAAAAAAACTTTTCACACAAAAACATAAAAGTGCATACAATAGCTTAATATCGTATTTGGAGACGTTTTAGACCATTTTGTGCATTTCGATGAAACTTTTCACCCAAAACATAAAAGTGCACAAAATAGCTTCAAATCGCATTTGGATACATTTTTGACCAATTTGTGCATTTCGATGAAACTTTTTACACAAAAACAACAAAGTGCATACAATAGCTTAATATCGTATTTGGAGACGTTTTAGACCATTTTGTGCATTTCGATGAAACTTTTCAAACAAAAACATCAATGTGCATACAACAGCTTATTATCGCATTTGGAGACGTTTTAGACCATTTTGTGCATTTCGAAAAAACTTTTCACACAAAAACATCAAAGTGCATACAATAGCTTAATATCGTATTTGGAGACGTTTTAGACCATTTTGTGCATTTCGATGAAACTTTTCACACAAAAACATAAAAGTGCATAAAATAGCTTAATATCGTATTTGGAGACGTTTTAGACCATTTTGTGCATTTCGATGAAACTTTTCACCCAAACATAAAAGTGCACAAAATAGCTTCAAATCGCATTTGGAGACATTTTTGACCAATTTGTGCATTTCGATAAAACTTTTCACACAAAAACATCAAAGTGCATACAATAGCTTAATATCGTATTTGGAGACGTTTTAGACCATTTTGTGCATTTCAATGAAACTTTTCACACAAAACAACAAAGTGCACAAAATAGCTTCAAATCGCATTTGGAGACGTTTTAGACCATTTTGTGCATTTTGAAAAAACTTGATTACACAAAAATATCAAAGTGCTTAAAATCACATTTGAAACCGTTTTAGACCATTTTGAGCATTTCGATAAAACTTTTCACACAAAACATTAAAGTGCACAAAATAGCTTCAAATCGCATTTGGAGACGTTTTAGACCATTTTGTGCATTTCGATGAAACTTGGTTACACAAAAACATCAAAGTGCACAAAAGGGTTCCAAATCGCATTTGGAGACGTTTTAGACCATTTTGTGCATTTCGAAAAAAATTTTCACACAAAAACATCAAAGTGCGTTTTAGACCATTTTGTGCATTTCGAAAAAACTTTTCACACAAAAACATCAAAGTGCATACAATAGCTTACTATCATATTTGGAGACGTTTTAGACCATTTTGTGCATTTCGATGAAACTTTTCACACAAAACATAAAAGTGCATATAGCTTCAAATCGCATTTGGAGACGTTTTAGACCATTTTGTGCATTTCGATGAAACTTTTCACACCAAAACATCAAAGTGCATACAATAGCTTAATTTCGTATTTGGAGACGTTATAGACCATTTTGTGCATTTCGATGAAACTTTTCACACAAAACCATCAAAGTGCATAAAATATCTTCAAATCGCATTTGCAGACGTTTTAGACCATTTTGTGCATTTCGATGAAACTTAGTTACACAAAAACATCAAAGTGCTTAAAATCACATTTGAAACCGTTTTAGACCATTTAGAGCATTTCTATAAAACTTTTGACACAAAACATCAAAGTGCACAAAAGAACTCAAAATCGCATATGGAGACGTTTTAGACCATTTTGAGCATTTCGAAAAAACTTTTCACTCAAAAACATCAAAGTGCATACAATAGCTTAATATAGTATTTGGAGACGTTTTAGACCATTTTGAGCATTTCGATAAAACTTTTCACACAAAACATTAAAGTGCACAAAATAGCTTCAAATCGCATTTGGAGACGTTTTAGACCATTTTGTGCATTTCGATGAAACTTGGTTACACAAAAACATCAAAGTGCACAAAAGAGTTCCAAATCGCATTTGAGACGTTTTAGACCATTTTGTGCATTTCGAAAAAACTTTTCACACAAAAACATCAAAGTGCATACAATAGCTTAATATCATATTTGGAAACGTTTTAGACCATTTTGTGCATTTCGATGAAACTTTTCACACAAAACATAAAAGTGCATAAAATAGCTTCAAATCGCATTTGGAGACGTTTTAGACCATTTTGTGCATTTCGATGAAACTTGGTTACACAAAAACATCAAAGTGCACAAAAGAGTTCCAAGTCGCATTTGGAGACGTTTTAGACCATTTTGTGCATTTCAAAAAAACTTTTCACACAAAAACATCAAAGTGCATACAATAGCTTAATATCGTATTTGGAGACGTTTTAGACCATTTTGTGCATTTCGATGAAACTTTTCACACAAAACATCAAAGTGCACAAAATAGCTTCAAATCGCATTTGGAGACGTTTTAGACCATTTTGTGCATTTCGATGAAACTTGATTACACAAAAACATCAAAGTGCTTAAAATCACATTTGAAACCGTTTTAGAACATTTTGAGCATTTCGAAAAAACTTTTCAAACAAAAACATCAATGTGCATACAACAGCTTATTATCGTATTTGGAGACGTTTTAGACCATTTTGTGCATTTCGATGAAACTTTTCACACAAAAACATAAAAGTGTATACAATAGCTTAATATCGTATTTGGAGACGTTTTAGACCATTTTGTGCATTTCGATGAAACTTTTCACCCAAAACATAAAAGTGCACAAAATAGCTTCAAATCGCATTTGGATACATTTTTGACCAATTTGTGCATTTCGATGAAACTTTTTACACAAAAACAACAAAGTGCATACAATAGCTTAATATCGTATTTGGAGACGTTTTAGACCATTTTGTGCATTTCGATGAAACTTTTCAAACAAAAACATCAATGTGCATACAACAGCTTATTATCGCATTTGGAGACGTTTTAGACCATTTTGTGCATTTCGAAAAAACTTTTCACACAAAAACATCAAAGTGCATACAATAGCTTAATATCGTATTTGGAGACGTTTTAGACCATTTTGTGCATTTCGATGAAACTTTTCACACAAACATAAAAGTGCACAAAATAGCTTCAAATCGCATTTGGAGACATTTTTGACCAATTTGTGCATTTCGATAAAACTTTTCACACAAAAACATCAAAGTGCATACAATAGCTTAATATCGTATTTGGAGACGTTTTAGACCATTTTGTGCATTTCAATGAAACTTTTCACACAAAACAACAAAGTGCACAAAATAGCTTCAAATCGCATTTGGAGACGTTTTAGACCATTTTGTGCATTTCGAAAAAACTTGATTACACAAAAATATCAAAGTGCTTAAAATCACATTTGAAACCGTTTTAGACCATTTTGAGCATTTCGATAAAACTTTTCACACAAAACATTAAAGTGCACAAAATAGCTTCAAATCGCATTTGGAGACGTTTTAGACCATTTTGTGCATTTCGATGAAACTTGGTTACACAAAAACATCAAAGTGCACAAAAGAGTTCCAAATCGCATTTGGAGACGTTTTAGACCATTTTGTGCATTTCGAAAAAACTTTTCACACAAAAACATCAAAGTGCGTTTTAGACCATTTTGTGCATTTCGAAAAAACTTTTCACACAAAAACACCAAAGTGCATACAATAGCTTACTATCATATTTGGAGACGTTTTAGACCATTTTGAGCATTTCGATGAAACTTTTCAGACAAAACATAAAAGTGCATAAAATAGCTTCAAATCGCATTTGGAGACGTTTTAGACCATTTTGTGCATTTCGATGAAACTTTTCACACAAAAACATCAAAGTGCATACAATAGCTTAATATCGTATTTGGAGACGTTTTAGACCATTTTGTGCATTTCGATGAAACTTTTCACACAAAACCATCAAAGTGCATAAAATATCTTCAAATCGCATTTGCAGACGTTTTAGACCATTTTGTGCATTTCGATGAAACTTAGTTACACAAAAACATCAAAGTGCTTAAAATCACATTTGAAACCGTTTTAGACCATTTCGAGCATTTCTATAAAACTTTTGACACAAAACATCAAAGTGCACAAAAGAACTCAAAATCGCATTTGGAGACGTTTTAGACCATTTTGAGCATTTCGAAAAAACTTTTCACACAAAACATTAAAGTGCACAAAATAGCTTCAAATCGCATTTGGAGACGTTTTAGACCATTTTGTGCATTTCGATGAAACTTTTCACACAAAAACATCAAAGTGCATACAATAGCTTAATATCATATTTGGAGACGTTTTAGACCATTTTGTGCATTTCGATGAAACTTTTCACACAAAACATAAAAGTGCATAAAATAGCTTCAAATCGCATTTGGAGACGTTTTAGACCATTTTGTGCATTTCGATGAAACTTGGTTACACAAAAACATCAAAGTGCACAAAAGAGTTCCAAATCGCATTTGGAGACGTTTTAGACCATTTTGTGCATTTCAAAAAAACTTTTCACACAAAAACATCAAAGTGCATACAATAGCTTAATATCGTATTTGGAGACGTTTTAGACCATTTTGTGCATTTCGATGAAACTTTTCACACAAAACATCAAAGTGCACAAAATAGCTTCAAATCGCATTTGGAGACGTTTTAGACCATTTTGTGCATTTCGATGAAACTTGATTACACAAAAACATCAAAGTGCTTAAAATCACATTTGAAACCGTTTTAGAACATTTTGAGCATTTCGAAAAAACTTTTCAAACAAAAACATCAATGTGCATACAACAGCTTATTATCGCATTTGGAGACGTTTTAGACCATTTTGTGCATTTCGATGAAACTTTTCAAACAAAAACATCAATGTGCATACAACAGCTTATTATCGCATTTGGAGACGTTTTAGACCATTTTGTGCATTTCGAAAAAACTTTTCACACAAAAACATCAAAGTGCATACAATAGCTTAATATCGTATAAGGAGACGTTTTAAACCATTTTGTGCATTTCGATGAAACTTTTCACACAAAACATAAAAGTGCACAAAATAGCTTCAAATCGCATTTGTAGACGTTTTAGACCATTTTGTGCATTTCGAAAAAACTTTTCACACAAAACCATCAAAGTGCATAAAATAGCTTCAAATCGCATTTGCAGACGTTTTAGACCATTTTGTGCATTTCGATGAAACTTAGTTACACAAAAACATCAAAGTGCTTAAAATCACATTTGAAACCGTTTTAGACCATTTCGAGCATTTCTATAAAACTTTTGACACAAAACATCAAAATGCACAAAAGAGCTCCAAATCGCATTTGGAGACGTTTTAGACCATTTTGAGCATTTCGAAAAAACTTTTCACTCAAAAACATCAAAGTGCATACAATAGCTTAATATAGTATTTGGAGACGTTTTAGACCATTTTGTGCATTTCGATGAAACTTTTCACACAAAACATCAAAGTGCACAAATTAGCTTCAAATCGCATTTGGAGACGTTTTAGACCATTTTGTGCATTTCGATGAAACTTGATTACACAAAAACATCAAAGTGCTTAAAATCACATTTGAAACCGTTTTAGAACATTTTGAGCATTTCGAAAAAACATGTTAACATAAAAACACCAAAGTGCTTAGAATAGCTTTAAAACGGATTTGGAGACGTTTTAGACCATTTTGTGCATTTCGATGAAACTTTTCACACAAAAACATCAAAGTGCATACAATAGCTTAATATCGTATTTGGAGACGTTTTAGACCATTTTGTGCATTTCGATGAAACTTTTCACACAAAACCATCAAAGTGCATAAAATATCTTCAAATCGCATTTGCAGACGTTTTAGACCATTTTGTGCATTTCGATGAAACTTAGTTACACAAAAACATCAAAGTGCTTAAACTCACATTTGAAACCGTTTTAGACCATTTCGAGCATTTCTATAAAACTTTTGACACAAAACATCAAAGTGCACAAAAGAACTCAAAATCGCATTTGGAGACGTTTTAGACCATTTTGAGCATTTCGAAAAAACTTTTCACTCAAAAACATCAAAGTGCATACAATAGCTTAATATAGTATTTGGAGACGTTTTAGACCATTTTGAGCATTTCGATAAAACTTTTCACACAAAACATTAAAGTGCACAAAATAGCTTCAAATCGCATTTGGAGACGTTTTAGACCATTTTGTGCATTTCGATGAAACTTGGTTACACAAAAACATCAAAGTGCACAAAAGAGTTCCAAATCGCATTTGGAGACGTTTTAGACCATTTTGTGCATTTCGAAAAAACTTTTCACACAAAAACATCAAAGTGCGTTTTAGACCATTTTGTGCATTTCGAAAAAACTTTTCACACAAAAACACCAAAGTGCATACAATAGCTTACTATCATATTTGGAGACGTTTTAGACCATTTTGAGCATTTCGATGAAACTTTTCAGACAAAACATAAAAGTGCATAAAATAGCTTCAAATCGCATTTGGAGACGTTTTAGACCATTTTGTGCATTTCGATGAAACTTTTCACACAAAAACATCAAAGTGCATACAATAGCTTAATATCGTATTTGGAGACGTTTTAGACCATTTTGTGCATTTCGATGAAACTTTTCACACAAAACCATCAAAGTGCATAAAATATCTTCAAATCGCATTTGCAGACGTTTTAGACCATTTTGTGCATTTCGATGAAACTTAGTTACACAAAAACATCAAAGTGCTTAAAATCACATTTGAAACCGTTTTAGACCATTTCGAGCATTTCTATAAAACTTTTGACACAAAACATCAAAGTGCACAAAAGAACTCAAAATCGCATTTGGAGACGTTTTAGACCATTTTGAGCATTTCGAAAAAACTTTTCACACAAAACATTAAAGTGCACAAAATAGCTTCAAATCGCATTTGGAGACGTTTTAGACCATTTTGTGCATTTCGATGAAACTTTTCACACAAAAACATCAAAGTGCATACAATAGCTTAATATCATATTTGGAGACGTTTTAGACCATTTTGTGCATTTCGATGAAACTTTTCACACAAAACATAAAAGTGCATAAAATAGCTTCAAATCGCATTTGGAGACGTTTTAGACCATTTTGTGCATTTCGATGAAACTTGGTTACACAAAAACATCAAAGTGCACAAAAGAGTTCCAAATCGCATTTGGAGACGTTTTAGACCATTTTGTGCATTTCAAAAAAACTTTTCACACAAAAACATCAAAGTGCATACAATAGCTTAATATCGTATTTGGAGACGTTTTAGACCATTTTGTGCATTTCGATGAAACTTTTCACACAAAACATCAAAGTGCACAAAATAGCTTCAAATCGCATTTGGAGACGTTTTAGACCATTTTGTGCATTTCGATGAAACTTGATTACACAAAAACATCAAAGTGCTTAAAATCACATTTGAAACCGTTTTAGAACATTTTGAGCATTTCGAAAAAACTTTTCAAACAAAAACATCAATGTGCATACAACAGCTTATTATCGCATTTGGAGACGTTTTAGACCATTTTGTGCATTTCGATGAAACTTTTCAAACAAAAACATCAATGTGCATACAACAGCTTATTATCGCATTTGGAGACGTTTTAGACCATTTTGTGCATTTCGAAAAAACTTTTCACACAAAAACATCAAAGTGCATACAATAGCTTAATATCGTATAAGGAGACGTTTTAAACCATTTTGTGCATTTCGATGAAACTTTTCACACAAAACATAAAAGTGCACAAAATAGCTTCAAATCGCATTTGTAGACGTTTTAGACCATTTTGTGCATTTCGAAAAAACTTTTCACACAAAACCATCAAAGTGCATAAAATAGCTTCAAATCGCATTTGCAGACGTTTTAGACCATTTTGTGCATTTCGATGAAACTTAGTTACACAAAAACATCAAAGTGCTTAAAATCACATTTGAAACCGTTTTAGACCATTTCGAGCATTTCTATAAAACTTTTGACACAAAACATCAAAATGCACAAAAGAGCTCCAAATCGCATTTGGAGACGTTTTAGACCATTTTGAGCATTTCGAAAAAACTTTTCACTCAAAAACATCAAAGTGCATACAATAGCTTAATATAGTATTTGGAGACGTTTTAGACCATTTTGTGCATTTCGATGAAACTTTTCACACAAAACATCAAAGTGCACAAATTAGCTTCAAATCGCATTTGGAGACGTTTTAGACCATTTTGTGCATTTCGATGAAACTTGATTACACAAAAACATCAAAGTGCTTAAAATCACATTTGAAACCGTTTTAGAACATTTTGAGCATTTCGAAAAAACATGTTAACATAAAAACACCAAAGTGCTTAGAATAGCTTTAAAACGGATTTGGAGACGTTTTAGACCATTTTGTGCATTTCGATGAAACTTTTCACACAAAAACATCAAAGTGCATACAATAGCTTAATATCGTATTTGGAGACGTTTTAGACCATTTTGTGCATTTCGATGAAACTTTTCACACAAAACCATCAAAGTGCATAAAATATCTTCAAATCGCATTTGCAGACGTTTTAGACCATTTTGTGCATTTCGATGAAACTTAGTTACACAAAAACATCAAAGTGCTTAAACTCACATTTGAAACCGTTTTAGACCATTTCGAGCATTTCTATAAAACTTTTGACACAAAACATCAAAGTGCACAAAAGAACTCAAAATCGCATTTGGAGACGTTTTAGACCATTTTGAGCATTTCGAAAAAACTTTTCACTCAAAAACATCAAAGTGCATACAATAGCTTAATATAGTATTTGGAGACGTTTTAGACCATTTTGAGCATTTCGATAAAACTTTTCACACAAAACATTAAAGTGCACAAAATAGCTTCAAATCGCATTTGGAGACGTTTTAGACCATTTTGTGCATTTTGATGAAACTTGGTTGCACAAAAACATCAAAGTGCACAAAAGAGTTCCAAATCGCATTTGAGACGTTTTAGACCATTTTGTGCATTTCGAAAAAACTTTTCACACAAAAACATCAAAGTGCATACAATAGCTTAATATCATATTTGGAGACGTTTTAGACCATTTTGTGCATTTCGATGAAACTTTTCACACAAAACATAAAAGTGCATAAAATAGCTTCAAATCGCATTTGGAGACGTTTTAGACCATTTTGTGCATTTCGATGAAACTTGGTTACACAAAAACATCAAAGTGCACAAAAGAGTTCCAAATCGCATTTGGAGACGTTTTAGACCATTTTGTGCATTTCAAAAAAACTTTTCACACAAAAACATCAAAGTGCATACAATAGCTTAATATCGTATTTGGAGACGTTTTAGACCATTTTGTGCATTTCGATGAAACTTTTCACACAAAACATCAAAGTGCACAAAATAGCTTCAAATCGCATTTGGAGACGTTTTAGACCATTTTGTGCATTTCGATGAAACTTGATTACACAAAAACATCAAAGTGCTTAAAATCACATTTGAAACCGTTTTAGAACATTTTGAGCATTTCGAAAAAACTTTTCAAACAAAAACATCAATGTGCATACAACAGCTTATTATCGCATTTGGAGACGTTTTAGACCATTTTGTGCATTTCGAAAAAACTTTTCACACAAAAACATCAAAGTGCATACAATAGCTTAATATCGTATTTGGAGACGTTTTAAACCATTTTGTGCATTTCGATGAAACTTTTCACACAAAACATAAAAGTGCACAAAATAGCTTCAAATCGCATTTGTAGACGTTTTAGACCATTTTGTGCATTTCGAAAAAACTTTTCACACAAAAACATCAAAGTGCATACAATAGCTTAATATCGTATTTGGAGACGTTTTAGACCATTTTGTGCATTTCGATGAAACTTTTCACCCAAAACATAAAAGTGCACAAAATAGCTTCAAATCGCATTTGGAGACATTTTTGACAAATTTGTGCATTTCGATGAAACTTTTTACACAAAAACAACAAAGTGCATACAATAGCTTAATATCGTATTTGGAGACGTTTTAGACCATTTTGTGCATTTCGATGAAACTTTTCAAACAAAAACATCAATGTGCATACAACAGCTTATTATCGCATTTGGAGACGTTTTAGACCATTTTGTGCATTTCGAAAAAACTTTGCACACAAAAAAATCAAAGTGCATACAATAGCTTAATATCGTATTTGGAGACGTTTTAGACGATTTTGTGCATTTCGATGAAACTTTTCACACAAAACCATCAAAGTGCATAAAATAGCTTCAAATCGCATTTGCAGACGTTTTAGACCATTTTGTGCATTTCGATGAAACTTAGTTACACAAAAACATCAAAGTGCTTAAAATCACATTTGAAACCGTTTTAGACCATTTTGTGCATTTCGAAAAAACTTTTCACACAAAAACATCAAAGTGCATACAATAGCTTAATATCGTATTTGGAGACGTTTTAGACCATTTTTTGCATTTCGATGAAACTTTTCACACAAAAACAACAAAGTGCATACAATATCTTAATATCGTATTTGGAGACGTTTTAGACCATTTTGTGCATTTCGATGAAACTTAGTTACACAAAAACATCAAAGTGCTTAAAATCACATTTGAAACCGTTTTAGACCATTTCGAGCATTTCTATAAAACTTTTGACACAAAACATCAAAATGCACAAAAGAGCTCCAAATCGCATTTGGAGACGTTTTAGACCATTTTGAGCATTTCGAAAAAACTTTTCACTCAAAAACATCAAAGTGCATACAATAGCTTAATATAGTATTTGGAGACGTTTTAGACCATTTTGTGCATTTCGATGAAACTTTTCACACAAAACATCAAAGTGCACAAAACAGCTTCAAATCGCATTTGGAGACGTTTTAGACCATTTTGTGCATTTCGATGAAAATTGGTTACACAAAAACATCA
Organism: Antedon bifida; assembly: GCF_963402885.1. Classification (NCBI taxonomy): domain Eukaryota; kingdom Metazoa; phylum Echinodermata; class Crinoidea; order Comatulida; family Antedonidae; genus Antedon; species Antedon bifida. The sequence continues at coordinate 11,294,697 of NC_136236.1, forward strand.
AAGTGCACAAAAGAGTTCCAAATCGCATTTGGAGACGTTTTAGACCATTTTGTGCATTTCGAAAAAACTTTTCACACAAAAACATCAAAGTGCATACAATAGCTTAATATCGTATTTGGAGACGTTTTAGACCATTTTTTGCATTTCGATGAAACTTTTCACACAAAAACAACAAAGTGCATGCAATATCTTAATATCGTATTTGGAGACGTTTTAGACCATTTTGTGCATTTCGATGAAACTTAGTTACACAAAAACATCAAAGTGCTTAAAATCACATTTGAAACCGTTTTAGACCATTTCGAGCATTTCTATAAAACTTTTGACACAAAACATCAAAATGCACAAAAGAGCTCCAAATCGCATTTGGAGACGTTTTAGACCATTTTGAGCATTTCGAAAAAACTTTTCACTCAAAAACATCAAAGTGCATACAATAGCTTAATATAGTATTTGGAGACGTTTTAGACCATTTTGTGCATTTCGATGAAACTTTTCACACAAAACATCAAAGTGCACAAAACAGCTTCAAATCGCATTTGGAGACGTTTTAGACCATTTTGTGCTTTTCGATGAAACTTGATTACACAAAAACATCAAAGTGCTTAAAATCACATTTGAAACCGTTTTAGAACATTTTGAGCATTTCGAAAAAACATGTTAACATAAAAACACCAAAGTGCTTAGAATAGCTTTAAAACGGATTTGGAGACGTTTTAGACCATTTTGTGCATTTCGTTAAAACTTTTCACACAAAAACATCAAAGTGCATACAATAGCTTAATATCGTATTTGGAGACGTTTTAGACCGTTTTGTGCATTTTGATGAAACTTTTTACATAAAACATCAAAGTGCACAAAATAGCTTCAAATCGCATTTGGAGACGTTTTAGACCATTTTGTGCATTTCGATGAAACTTTTCACACAAAAACAACAAAGTGCATACAATATCTTAATATCGTATTGGGAGACGTTTTAGACCATTTTGTGCATTTCGATGAAACTTAGTTACACAAAAACATCAAAGTGCTTAAAATCACATTTGAAACCGTTTTAGACCATTTCGAGCATTTCTATAAAACTTTTGACACAAAACATCAAAGTGCACAAAAGAGCTCCAAATCGCATTAGGAGACGTTTTAGACCATTTTGTGCATTTCGAAAAAACTTTTCACACAAAAACATCAAAGTGCATACAATAGCTTAATATCGTATTTGGAGACGTTTTAGACCATTTTTTGCATTTCGATAAAACTTTTCACACAAAACATTAAAGTGCACAAAATAGCTTCAAATCGCATTTGGAGACGTTTTAGACCATTTTGTGCATTTCGATGAAAATTGGTTACACAAAAACATCAAAGTGCACAAAAGAGTTCCAAATCGCATTTAGAGACGTTTTAGACCATTTTGTGCATTTCGAAAAAACTTTTCACACAAAAACATCAAAGTGCATACAATAGCTTAATATCGTATTTGGAGACGTTTTAGACCATTTTTTGCATTTCGATGAAACTTTTCACACAAAAAATAAAAGTGCATAAAATAGCTTCAAATCGCATTTGGAGACGTTTTAGACCATTTTGTGCATTTCGATGAAACTTTTCACACAAAAACAACAAAGTGCTTAAAATCACATTTGAAACCGTTTTAGACCATTTCGAGCATTTCTATAAAACTTTTGACATAAAACATCAAAATGCACAAAAGAGCTCCAAATCGCATTTGGAGACGTTTTAGACCATTTTGAGCATTTCGAAAAAACTTTTCACTCAAAAACATCAAAGTGCATACAATAGCTTAATATAGTATTTGGAGACGTTTTAGACGATTTTGTGCATTTCGATGAAACTTTTCACACAAAACATCAAAGTGCACAAAATAGCTTCAAATCGCATTTGGAGACGTTTTAGACCATTTTGTGCATTTCGAAGAAACTTTTCACACAAAAACAACAAAGTGCATACAATATCTTAATATCGTATAAGGAGACGTTTTAAACCATTTTGTGCATTTCGATGAAACTTTTCACACAAAACATAAAAGTGCACAAAATAGCTTCAAATCGCATTTGTAGACGTTTTAGACCATTTTGTGCATTTCGAAAAAACTTTTCACACAAAACCATCAAAGTGCATAAAATAGCTTCAAATCGCATTTGCAGACGTTTTAGACCATTTTGTGTATTTCGATGAAACTTAGTTACACAAAAACATCAAAGTGCTTAAAATCACATTTGAAACCGTTTTAGACCATTTCGAGCATTTCTATAAAACTTTTGACACAAAACATCAAAATGCACAAAAGAGCTCCAAATCGCATTTGGAGACGTTTTAGACCATTTTGAGCATTTCGAAAGAACTTTTCACTCAAAAACATCAAAGTGCATACAATAGCTTAATATAGTTTTTGGAGACGTTTTAGACCATTTTGTGCATTTCGATGAAACTTTTCACACAAAACATCAAAGTGCACAAAATAGCTTCAAATCGCATTTGGAGACGTTTTAGACCATTTTGTGCATTTCGATGAAACTTGATTACACAAAAACATCAAAGTGCTTAAAATCACATTTGAAACCGTTTTAGAACATTTTGAGCATTTCGAAAAAACATGTTAACATAAAAACACCAAAGTGCTTAGAATAGCTTTAAAACGGATTTGGAGACGTTTTAGACCATTTTGTGCATTTCGATGAAACTTTTCACACAAAAACATCAAAGTGCATACAATAGCTTAATATCGTATTTGGAGACGTTTTAGACCTTTTTGTGCATTTCGATGAAACTTTTCACACAAAACCATCAAAGTTCATAAAATATCTTCAAATCGCATTTGCAGACGTTTTAGACCATTTTGTGCATTTCGATGAAACTTAGTTACACAAAAACATCAAAGTGCTTAAAATCACATTTGAAACCGTTTTAGACCATTTCGAGCATTTCTATAAAACTTTTGACACAAAAATATCAAAGTGCATACAATAGCTTAATATAGTATTTGGAGACGTTTTAGACCATTTTGAGCATTTCGATAAAACTTTTCACACAAAACATTAAAGTGCACAAAATAGCTTCAAATCGCATTTGGAGACGTTTTAGACCATTTTGTGCATTTCGATGAAACTTGGTTGCACAAAAACATCAAAGTGCACAAAAGAGTTCCAAATCGCATTTGAGACGTTTTAGACCATTTTGTGCATTTCGAAAAAACTTTTCACACAAAAACATCAAAGTGCATACAATAGCTTAATATCATATTTGGAGACGTTTTAGACCATTTTGTGCATTTCGATGAAACTTTTCACACAAAACATAAAAGTGCATAAAATAGCTTCAAATCGCATTTGGAGACGTTTTAGACCATTTTGTGCATTTCGATGAAACTTGGTTACACAAAAACATAAAAGTGCACAAAAGAGTTCCAAATCGCATTTGGAGACGTTTTAGACCATTTTGTGCATTTCAAAAAAACTTTTCACACAAAAACATCAAAGTGCATACAATAGCTTAATATCGTATTTGGAGACGTTTTAGACCATTTTGTGCATTTCGATGAAACTTTTCACACAAAACATCAAAGTGCACAAAATAGCTTCAAATCGCATTTGGAGACGTTTTAGACCATTTTGTGCATTTCGATGAAACTTGATTACACAAAAACATCAAAGTGCTTAAAATCACATTTGAAACCGTTTTAGAACATTTTGAGCATTTCGAAAAAACTTTTCAAACAAAAACATCAATGTGCATACAACAGCTTATTATCGCATTTGGAGACGTTTTAGACCATTTTGTGCATTTCGAAAAAACATTTCACACAAAAACATCAAAGTGCATACAATAGCTTAATATCGTATTTGGAGACGTTTTAAACCATTTTGTGCATTTCGATGAAACTTTTCACACAAAACATAAAAGTGCACAAAATAGCTTCAAATCGCATTTGTAGACGTTTTAGACCATTTTGTGCATTTCGATGAAACTTTTTACACAAAAACAACAAAGTGCATACAATAGCTTAATATCGTATTTGGAGACGTTTTAGACGATTTTGTGCATTTCGATGAAACTTTTCACACAAAACCATCAAAGTGCATAAAATAGCTTCAAATCGCATTTGCAGACGTTTTAGACCATTTTGTGCATTTCGATGAAACTTAGTTACAAAAAACATCAAAGTGCTTAAAATCACATTTGAAACCGTTTTAGACCATTTTGTGCATTTCGAAAAAACTTTTCACACAAAAACATCAAAGTGCATACAATAGCTTAATATCGTATTTGGAGACGTTTTAGACCATTTTTTGCATTTCGATGAAACTTTTCACACAAAAACAACAAAGTGCATACAATATCTTAATATCGTATTTGGAGACGTTTTAGACCATTTTGTGCATTTCGATGAAACTTAGTTACACAAAAACATCAAAGTGCTTAAAATCACATTTGAAACCGTTTTAGACCATTTCGAGCATTTCTATAAAACTTTTGACACAAAACATCAAAATGCACAAAAGAGCTCCAAATCGCATTTGGAGACGTTTTAGACCATTTTGAGCATTTCGAAAAAACTTTTCACTCAAAAACATCAAAGTGCATACAATAGCTTAATATAGTATTTGGAGACGTTTTAGACCATTTTGTGCATTTCGATGAAACTTTTCACACAAAACATCAAAGTGCACAAAACAGCTTCAAATCGCATTTGGAGACGTTTTAGACCATTTTGTGCATTTCGAAAAAACTTTTCACACAAAAACATCAAAGTGCATACAATAGCTTAATATCGTATTTGGAGACGTTTTAGACCATTTTTTGCATTTCGATGAAACTTTTCACACAAAAACAACAAAGTGCATACAATATCTTAATATCGTATTTGGAGACGTTTTAGACCATTTTGTGCATTTCGATGAAACTTAGTTACACAAAAACATCAAAGTGCTTAAAATCACATTTGAAACCGTTTTAGACCATTTCGAGCATTTCTATAAAACTTTTGACACAAAACATCAAAATGCACAAAAGAGCTCCAAATCGCATTTGGAGACGTTTTAGACCATTTTGAGCATTTCGAAAAAACTTTTCACTCAAAAACATCAAAGTGCATACAATAGCTTAATATAGTAATTGGAGACGTTTTAGACCATTTTGTGCATTTCGATGAAACTTTTCACACAAAACATCAAAGTGCACAAAACAGCTTCAAATCGCATTTGGAGACGTTTTAGACCATTTTGTGCATTTCGATGAAACTTGATTACACAAAAACATCAAAGTGCTTAAAATCACATTTGAAACCGTTTTAGAACATTTTGAGCATTTCGAAAAAACATGTTAACATAAAAACACCAAAGTGCTTAGAATAGCTTTAAAACGGATTTGGAGACGTTTTAGACCATTTTGTGCATTTCGTTAAAACTTTTCACACAAAAACATCAAAGTGCATACAATAGCTTAATATCGTATTTGGAGACGTTTTAGACCGTTTTGTGCATTTTGATGAAACTTTTTACATAAAACATCAAAGTGCACAAAATAGCTTCAAATCGCATTTGGAGACGTTTTAGACCATTTTGTGCATTTCGATGAAACTTTTCACACAAAAACAACAAAGTGCATACAATATCTTAATATCGTATTTGGAGACGTTTTAGACCATTTTGTGCATTTCGATGAAACTTAGTTACACAAAAACATCAAAGTGCTTAAAATCACATTTGAAACCGTTTTAGACCATTTCGAGCATTTCTATAAAACTTTTGACACAAAACATCAAAGTGCACAAAAGAGCTCCAAATCGCATTAGGAGACGTTTTAGACCATTTTGTGCATTTCGAAAAAACTTTTCACACAAAAACATCAAAGTGCATACAATAGCTTAATATCGTATTTGGAGACGTTTTAGACCATTTTTTCCATTTCGATAAAACTTTTCACACAAAACATTAAAGTGCACAAAATAGCTTCAAATCGCATTTGGAGACGTTTTAGACCATTTTGTGCATTTCGATGAAAATTGGTTACACAAAAACATCAAAGTGCACAAAAGAGTTCCAAATCGCATTTAGAGACGTTTTAGACCATTTTGTGCATTTCGAAAAAACTTTTCACACAAAAACATCAAAGTGCATACAATAGCTTAATATCGTATTTGGAGACGTTTTAGACCATTTTTTGCATTTCGATGAAACTTTTCACACAAAACATAAAAGTGCATAAAATAGCTTCAAATCGCATTTGGAGACGTTTTAGACCATTTTGTGCATTTCGATGAAACTTTTCACACAAAAACAACAAAGTGCTTAAAATCACATTTGAAACCGTTTTAGACAATTTCGAGCATTTCTATAAAACTTTTGACATAAAACATCAAAATGCACAAAAGAGCTCCAAATCGCATTTGGAGACGTTTTAGACCATTTTGAGCATTTCGAAAAAACTTTTCACTCAAAAACATCAAAGTGCATACAATAGCTTAATATAGTATTTGGAGACGTTTTAGACGATTTTGTGCATTTCGATGAAACTTTTCACACAAAACATCAAAGTGCACAAAATAGCTTCAAATCGCATTTGGAGACGTTTTCGACCATTTTGTGCATTTCGAAGAAACTTTTCACACAAAAACAACAAAGTGCATACAATATCTTAATATCGTATTTGGGGACGTTTTAGACCACTTTGTGCATTTCGATGAAACTTTTCACACACAACATCAAAGTGCACAAAATAGCTTCAAATCGCATTTGGAGACGTTTTAGACCATTTTGTGCATTTCGATGAAACTTTTCACACAAAAACATCAATGTTCATACAACAGCTTATTATCGTATTTGGAGACGTTTTAGACCATTTTGTGCGTTTCATTACACAAAACACCAAAGTGCAAAAAAGAGTTCCAAATCGCATTTGGAGACGTTTTAGACCATTTTGTGAATTTCGAAAAAACTTTTCACACAAAAACATCAAAGTGCACAACAGAGTTCCAAATCGCATTTGGAGACGTTTTAGACCATTTTGTGCATTTCGAAAAAACTTTTCACACAAAAACATCAAAGTGCATACAATAGCTTAATATCGTATTTGGAGACGTTTTTGACCATTTTGTGCATTTCGATGAAACTTTTCACACAAAACCATCAAAGTGCATAAAATAGCTTCAAATCGCGTTTTAGACCATTTTGTGCATTTCGATGAAACTTAGTTACACAAAAACATCAAAGTGCTTAAAATCACATTTGAAACCGTTTTAGACCATTTCGAGCATTTCTATAAAACTTTTGACACAAAACATCAAAATGCACAAAAGAGCTCCAAATCGCATTTGGAGACGTTTTAGACCATTTTGAGCATTTCGAAAAAACTTTTCACTCAAAAACATCAAAGTGCATACAATAGCTTAATATAGTATTTGGAGACGTTTTAGACCATTTTGTGCATTTCGAAAAAACTTTTCACACAAAAACATCAAAGTGCATACAATAGCTTACTATCATATTTGGAGACGTTTTAGACCATTTTGTGCATTTCGATGAAACTTTTCACACAAAACATAAAAGTGCATATAGCTTCAAATCGCATTTGGAGACGTTTTAGACCATTTTGTGCATTTCGATGAAACTTTTCACACCAAAACATCAAAGTGCATACAATAGCTCAATTTCGTATTTGGAGACGTTTTAGACCATTTTGTGCATTTCGATGAAACTTTTCACACAAAACCATCAAAGTGCATAAAATATCTTCAAATCGCATTTGCAGACGTTTTAGACCATTTTGTGCATTTCGATGAAACTTAGTTACACAAAAACATCAAAGTGCTTAAAATCACATTTGAAACCGTTTTAGACCATTTCGAGCATTTCTATAAAACTTTTGACACAAAACATCAAAGTGCACAAAAGAACTCAAAATCGCATATGGAGACGTTTTAGACCATTTTGAGCATTTCGAAAAAACTTTTCACTCAAAAACATCAAAGTGCATACAATAGCTTAATATAGTATTTGGAGACGTTTTAGACCATTTTGAGCATTTCGATAAAACTTTTCACACAAAACATTAAAGTGCACAAAATAGCTTCAAATCGCAATTGGAGACGTTTTAGACCATTTTGTGCATTTCGATGAAACTTGGTTACACAAAAACATCAAAGTGCACAAAAGAGTTCCAAATCGCATTTGAGACGTTTTAGACCATTTTGTGCATTTCGAAAAAACTTTTCACACAAAAACATCAAAGTGCATACAATAGCTTAATATCATATTTGGAAACGTTTTAGACCATTTTGTGCATTTCGATGAAACTTTTCACACAAAACATAAAAGTGCATAAAATAGCTTCAAATCGCATTTGGAGACGTTTTAGACCATTTTGTGCATTTCGATGAAACTTGGTTACACAAAAACATCAAAGTGCACAAAAGAGTTCCAAGTCGCATTTGGAGACGTTTTAGACCATTTTGTGCATTTCAAAAAAACTTTTCACACAAAAACATCAAAGTGCATACAATAGCTTAATATCGTATTTGGAGACGTTTTAGACCATTTTGTGCATTTCGATGAAACTTTTCACACAAAACATCAAAGTGCACAAAATAGCTTCAAATCGCATTTGGAGACGTTTTAGACCATTTTGTGCATTTCGATGAAACTTGATTACACAAAAACATCAAAGTGCTTAAAATCACATTTGAAACCGTTTTAGAACATTTTGAGCATTTCGAAAAAACTTTTCAAACAAAAACATCAATGTGCATACAACAGCTTATTATCGTATTTGGAGACGTTTTAGACCATTTTGTGCATTTCGATGAAACTTTTCACACAAAAACATAAAAGTGTATACAATAGCTTAATATCGTATTTGGAGACGTTTTAGACCATTTTGTGCATTTCGATGAAACTTTTCACCCAAAACATAAAAGTGCACAAAATAGCTTCAAATCGCATTTGGATACATTTTTGACCAATTTGTGCATTTCGATGAAACTTTTTACACAAAAACAACAAAGTGCATACAATAGCTTAATATCGTATTTGGAGACGTTTTAGACCATTTTGTGCATTTCGATGAAACTTTTCAAACAAAAACATCAATGTGCATACAACAGCTTATTATCGCATTTGGAGACGTTTTAGACCATTTTGTGCATTTCGAAAAAACTTTTCACACAAAAACATCAAAGTGCATACAATAGCTTAATATCGTATTTGGAGACGTTTTAGACCATTTTGTGCATTTCGATGAAACTTTTCACACAAACATAAAAGTGCACAAAATAGCTTCAAATCGCATTTGGAGACATTTTTGACCAATTTGTGCATTTCGATAAAACTTTTCACACAAAAACATCAAAGTGCATACAATAGCTTAATATCGTATTTGGAGACGTTTTAGACCATTTTGTGCATTTCAATGAAACTTTTCACACAAAACAACAAAGTGCACAAAATAGCTTCAAATCGCATTTGGAGACGTTTTAGACCATTTTGTGCATTTCGAAAAAACTTGATTACACAAAAATATCAAAGTGCTTAAAATCACATTTGAAACCGTTTTAGACCATTTTGAGCATTTCGATAAAACTTTTCACACAAAACATTAAAGTGCACAAAATAGCTTCAAATCGCATTTGGAGACGTTTTAGACCATTTTGTGCATTTCGATGAAACTTGGTTACACAAAAACATCAAAGTGCACAAAAGAGTTCCAAATCGCATTTGGAGACGTTTTAGACCATTTTGTGCATTTCGAAAAAACTTTTCACACAAAAACATCAAAGTGCGTTTTAGACCATTTTGTGCATTTCGAAAAAACTTTTCACACAAAAACACCAAAGTGCATACAATAGCTTACTATCATATTTGGAGACGTTTTAGACCATTTTGAGCATTTCGATGAAACTTTTCAGACAAAACATAAAAGTGCATAAAATAGCTTCAAATCGCATTTGGAGACGTTTTAGACCATTTTGTGCATTTCGATGAAACTTTTCACACAAAAACATCAAAGTGCATACAATAGCTTAATATCGTATTTGGAGACGTTTTAGACCATTTTGTGCATTTCGATGAAACTTTTCACACAAAACCATCAAAGTGCATAAAATATCTTCAAATCGCATTTGCAGACGTTTTAGACCATTTTGTGCATTTCGATGAAACTTAGTTACACAAAAACATCAAAGTGCTTAAAATCACATTTGAAACCGTTTTAGACCATTTCGAGCATTTCTATAAAACTTTTGACACAAAACATCAAAGTGCACAAAAGAACTCAAAATCGCATTTGGAGACGTTTTAGACCATTTTGAGCATTTCGAAAAAACTTTTCACACAAAACATTAAAGTGCACAAAATAGCTTCAAATCGCATTTGGAGACGTTTTAGACCATTTTGTGCATTTCGATGAAACTTTTCACACAAAAACATCAAAGTGCATACAATAGCTTAATATCATATTTGGAGACGTTTTAGACCATTTTGTGCATTTCGATGAAACTTTTCACACAAAACATAAAAGTGCATAAAATAGCTTCAAATCGCATTTGGAGACGTTTTAGACCATTTTGTGCATTTCGATGAAACTTGGTTACACAAAAACATCAAAGTGCACAAAAGAGTTCCAAATCGCATTTGGAGACGTTTTAGACCATTTTGTGCATTTCAAAAAAACTTTTCACACAAAAACATCAAAGTGCATACAATAGCTTAATATCGTATTTGGAGACGTTTTAGACCATTTTGTGCATTTCGATGAAACTTTTCACACAAAACATCAAAGTGCACAAAATAGCTTCAAATCGCATTTGGAGACGTTTTAGACCATTTTGTGCATTTCGATGAAACTTGATTACACAAAAACATCAAAGTGCTTAAAATCACATTTGAAACCGTTTTAGAACATTTTGAGCATTTCGAAAAAACTTTTCAAACAAAAACATCAATGTGCATACAACAGCTTATTATCGCATTTGGAGACGTTTTAGACCATTTTGTGCATTTCGATGAAACTTTTCAAACAAAAACATCAATGTGCATACAACAGCTTATTATCGCATTTGGAGACGTTTTAGACCATTTTGTGCATTTCGAAAAAACTTTTCACACAAAAACATCAAAGTGCATACAATAGCTAATATCGTATAAGGAGACGTTTTAAACCATTTTGTGCATTTCGATGAAACTTTTCACACAAAACATAAAAGTGCACAAAATAGCTTCAAATCGCATTTGTAGACGTTTTAGACCATTTTGTGCATTTCGAAAAAACTTTTCACACAAAACCATCAAAGTGCATAAAATAGCTTCAAATCGCATTTGCAGACGTTTTAGACCATTTTGTGCATTTCGATGAAACTTAGTTACACAAAAACATCAAAGTGCTTAAAATCACATTTGAAACCGTTTTAGACCATTTCGAGCATTTCTATAAAACTTTTGACACAAAACATCAAAATGCACAAAAGAGCTCCAAATCGCATTTGGAGACGTTTTAGACCATTTTGAGCATTTCGAAAAAACTTTTCACTCAAAAACATCAAAGTGCATACAATAGCTTAATATAGTATTTGGAGACGTTTTAGACCATTTTGTGCATTTCGATGAAACTTTTCACACAAAACATCAAAGTGCACAAATTAGCTTCAAATCGCATTTGGAGACGTTTTAGACCATTTTGTGCATTTCGATGAAACTTGATTACACAAAAACATCAAAGTGCTTAAAATCACATTTGAAACCGTTTTAGAACATTTTGAGCATTTCGAAAAAACATGTTAACATAAAAACACCAAAGTGCTTAGAATAGCTTCAAAACGGATTTGGAGACGTTTTAGACCATTTTGTGCATTTCGTTAAAACTTTTCACACAAAAACGTCAAAGTGCATACAATAGCTTAATATCGTATTTGGAGACGTTTTAGACCATTTTGAGCATTTCGATAAAACTTTTCACACAAAACATTAAAGTGCACAAAATAGCTTCAAATCGCATTTGGAGACGTTTTAGACCATTTTATTTTAACAAGTTTTTTTCGAAATGCTCAATATGGTCTAAAACGTCTTCAAATGGTATAATAAGCTATTCTGACCACTTTGATATTTTTTTGTGAAAAAGTTTTGTCGAAATGCTCAAAATGGTCTAAAACGTTTCCAAATACGATATTAAGCTATTTTGTGCACTTTGATATTTTTGTGTGAAAAGTTTTACCGAAATGCTCAAAATGGTCTAAAACGGTTTCCAATGTGATTTTAAGCACTTTGATATTTTTTGTGAAAAAGTTTTGTCGAAATGCTCAAAATGGTCTAAAACGTTTCCAAATACGATATTAAGCTATTTTGTGCACTTTGACATTTTTGTGTGAAAAGTTTTATCGAAATGCTCAAATTGGTCTAAAACGGTTTCAAATGTGATTTTAAGCACTTTGATATTTTTGTGTAACCAAGTTTCATCGAAATGCACAAAAAGGTCTAAAACGTCTCCAAATGCGATTTGAAGATATTTTAAGCACTTTGGTGTTTTTATGTTAACAAGTTTTTTCGAAATGCTCAATATGGTCTAAAACGTCTTCAAATGGTATAATAAGCTATTCTGTACACTTTGATGTTTTGTGTGAAAAAGTTTTGTCGAAATTCTAAAAATGGTTTAAAACGTTTCCAAATACGATATTAAGCTATTTTTTGCACTTTGATATTTTTGTGTGAAAAGTTTTACCGAAATGCTAAAAATGGTTTAAAACGGTTTCAAATTTGATTTTAAGCACTTTGATGTTTTTGTGTACCTAAGTTTCATCGAAATGCACAAAATGGTCTAAAACGTCTCCAAATGCGATTTGAAGACATTTAAAGCACTTTGGTGTATTTATGTTAACAAGTTTTTTCGAAATGCTCAATATGGTCTAAAACGGTTTCAAATGTGATTTTAAGCACTTTGATATTTTTTGTGAAAAAGTTTTTTCGAAATGCTCATAATGGTCTAAAACGTTTCCAAATACGATATTAAGCTATTTTGTGAACTTTGATATTTTTGTGTGAAAAGTTTTACCGAAATGCTCAAAATGGTCTAAAACGTTTCCAAATACGATATTAAGCTATTTTGTGCACTTTGACATTTTTGTGTGAAAAGTTTTATCGAAATGCTCAAATTGGTCTAAAACGGTTTCAAATGTGATTTTAAGCACTTTGATATTTTTGTGTAACCAAGTTTCATCGAAAAGCACAAAATGGTCTAAAACGTCTTCAAATGCGATTTGAAGCTATTCTAAGCACTTTGGTGTTTTCATGTTAACAAGTTTTTCGAAATGCTCAATATGGTCTAAAACGGTTTCAAATGTGATTTTAAGCACTTTGATATTTTTTGTGAAAAAGTTTTGTCGAAATGCTCATAATGATCTAAAACGTTTCCAAATACGATATTAAGCTATTTTGTGAACTTTGATATTTTTGTGCTTAAAATGGTCAAAAACGTTTCCAAATACGATATTAAACTATTTTGTGCACTTTGATATTTTTGTGTGAAAAGTTTTATCGAAATGCTCAAAATGGTCTAAAACGGTTTGAAATGTGATTTTAAGCACTTTGATGTATTTGTGTAACCAAGTTTTATCGAAATGCACAAAATGGTCTAAAACGTCTCCAAATGCGATTTGAAGCTATTTTAAGAACTTTGGTGTTTTTATGTTAACAAGTTTTTTCGAAATGCTCAATATGGTCTAAAACATCTTTAAATGGTATAATAAGCTATTCTGTACACTTTGATATTTTTTGTGAAAAAGTTTTGTCGAAATGCTCAAAATGGTCTAAAACGTTTCCAAATACGATATTAAGCTATTTTGTGCACTTTGACATTTTTGTGTGAAAAGTTTTATCGAAATGCTCAAATTGGTCTAAAACGTTTCAAATGTGATTTTAAGCACTTTGATATTTTTGTGTTAACAAGTTTTTTTGAAAAGCTCAATATGGTCTAAAACGTCTTCAAATGGTATAATAATCTATTCTGTACACTTTGATGTTTTGTGTGAAAAAGTTTTATCGAAATGCTCAAAATGGTTTAAAACGTTTCCAAATGTGATTTTAAGCACTTTGATATTTTTGTGTAACCAAGTTTCATCGAAATGCACAAAATGGTCTAAAACGTCTCCAAATGCGATTTGAAGCTATTCTAAGCACTTTGGTGTTTTCATGTTAACAAGTTTTTTCGAAATGCTCAATATGGTCTAAAACGGTTTCAAATGTGATTTTAAGCACTTTGATATTTTTTGTGAAAAAGTTTTGTCGAAATGCTCATAATGGTCTAAAACGTTTCCAAATACGATATTAAGCTATTTTGTGAACTTTGATATTTTTGTGTGAAAAGTTTTACCGAAATGCTCAAAATGGTCTAAAACGGTTTCAAATGTGATTTTAAGCACTTTGATATTGTTTGTGAAAAAGTTTTGTCGAAATGCTCAAAATGGTCTAAAACGTTTCCAAATACGATATTAAGCTATTTTGTGCACTTTGACATTTTTGTGTGAAAAGTTTTATCGAAATGCTCAAATTGGTCTAAAACGTTTCAAATGTGAAATTAAGCACTTTGATAATTTTGTGTTACCAAGTTTCATCGAAATGCACAAAATGGTCTAAAACGTCTCCAAATGCGATTTGAAGCTATTTTAAGCACTTTGGTGTTTTTATGTTAACAAGTTTTTTTGAAAAGCTCAATATGGTCTAAAACGTCTTCAAATGGTATAACAAGCTATTCTGTACACTTTGATGTTTTGTGTGAAAAAGTTTTGTCGAAATGCTCAAAATGGTTTAAAACGTTTCCAAATGTGATTTTAAGCACTTTGATATTTTTGTGTAACCAAGTTTCATCGAAATGCACAAAATGGTCTAAAACGTCTCCAAATGCGATTTGAAGCTATTCTAAGCACTTTGGTGTTTTCATGTTAACAAGTTTTTTCGAAATGCTCAATATGGTCTAAAACGGTTTCAAATGTGATTTTAAGCACTTTGATATTTTTTGTGAAAAAGTTTTGTCGAAATGCTCATAATGGTCTAAAACGTTTCCAAATACGATATTAAGCTATTTTGTGAACTTTGATATTTTTGTGTGAAAAGTTTTACCGAAATGCTCAAAATGGTCTAAAACGGTTTCAAATGTGATTTTAAGCACTTTGATATTTTTGTGTAATCAAGTTTTTTCGAAATGCACAAAATGGTCTAAAACGTCTCCAAATGCGATTTGAAGATATTTTAAGCACTTTGGTGTTTTTATGTTAACAAGTTTTTTCGAAATGCTCAAAATGGTCTAAAACGGTTTCAAATGTGATTTTAAGCACTTTGTTATTTTTGTGAAAAAGTTTTGTCGAAATGCTCAAAATGGTCTAAAACGTTTCCAAATACGATATTAAGCTATTTTGTGCACTTTGACATTTTTGTGTGAAAAGTTTTATCGAAATGCTCAATATGGTCTAAAACGTCTCCAAATGGGATTATAAGCTATTCTGTACACTTTGATATTTTTTGTGAAAAATTTTTGTCGAAATGCCTAAAATGGTCTAAAACGTTTCTAAATACGATATTAAGCTATTTTGTGCACTTTGATATTTTTGTGTGAAAAGTTTTATCGAAATGCTCAAAATGGTCTAAAACGGTTTCAAATGTGATTTTAAGCACTTTGATGTATTTGTGTAACCAAGTTTCATCGAAATGCTCATAATGGTCTAAAACGTTTCCAAATACGATATTAAGCTATTTTGTGCACTTTGACATTTTTGTGTGAAAAGTTTTATCGATATGCTCAAATTGGTCTAAAACGTTTCCAAATGTGATTTTAAGCATTTTGATATTTTTGTGTAATTATGCTATAACATTGTCATTTATGCACATATATTGTGGTAACTTATTAATATCATCTTATAGAGCCAGGATAACTAGTTATGTTAAAAAATAAATGTGTCAACATTTTTTCTATTTTTCGAAAATTTTACGGCAGGAGACCCAAGGAATTTTTCAAAAAATGTCCAAAATTTTCACTTTTTAAATTCAATAATTATGCTATAATATTGCCATTTATGCACATATATTGTGTTAATATAATCTTATGAAGCCATAAAAACTAGTAATGTCAAAAAATAAAAAGGTCAGAATTTGACCATTTTTCGAAAATTTCACTCCGGGGGACCGAAGAATTTTTTTCAAAAAATGTCAAAAATTTCCACTTTTTAAACTTCAATAATTATGCTATAATATTGCCATTTATGCACATAAATTGTAGTAACATCATCTTATAGAGCCATAGTAACTAGTTGTGTAAAAAAATAAAAATGTCTAAATTTTGATATTTATCGAAAAATTCACTGCGGGGGACCAAAGGAATTTTTTCGAAAAATGGTAAAAATTTCCACTTTTTAAAATTCAATAATTATGCTATAATATTGCAATTTTTGCACATATATTGTGTTAACATAATCTTATGAAGCCATAAAAACTAGTAATGTCAAAAAATAAAAAGGTCAGAATTTGACCATTTTTCGAAAATTTCACTGCGGGGGAACGAAGTAATTTTTTCAAAAAATGTCAAAAATTTACACTTTTTAAACTTCAATAATTATGCTATAATATTGCCATTTATGCACATAAATTGTAGTAACATCATCTTATAGAGCCATAGTAACTAGTTGTGTAAAAAAATTAAAATGTCTAAATTTTGACATTTTTCGAAAAATTCACTGCGGGGGACCAAAGGAATTTTTTCGAAAAAAGGCAAAAATTTCCACTTTTCAAAATTCAATAATTATGCTATAATATTGCAATTTATGCACATATATTGTGTTAATCTTATGAAGCCATAAAAACTAGTTATGTCAAAAAATAAAAGGGTCAGAAGTTGACCATTTTTCAAAAATTTCACTGCAGGGGACCGAAGGAATTTTTTCAAAAAATGTCAAAAATTTTCACTTTTTAAACTTCAATAATTATGCTATAATATTGCCATTTATGCACATAACATGTAGTAACATCATCTTATAGAGCCATAGTAACTAGTTGTGTAAAAAAAAAAAGGTCTAAATTTTGACATTTTTTGAAAAATTCACTGCGGTGGACCAATGGAATTTTTTCGAAAAATGGCAAAAATGTCCAATTTTTAAAATTCGATAATTATGCTATAATATTCTCATTTATGCACATTTATTTGGTTAACATCATCTTATAGAGCCATAATAAATAGTTATGTAAAAAAATAAAAGGGTCGAAATTTTGACATTTTTCGAAAATTACACTGCAGGGGACCGACAGAATTTTTTTCGAAAAATGTCCAAAGTTTCTCCTTTTTAAAATTCGATAATTATGCTATAATATTACCATTTATGCACATATATTGTGTTAATATCATCTTATAGAGCCAGAGTAACTAGTTATGTTAAAAAATAAAAGGGTCGAAATTTAACAATTTTTTGAAAATTACACTGCGGGGGACCAAAGAATTTTTTTAGAAAAATGGCAAAAATTTCCACTTTTCAACTTTCGATAATTATTCTATAATATTGCGATTGATGCACATATATAGTGTTAACATCATCTTATAGAGCCATAGTAACAAGTTATGTCAAAAAATAAAAGGGTCGAAATTTGGCCATTTTACAAAAATTTTTCAATGTCCACTTTTTAAATATCAATAATTATTGAATTTTAAAAAGTGGAAATTTTTGCCATTTTTCTAAAAAAATTCTTTGGTCCCCCGCAGTGTAAGATTATGTTAACACAATATATGTGCATAAATTGCAATATTGTAGCATAATTATTGAATTTTAAAAAGTTGAAATTTTTGTCATTTTTCTCAAAAAATCCTTTGGTCCCCCGCCGTGAATTTTTCGAAAAATGTCAAAATTTAGACCTTTTAATTTTTTTACACAACTAGTTACTAGTTACTTTCCACTTTTTAAACTTTAATAATTATGCTATAATATTGCCATTTATGCACATAAATTGTAGTAACATCATCTTATAGAGCCATAGTAACCAGTTTTGTAAAAAAATAAAAAGGTCTAAATGTTGACATTTTTCGAAAAATTCACTGCGGGGGACCAAAGGAATTTTTTCAAAAAATGGCAAAAATTTCCACTTTTTAAAATTCAATAATTATGCTATAATATTGCAATTTATTCACATATATTGTGTTAACATAATCTTATGAAGCCATAAAAACTAGTAATGTCAAAAAATAAAAGGGTCAGAATTTGACCATTTTTCGATAATTTCACTGAAGGAATTTTTTCAAAAAATGTCAAAAATTTTCACTTTTTAATCTTCAATAATTATGATATAATATTGCCATTTATGCACATAAATTGTAGTAACGTCATCTTATAGAGCCATAGTAAGTAGTTGTATAATAAAAAAAAAAGGTCTAAATTTTGACATTTTTCGAAAAATTCACTGCGGTGGACCAAAGGAATTTTTTCGAAAAATGGAAAAAATGTCCAATTTTTAAAATTCGATAATTATGCTATAATATTGTCATTTATGCCCATTTATTTGGTTAACATCATCTTATAGAGCCATAATAACTAGTTATGTCAAAAAATAAAAGGGTCGAAATTTTGACATTTTTCGAAAATTACACTGCAGGGGACCGAAGGAATTTTTTTCGAAAAATGTCCAAAATTTCCCCTTTTTAAAATTCGATAATTATGCTATAATATTACCATTTATGCACATATATTGTGTTAATATCATCTTGTAGAGCCAGAGTAACTAGTTATGTTAAAAAATAAAAGGGTCGAAATTTGACCATTTAAAAAAAATTACACTGCGGGGGACCAAAGAATTTTTTCAAAAAATGTCAAAAATTTCCACTTTTTAAACTTCAATAATTATGCTATAATATTGCCATTTATGCACATAAATTGTATTAACATCATCTTATAGAGCCATATTAACTAGTTGTGTAAAAAAATTAAAAGATCTAAATTTTGACATTTTTCGAAAAATTCACTGCGGGGGACCAAAAGATTTTTTGAGAAAAATAGCAAAAATTTCAACTTTTTAAAATACAATAATTATGCTATAATATTGCAATTTATGCACATATTGTGTTAACATAATCTTATGGAGCAATAAAAACTAGTTATGTCAAAAAATAAAAGGGTCAGAATTTGACCATTTTTCGAAAATTTCACTGCGGGGGACCGAAGGAATTTTTTCAAAAAATGTCAAAAATTTCCACTTTTTAAGCTTCAATAATTATGCTATAATATTGCCATGTATGCACATAAATTGTAGTAACATCATCTTATAGAGTCATAGTAACTAGTTGTGTAAAAAAATAAAAAGGTCTAAAAAATGTCCACTTTTTAAAATTCGATAATTATGCTATAATATTGTCATTTATGCACATTTATTTGGTTAACATCATCTTATAGAGCCATAATAACTAGTTATGTCAAAAAATAAAAGGGTCGAAATTTGGCAAATTTTCGAAAATTTCACTGCTGTCGGACTGAAGGAATTTTTTTCTTATAGAGCCATAGTAACCAGTTTTGTAAAAAAATAAAAAGGTCTAAATGTTGACATTTTTCGAAAAATTCACAGCGGGGGACCAAAGGAATTTTTTCAAAAAATGGCAAAAATTTCCACTTTTTAAAATTCAATAATTATGCTATAATATTGCAATTTATTCACATATATTGTGTTAACATAATCTTATGAAGCCATAAAAACTAGTTATGTCAAAAAATAAAAGGGTCAGAATTTGACCATTTTTCGAAAATTTCACTGCGGGGGACAGAAGGAATTTTTTCCAAAAATGTCAAAAATTTCCACTTTTTAAACTTCAATAATTATGCTATAATGTTGTTATTTATGCACATAAATTGTAGTAACATCATCTTATAGAGCCATAGTAACTAGTTGTGTAAAAAAATAAAAAGGTCTAAATTTTGACATTTTTAGAAAAATTCACTGCGGGGGACCAAAGGAACTTTTTCGAAAAATGGCAAAAATTTCCACTTTTTAAAATTCAATGATTATGCTATAATATTGCAATTTATGCACATATTTTGTGTTAACATAATCTTATGAAGCCATAAAAACTAGTAATGTCAAAAAATAAAAGGGTCAGAATTTGACCATTTTTCGATGATTTCACTGCGAGGGACTGAAGGAATTTTTTCAAAAAATGTCAAAAATTTTCACTTTTTAAGCTTCAATAATTATGCTATAATATTGCCATTTATGCACATAAATTGTAGTAACGTCATCTTATAGAGCCATAGTAAGTAGTTGTATAATAAAAAAAAAAAGGTCTAAATTTTGACATTTTTCGAAAAATTCACTGCGGTGGACCAAAGGAATTTTTTCGAAAAATGGAAAAAATGTCCAATTTTTAAAATTCGATAATTATGCTATAATATTGTCATTTATGCCCATTTATTTGGTTAACATCATCTTACAGAGCCATAATAACTAGTTATGTCAAAAAATAAAAGGGTCGAAAATTGGCAAATTTTCGAAAATTTCACTGCTGTCGGACTGAAGGAATTTTTTCGAAAAAATGTTCAAAATTTCCACTTTTTAAACTTCGATAATTATGCTATAATATTGTCATTTATGCACATATATTTTGTTAACATCATCTTATAGAGCCATAATAACTAGTTATGTCAAAAAATAAAAGGGTCGAAATTTGGCCATTTTTCGAAAATTACACTGCGGGGGACCGAAGGAATTTTTTCGAAAAATGTCAAAAATTTCCACTTTTTAAATGTTGATAATTATGCTATAATATTGCCATTTATGCACATATATACTGTTAACATCATCTTATAGAGCCGTAGTAACTAGTTATGTCAAAAAATAAAATGGTCGAAATTTGACCATTTAAAAAAAAAATTACACTGCGGGGGGCCAAAGAAATTTTGTAGAAAAATTGCAAAAATGTCCACTTTTTAAAATTCAATAATTATGCTATAATATTGCAATTTATGCACATATATTGTGTTAACATCATCTTATGGAGCCATAAAAACTAGTTATGTCAAAAAATAAATGGGTCTAAATTTCGCGATTTTTCGAAAATTTCACTGAGGGGGACCAAATGATTTTTTTTTTTAATGGCAATATTGTCTACTTTTTAAAATTCGATAGTTATGCTATAATATTGTCATTTATGCACATTTATTTTGATAGCATCATCTTATAGAGCCATAATAACTAGTTATGTCAAGAAATAAAAAGGTCGACATTTAGCAATTTTTCGAAAATTTCACTGCGCGGGGACCGAAGGAATTTTTTTGAAAAATGTCCAAAATTTAGACCCTTTTATTTTTTAACATCATCTTATGGAGCCATAAAATCTAGTTATGTCAAAAAACAAAAGGGACTAAATATTGCCACTTTTCGAAAATTGCACTGCGGGGGTCCAAAAGAATTTTTGCGAAAAATTTCCAAAATTTCCACTTTTTAAAATTCGATAATGATGCTATAATATTACCATTTATGCACATATATTGTGTTAACATCATCTTATAGAGCCGTAGTAACTAGTTATGTCAAAAAATTAAAGGGTCAAAATTTGGCCATTTTACGAAAATTTCACGGCGTGAAAATTTCAATGCGGGGGAAAAAAGGAATTATTTCGAAAAATTGCAAAAATGTCCACATTTCAAAATTCGATAATTATGCTATAATATTGCAATTTATGCACATATATTGTGTTAACATAATCTTATGAAGCCATAAAAACTAGTTATGTCAAAAAATAAAAGGGTCGAAATTTTGACATTTTTCGAAAATTACACTGCAGGGGACCGAAGGAATTTTTTCGAAAAATGTCCAAAATTTCAGCCTTTTAAAAATCGATAATTATGCTATAATATTACTATTTATGCACATTTATTGTGTTAATATCATCTTATAGAGCCATAGTATCTAGTTATGTTAACAAATAAAAGGGTCGAAATTTGACCATTTTTTGAAAATTACACTGCGGGGGACCAAAGAATTTTTTTAGAAAAATGGCAAAAATTTCCACTTTTTAACTTTCGATAATTATGCTATAATATTGCGATTGATGCACATATATAGTGTTAACATCATCTTATAGAGCCATAGTAACTAGTTATGTCAAAAAATAAAAGGGTCGAAATTTGGCCATTTTACGAAAATAAAAATGTCTGAGATAAATTTTGACATTTTTCAAAAAATTCACTGCGGAGGACCGAAGGAATTTTTACGAAAAATGTCAAAAATGTCCACTTTTTAAATTTCGATAATTATGCTATAATATTGCTATTTATGCACATATATCGTGTTAACATGATCTTATAGAGCCATAGTAACTAGTTATGTCAAAAAATAAAAGGGTCGAAATTTTGCCATTTTTCGAAAATTACACTGCGGGGAACGAAAGTAATTTTTTAAAAAAATGTCAAAAATTTCCCTCCTTTTAAAATTCGATAATTATGCTACAATATTGCCATTTATGCACATATATTGTGTTAACATCATCTTATAGAGCAATAGTAACTAGTTATTACAAAAAATAAAAGGGTCGAAATTTGGTCATTTTACGAAAATTTTACGGCGGGGGACCAAAGGAATTTTTTCGAAAAATTGCCAAATTTTCCTCTTTTTAAAATTCAATAATGATGCTATAATATTGCAATTTATGCACATATATTGTGTTAACATTATCTTATGAAGACTTAAAAACTAGTTAAGTAAAAAAAATAAAAGGGTAAGTATTTGGCCATTTTTCGAAAATTTCACTGCAGGGGACCGAAGGAATTTTTCGAAAAATTGCAAAATGTTCACTTTTTAAAATCCAATAATTATGCTATTATATTGTCATTTATGTATATATTTTGTGTTAACATCATCTTATAGAGCCATAGTAACTAGTTATGGAAACAAATAAAAGGTTCGAAAATTTCAATGCGGGGGAAAAAAGTAATTATTTCAAAAAATGGCAAAAATGTCCACTTTTTAAAATTCGATAATCATATTATAATATTGTCATTTATGTACATTTACTTTTTTAACATCATCTTATAGAGCCATAGTAACTAGTTATGTCAAAAAATAAAAGGGTCCAAATTTTGACATTTTTCGAAAATTACTAGAAAAATGGCAAAAATTTCCACTTTTTAACTTTCGATAATTATGCTATAATATTGTCTTTTATGCACATATATTGTGTTAATATCATCTTACAGAGCCAGAGTAACTAGTTATGTTAAAAAATAAAAGGGTCGAAATTTGACCATTTTTTGAAAATTACACTGCGGGGGACCAAAGAATTTTTTTAGAAAAATGGCAAAAATTTCCACTTTTTAACATTCGATAATTATGCTATAATATTGCGATTGATGCACTTATATAGTGTTAACATCATCTTATAGAGCCATAGTAACTAGTTATGTCAAAAAATAAAAGGGTCGAAATTTGGCCATTTTACGAAAATTTTTCGGCGGGGGACCGAAGAAATTTTGTAGAAATATTGCAAAAATGTCCACTTTTTAAAATTCAATAATTATGCTATAATATTGCAATTTATATACATATGTAGTTTTAACATAATCTTATGAAGCCATAAAAACTAGTAATGTCAAAAAATAAAAGGGTCAGAATTTGACCATTTTTCGAAAATTTCACTACGGGAGACCGAAGGAATTTTTTCAAAAAATGTCAAAAATTTCCACTTTATAAACTTCAATAATTATGCTATAATATTGCCATTTATGCACATAAATTGTAGTAACATCATCTTATAGAGCCATAGTAACTAGTTGTGTAAACAAATAAAAAGGTCTAAATTTTGACATTTTTCGAAAAATTCACTGCGGGGGACCAAAGGAATTTTTTCGAAAAAAGGCAAAAATTTCCACTTTTTAAAATTCAATAATTATGCTATAATATTGCAATTTATGCACATATAATGTGTTAACATAATCTTATGAAGCCGTAAAAATTAGTTATGTCAAAAAATAAAAGGGTCAGAATTTGACCGTTTTTGAAAATTTTACTACGGGGGACCGAAGGAATTTTTTAAAAAATGTCAAAAATTTACACTTTTTAAACTTCAATAATTATGCTATAATATTGCCATTTATGCACATAAATTGTAGTAACATCATCTTATAGAGCCATAGTAACTAGTTGTGTAAAAAAATAAAAAGGTCTAAATTTTGACATTTTTCGAAAAATTCACTGCGGGGGAAAAAAGGAATTTTTTCGAAAAATGTCAAAAATTTCCACTTTTTAAAATTCAATAATTATGCTATAATATTGCAATTTATGCACATATATTGTGTTAACATAATCTTATCAAGCCATAAAAACTAGTTATGTCAAAAAATAAAAGTGTTAGAATTTGACCATTTTTCGAAATTTTTACTGCGGGGGACCGAAGGAATTTTTTCAAAAAATGTCAAAAATTTCCACTTTTTGAACTTCAATAATTATTCTATAATATTGTCATTTATGCACATATATTGTCGTAACGTGTAAATATCATCTAATAGAACCAGAGTAACTAGTTATGTTAAAAAATAAATGGGTCGACATTTTTTCTATTTTTCGAAAATTTCACGGCAGGAGACCCAAAGAATTGTTCAAAAAATGTCCAAAATTTCCACTTTTTAAACTTCAAGAATTATGCTATAATATTGCCATTTATGCACATATATTGTGGTAACATCATCTTACAGAGCCATAGTAACTAGTTATTACAAAAACTAAAAGGGTCGAAATTTGGCCATTTTACGAAAATTTTAGTGCGGGGGACCAAAGGAATTTTTTCGAAGAATGTCAAAAACTTCCACTTTTTAAATTTCGATAATTATGCTATAATATTGCCATTTATGCACATATATACTGTTAACATCATCTTATAGAGCCGTAGTAACTAGTTATGTCAAAAAATAAATGGGTCGAAATTTGATCATTTTCGAAAATTTCAATGCGGGGGACCGAAGAAAATTTTTTTTTAAATGTCAAAAATTTCCACTTTTTAAACTTCAATAATTATGCTATAATATTGCCATTTATGCACATATATTGTGGTAACATCATCTTATAGAGCCATAGTAACTAGTTGTGTAAAAAAAAATAAAAAGGTCTAAATTTTGCTATTTTTCTAAAATTTCACTGCGGGGGACCAAAGGAATTTTTTCGAAAAATGGCAAAAATGTCCACTTTTTAAAATTCGATAATTATGCTATAATATTGTCATTTATTCACATTTCGTTGGTTAACATCATCTTATAGAGCCATAATAACTAGTTATTCCAAAAAATAAAAGGGTCGAAATTTGGCCATTTTTCGAAAATTACACTGCAGGGGACCGAAAGAAATTTTTCGAAAAATGTCAAAAATTTCCACTTTTTAAACTTTAATAATTGTGCTATAATATTGCCATTTATGCACATATATTGTGGTAACATCATCTTATAGAGCCATAGTAACTAGTTGTGTAAAAAAAATAAAAAGGTCTAAATTTTGCTATTATTTTTCTAAAATGTCACTGCGGGGGACCAAAGGAATTTTTTCGAAAAATGGCAAAAAATGTCCACTTTTTAAAATTCGATAATTATGCTATAATATTGTCATTTATTCACATTTCGTTGGTTAACATCATCTTATAGAGCCATAACAACTAGTTATGTCAAAATATAAAAGGGTCAAAATTTGGCAAATTTTCGAAAATTTCACTGCGTGGGGACTGAAGGAATTTTTGCGAAAAATGTTCAAAATTGAAACTTTTTAATCTTCAATAATATTGCTATAATATTGTCATTTATGCACATATATTTTGTTAACATCATCTTATAGAGTCATCATAACTAGTTATGTCAAAAAGCAAAAGGGTCGAAATTTGGCCGTTTTTCGAAAATTACACAGCGGGGGACTGAAGGAATTTTTTCGAAAAAATGTCAAAAATTTCAAATTTTTAAATTTCGATAATTATGCTATAATATTGCCATTTATGCACATATATTGTGTTAACATCATCTTATAGAGCTGTAGTAACTAGTTATGTCAAAAAATAAAAGGGTCGAAATTTGAATACTTTTTGAAAATTACACTGCGGGGGACCAAAGAAATTTTGTAGAAAAATGTATGAAATGTCGACTTTTTAAAATTCAATAATTATGCTATAATATTGCAATTTATGCACATATATTGTGTTAACATAATCTTATGAAGCCATAAAAACTAGTTATGTCAAAAAATAAAAAGGTAGAAATTTTGACATTTTTCGAAAATTTTACTGCGGGGGACCGAAGGAATTTTTTCAAAAAATGTCAAAAATTTCCACCTTTTAAAATTCGATAATTATGGTATAATATTACCATTTATGCACATATATTGTGTTAATATCATATTATAGAGCCAGAGTAACTAGTTATGTTAAAAAATAAAATGGTCGAAATTTGACCATTTTTTTAAAATTACACTGCGGGGGACCAAAGATTTTTTTTAGAAAAATGGCAAAAATTTCCACTTTTTAACTTTCGATAATTATACTATAATATTGCGAATGATGCACATATATAGTGTTAACATCATCTTATAGAGCCATAGTAACTAGTTATTTCAAAAATGTCAAAAACATTTTTTATTATACTATAATATTGCCATTTATGTACATAAATTTTAGTAACATCATCTTATAGAGCAAAAGTTACTAGTTGTGTAAAAAAATAAAAAGGTCTAAATTTTGACATTTTTCGAAAAATTCACTGCGGGGACCAATGAAATTTTTTCAAAAAATGGCAAAAATTTCCACATTTTAAAATTCAATAATTATGCTATAATATTGCCATTTATGCACATAAATTGTAGTAACATCATCTTATAGAGCCATTGTAACTAGTTGTGTAAAAAAAAAAAGGTCTAAATTTTGACATTTTTCGAAAAATTGACTGCGGGGGACCAAAAGAATTTTTTCGAAAATTGGCAAAAATGTCCAATTTTTAAAATTCGATAATTATGCTATAAAATTGTAATTTATTCACATTTATTTGGTTAACATCATCTTATAGAGCCATAATAACTAGTTATGTCAAAAAATAAAATGGTCGAAATTTTGACATTTTTCGAAAATTACACTGCAGGGGACCGAAGGAATTTTTTTCGAAAAATGTCCAAAATTTCTTCTTTTTAAAATTCGATAATTATGCTATAATATTACCATTTATGCACATATATTGTGTTAATATCATCTTATAGAGCCAGAGTAACTAGTTATGTTAAAAAATAAAAGGGTCGAAATTTGACCATTTTTTGAAAATTACAATGCGGGGGACCAAAGAATTTTTTTAGAAAAATGGCAAAAATTTCCACTTTTCAACTTTCGATAATTATGCTATAATATTGCGATTGATGCACATATATAATGTTAACATGATCTTATAGAGCCATAGAAACTAGTTATGTCAAAAAGCTAAAGGGTCGAAATTTGGCCATTTTACGAAAATTTTTCGGCGGGGGACCAAAGAAATTTTGTAGAAAATTGCAAAAATGTCCCCTTTTTAAAATTCAATAATTATGCTATAATATTGCAATTTATGCACATATATTGTGTTAACATAATCTTATGAAGCCATAAACACTAGTAATGTCAAAAAATAAAAAGGTAAGAATTTGACAATTTTTCGAAAATTTCACTGCGGGGGACCGAAGCAATTTTTTCAAAAAATGTCAAAAATTTCCAATTTTTAAACTTCAATAATTATGCTATAATATTGCCATTTATGCACATAAATTGTAGTAACATCATCTTATAGAGCCATTGTAACTAGTTGTGTAAAAAAAAAAAGGTCTAAATTTTGACATTTTTCGAAAAATTTACTGCGGGGGACCAAAAGAATTTTTTCGAAAATTGGCAAAAATGTCCAATTTTTAAAATTCGATAATTATGCTATAAAATTGTAATTTATTCACATTTATTTGGTTAACATCATCTTATAGAGCCATAATAACTAGTTATGTCAAAAAATAAAATTGTCGAAATTTTGACATTTTTCGAAAATTACACTGCAGGGGACCGAAGGAATTTTTTTCGAAAAATGTCCAAAATTTCTTCTTTTTAAAATTCGATAATTATGCTATAATATTACCATTTATGCACATATATTGTGTTAATATCATCTTATAGAGCCAGAGTAACTAGTTATGTTAAAAAATAAAAGGGTCGAAATTTGACCATTTTTTGAAAATTACAATGCGGGGGACCAAAGAATTTTTTTAGAAAAATGGCAAAAATTTCCACTTTTCAACTTTCGATAATTATGCTATAATATTGCGATTGATGCACATATATAATGTTAACATGATCTTATAGAGCCATAGAAACTAGTTATGTCAAAAAGCTAAAGGGTCGAAATTTGGCCATTTTACGAAAATTTTTCGGCGGGGGACCAAAGAAATTTTGTAGAAAATTGCAAAAATGTCCCCTTTTTAAAATTCAATAATTATGCTATAATATTGCAATTTATGCACATATATTGTGTTAACATAATCTTATGAAGCCATAAACACTAGTAATGTCAAAAAATAAAAAGGTAAGAATTTGACCATTTTTCGAAAATTTCACTGCGGGGGACCGAAGCAATTTTTTCAAAAAATGTCAAAAATTTCCAATTTTTAAACTTCAATAATTATGCTATAATATTGCCATTTATGCACATAAATTGTAGTAACATCATCTTACAGAGCCATAGTAACTAGTTGTGTATAAAAATGAAAATGTCTAAATTTTGACATTTTTCGAAAAATTCACTGCGGGGGACCAAAAGAATTTTTTCAAAAAAATGCAAAAATTTCCACTTTTTAAAATTCAATAATTATGCTTTAATATTGCAATTTATGCACATATATTGTGTTAACATCATCTTATGGAGCCATAAAAACTAGTTACGTCAAAAAATAAAAGGGTCAAAAAATTTTTCGGCGGGGGACCAAAGAAATTTTGTAGAAATATTGCAAAAATGTCCACTTTTTAAAATTCAATAACGATGCTATTATATTGCAATTTATGCACATATATTGTGTTAACATAATCTTATGAAGCCATAAAAACTAGTAATGTCAAAAAATAAAAAGGTAAGAATTTGACCATTTTTCAAAAATTTCACTGCGGGTGACCGAAGTAATTTTTTCGTAAAAATGGCAAAAATTTCCAATTTTTAAAATTCAATAATTATGCTATAATATTGCCATTTATGCACATATATTGTGGTAACATCATCTTGTAGAGCCATAGTAACTAGTTGTGTAAAAAAATAAAAAGGTCTAAATTTGGCAATTTTTTGAAAATTTCACTGCGGGGAACCAAAAGAATTTTTTCGAAAAATGGCAAAAATTTCCACTTTTTAAAATTCCATAATTATGCTATAATATTGTCATTTATGCATATTTATTTGGTTAACATAATCTTATAGAGCCATAAAAACTAGTTATGTCAAAAAATAAAAGGGTCAGAATTTGACCATTTTTCGAAAATTTTACTGCGGGGGACCGAAGGATTTTTTTCAAAAAATGTCAAAAATTTCCACTTTTTAAACTTTAATAATTATGCTATAATATTGTCATTTATGCACATAAATTGTAGTAACATCATCTTATAGAGCCATAGTAACCAGTTTTGTAAAAAAATAAAAAGGTCTAAATGTTGACATTTTCCGAAAAATTCACTGCGGGGGACCAAAGGAATTTTTTCAAAAAATGGCAAAAATTTCCACTTTTTAAAATTCAATAATTATGCCATAATATTGCAATTTATTCACATATATTGTGTTAACATAATCTTATGAAGCCATAAAAACTAGTTATGTCAAAAAATAAAAGGGTCAGAATTTGACAATTTTTCGAATATTTCACTGCGGGGGACCGAAGGATTTTTTTCAAAAAATGTCAAAAATTTCCACTTTTTAAACTTCAATAATTATGCTATAATATTGTCATGTATGCACATAAATTGTATTAACATCATCTTATAGAGCCATAGTAACTAGTTGTGTAAAAAAATTAAAAGGTCTAAATTTTGACATTTTTCGAAAAATTCACTGCGGGGGACCAAAGGATTTTTTGAGAAAAATGGCAAAAATTTCAACTTTTTAAAATTCAATAATTATGCTATAATATTGCAATTTATGCACATATATTGTGTTAACATAATCTTATGGAGCAATAAAAACTAGTTATGTCAAAAAATAAAAGGGTCAGAATTTGACCATTTTTTGAAAATTACACTGCGGGGGACCAAAGAATTTTTTTAGAAAAATGGCAAAAATTTCCACTTTTCAACTTTCGATAATTATGCTATAATATTGCGATTGATGCACATATATAATGTTAACATGATCTTATAGAGCCATAGAAACTAGTTATGTCAAAAAGTTAAAGGGTCGAATTTTGGCCATTTTACGAAAATTTTTCGGCGGGGGACCAAAGAAATTTTGTAGAAAATTGCAAAAATGTCCACTTTTTAAAATTCAATAATTATGCTATAATATTGCAATTTATGCACATATATTGTGTTAACATAATCTTATGAAGCCATAAAAACTAGTAATGTCAAAAAATAAAAAGGTAAGAATTTGACCATTTTTCGAAAATTTCACTGCGGGGGGACCGAAGGAATTTTTTCAAAAAATGTCAAAAATTTCCAATTTTTAAACTTCAATAATTATGCTATAATATTGCCATTTATGCACATAAATTGTAGTAACATCATCTTACAGAGCCATAGTAACTAGTTGTGTATAAAAATGAAAATGTCTAAATTTTGACATTTTTCGAAAAATTCACTGCGGG
Source organism: Antedon bifida (assembly GCF_963402885.1). Taxonomy (NCBI): domain Eukaryota; kingdom Metazoa; phylum Echinodermata; class Crinoidea; order Comatulida; family Antedonidae; genus Antedon; species Antedon bifida. The sequence continues at coordinate 11,325,512 of NC_136236.1, forward strand.
GGACCAAAAGAATTTTTTCGAAAAAACAATTATGCTATAATATTGCAATTTATTCACATATATTTTGTTAACATAATCTTATGAAGCCATAAAAACTAGTTATGTCAAAAAATAAAAGGGTCAGAATTTGACCATTTTCGAATATTTCACTGCGGGGGACCGAAGGAATTTTTTCAAAAAATGTCAAAAATTTCCACTTTTTAAACTTCAATAATTATGCTATAATATTGTCATGTATGCACATAAATTGTATTAACATCATCTTATAGAGCCATAGTAACTAGTTGTGTAAAAAAATTAAAAGGTCTAAATTTTGACATTTTTCGAAAAATTCACTGCGGGGGACCAAAGGATTTTTTGAGAAAAATGGCAAAAATTTCAACTTTTCAAAATTCAATAATTATGCTATAATATTGCAATTTATGCACATATATTGTGTTAACATAATCTTATGGAGCAATAAAAACTAGTTATGTCAAAAAATAAAAGGGTCAGAATTTGACCATTTTTCGAAAATTTCACTGCGGGGGACCGAAGGAATTTTTTCAAAAAATGTCAAAAATTTCCACTTTTTAAGCTTCAATAATTTCGCTATAATATTGCCATTTATGCACATAAATTGTAGTAACGTCATCTTATAGAGCCATAGTAAGTAGTTGTGTAATAAAAAAAAAGTCTAAATTTTGACATTTTTCTATAAATTCACTGCTGTCGGACTGAAGGAATTTTTTCGAAAAAATGTTCAAAATTTCCACTTTTTAAACTTCGATAATTATGCTATAATATTGTCATTTATGCACATATATTTTGTTAACATCATCTTATAGAGCCAGAGTAACTAGTTATGTTAAAAAATAAAAGGGTCGAAATTTGACAATTTTTTGAAAATTACACTGCGGGGTACCAAAGAATTTTTTAGAAAAATGGCAAAAATTTCCACTTTTTAAAATTCAATAATTATGCTATAATATTGCAATTTATGCACATATATTGTGTTAACATCATCTTATGGAGCCATAAAAACTAGTTATGTCAAAAAATAAAAGGGTCGGAATTTGGCAATTTTTCGAAAATTTCACTGCGGGGGACCGAAGTATTTTTTTCGAAAAATGGCAAAAATTTCCAATTTTTAAAATTCAATAATTATGCTATAATATTGCCATTTATGCACATAAATTGTAGTAACGTCATCTTATAGAGCCATAGTAAGTAGTTGTGTAATAAAAAAAAAGTCTAAATTTTGACATTTTTCTATAAATTCACTGCTGTCGGACTGAAGGAATTTTTTCGAAAAAATGTTCAAAATTTCCACTTTTTAAACTTCGATAATTATGCTATAATATTGTCATTTATGCACATATATTTTGTTAACATCATCTTATAGAGCCAGAGTAACTAGTTATGTTAAAAAATAAAAGGGTCGAAATTTGACAATTTTTTGAAAATTACACTGCGGGGTACCAAAGAATTTTTTAGAAAAATGGCAAAAATTTCCACTTTTTAAAATTCAATAATTATGCTATAATATTGCAATTTATGCACATATATTGTGTTAACATCATCTTATGGAGCCATAAAAACTAGTTATGTCAAAAAATAAAAGGGTCGGAATTTGGCAATTTTTCGAAAATTTCACTGTGGGGGACCGAAGTATTTTTTTCGAAAAATGGCAAAAATTTCCACTTTTTAAAATTCCATAATTATGCTATAATATTGTCATTTATGCATATTTATTTGGTTAACATAATCTTATAGAGCCATAAAAACTAGTTATGTCAAAAAATAAAAGGGTCAGAATTTGACCATTTTTCGAAAACTTCACTGCGGGGGACCGAAGAAATTTTTTCAAAAAATGTCAAAAATTTCCACTTTTTAAACTTTAATAATTATGCTATAATATTGCCATTTATGCACATAAATTGTAGTAACGTCATCTTATAGAGCCATAGTAACCAGTTTTGTAAAAAAATAAAAAGGCCTAAATGTTGACATTTTTCCGAAAAATTCACTGCGAGGGACCAAAGGAATTTTTTCAAAAAATGGCAAAAATTTCCACTTTTTAAAATTCAATAATTATGCTATAATATTGCAATTTATACACATATATTGTGTTAACATAATCTTATGAAGCCATAAAAACTAGTTATGTCAAAAAATAAAAGGGTCAGAATTTGACAATTTTTCGAAAATTTCACTGCGGGGGACAGAAGGAATTTTTTCCAAAAATGTCAAAAATTTCCACTTTTTAAACTTCAATAATTATGCTATAATATTGTTATTTATGCACATAAATTGTAGTAACATTATCTTATAGAGCCATAGTAACTAGTTGTGTAAAAAAATAAAAAGGTCTAAATTTTGACATTTTTCGAAAAATTCACTGCGGGGGACCAAAGGAACTTTTTCGAAAAATGGCAAAAATTTCCACTTTTTAAAATTCAATGATTTTGCTATAATATTGCAATTTATGCACATATATTGTGTTAACATAATCTTATAAAGCCATAAAAACTAGTTATGTCAAAAAATAAAATGGTCAGAATTTGACCATTTTTCGAAAATTTCACTGCGGGGGACCCAAGGAATTTTTTCAAAAAATTTCAAAAATTTTCACTTTTAAAACTTCAATAATTATGCTATAATATTGCCATTTATGCACATAAATTGTAGTAACGTCTTCTTATAGAGCCATAGTAAGTAGTTGTGTAATAAAAAAAAAAGGTCTAAATTTTGACATTTTTCGAAAAATTCACTGCGGTGGACCAAAGGAATTTTTTCAAAAAATGGAAAAAATGTCCAATTTTTAAAATTCGATAATTATGCTATAATATTGCCATTTATTTGGTTAACATTATCTTATAGAGCCATAATAACTAGTTATGTAAAAAAATCAAAGGGTCGAAATTTTGACATTCTTCGAAAATTACACTGCAGGGGACCGAAGGAATTTTTTTCGAAAAATGTCCAAAATTTCCCCTTTTTAAACTTCAATAATTATGCTATAATATTGCCATTTATGCACATATATTGTGGTAACATCATCTTATAGAGCCATAGTAACTAGTTGTGTAAAAAAATAAAAAGGTCTAAATTTTGCTATTTTTCGAAAATTTCACTACGGGGGACCAAAGGAATTTTTTCGAAAAATGGCAAAAATGTCCACTTTTTAAAATTCTTATCTTTTAGAGCCATAATAACTAGCTATGTTAAAAAATAAAAGGGTCGAAATTTGGCTATTTTTCGAAAATTACACTGCGGGGGACCGAAGAATTTTTTTTTTAAAATGTCAAAAAATTTCACTTTTTAAACTTCAATAATAATGCTATAATATTGTCATTTATGCACATATATTTTGTTAACGTCATCTTATAGAGCCATAATAACTAGTTATGTAAAAAAATAAAAGGGTCGAAATTTGGCCATTTTAGAAAAATTACACTGCGGGGGACCGAAGGAATTTTTCCGAAAAATGTCAAAAATTTCCACTTTTTAAATTTCGATAATTATGCTATAATATTGCCATTTATGCACATATATTGTGTTAACATCATCTTATAGAGGTGTAGTAACTAGTTATGTCAAAAAATAAAAAGGTCTAAATGTTGACATTTTCCGAAAAATTCACTGCGGGGGACCAAAGGAATTTTTTCAAAAAATGGCAAAAATTTCCACTTTTTAAAATTCAATAATTATGCTATAATATTGCAATTTATGCACATATATTGTGTTAACATAATCTTATGAAGCCATAAAAACTAATTATGTCAAAAAATAAATGGGTCAGAATTTGATCATTTTTCGAAAATTTCACTGCGGGGGACCGAAGGAATTTTTTCAAAAAATGTCAAAAATTTCCACTTTTTAAACTTCAATAATTATGCTATAATATTGTCATGTATGCACATAAATTGTATTAACATCATCTTATAGAGCCATAGTAACTAGTTGTGTAAAAAAAATAAAAGGTCTAAATTTTGACATTTTTCGAAAAATTCACTGCGGGGGACCAAAGGATTTTTTGAGAAAAATGGCAAAAATTTCAACTTTTTAAAATTCAATAATTATGCTATAAAATTGCAATTTATGCACATATATTGTGTTAACATAATCTTATGGAGCAATAAAAACTAGTTATGTCAAAAAATAAAAGGGTCAGAATTTGACCATTTTTTGAAAATTACACTGCGGGGGACCAAAGAATTTTTTTAGAAAAATGGCAAAAATTTCCACTTTTCAACTTTCGATAATTATGCTATAATATTGCGATTGATGCACATATAATGTTAACATGATCTTATAGAGCCATAGAAACTAGTTATGTCAAAAAATTAAAGGGTCGAATTTTGGCCATTTTACGAAAATTTTTCGGCGGGGGACCAAAGAAATTTTGTAGAAAATTGCAAAAATGTCCACTTTTTAAAATTCAATAATTATGCTATAATATTGCAATTTATGCACATATATTGTGTTAACATAATCTTATGAAGCCATAAAAACTAGTAATGTCAAAAAATAAAAAGGTAAGAATTTGACCATTTTTCGAAAATTTCACTGCGGGGGGACCGAAGGAATTTTTTCAAAAAATGTCAAAAATTTCCAATTTTTAAACTTCAATAATTATGCTATAATATTGCCATTTATGCACATAAATTGTAGTAACATCATCTTACAGAGCCATAGTAACTAGTTGTGTATAAAAATGAAAATGTCTAAATTTTGACATTTTTCGAAAAATTCACTGCGGGGGACCAAAGGAATTTTTTCGAAAAATGGCAAAAATGTCCACTTTTTAAAATTCGATAATTATGCTATAATATTGTCATTTATTCACATTTCGTTGGTTAACATCATCTTATAGAGCCATAATAACTAGTTATGTCAAAAAATAAAAGGGTCGAAATTTGGCCATTTTTCGAAAATTACACTGCAGGGGACCGAAAGAATTTTTTCGAAAAAACAATTATGCTATAATATTGCAATTTATTCACATATGTTGTGTTAACATAATCTTATGAAGCCATAAAAACTAGTTATGTCAAAAAATAAAAGGGTCAGAATTTGACCATTTTTCGAATATTTCACTGCGGGGAACCGAAGGAATTTTTTCAAAAAATGTCAAAAATTTCCACTTTTTAAACTTCAATAATTATGCTATAATATTGTCATGTATGCACATAAATTGTATTAACATCATCTTATAGAGCCATAGTAACTAGTTGTGTAAAAAAATTAAAAGGTCTAAATTTTGACATTTTTCGAAAAATTCACTGCGGGGGACCAAAGGATTTTTTGAGAAAAATGGCAAAAATTTCAACTTTTCAAAATTCAATAATTATGCTATAATATTGCAATTTATGCACATATATTGTGTTAACATAATCTTATGGAGCAATAAAAACTAGTTATGTCAAAAAATAAAAGGGTCAGAATTTGACCATTTTTCGAAAATTTCACTGCGGGGGACCGAAGAAATTTTTTCCAAAAATGTCAAAAATTTCCACTTTTTAAGCTTCAATAATTTCGCTATAATATTGCCATTTATGCACATAAATTGTAGTAACGTCATCTTATAGAGCCATAGTAAGTAGTTGTGTAATAAAAAAAAAAGTCTAAATTTTGACATTTTTCTAAAAATTCACTGCTGTCGGACTGAAAGAATTTTTTCGAAAAAATTTTCAAAATTTCCACTTTTTAAACTTCGATAATTATGCTATAATATTGTCATTTATGCACATATATTTTGTTAACATCATCTTATAGAGCCAGAGTAACTAGTTATGTTAAAAAATAAAAGGGTCGAAATTTGACAATTTTTTGAAAATTACACTGCGGGGTACCAAAGAATTTTTTTAGAAAAATGGCAATAATTTCCACTTTTTAAAATTCAATAATTATGCTATAATATTGCAATTTATGCACATATATTGTGTTAACATCATCTTATGGAGCCATAAAAACTAGTTATGTCAAAAAATAAAAGGGTCGGAATTTGGCAATTTTTCGAAAATTTCACTGCGGGGGACCGAAGTATTTTTTTCGAAAAATGGCAAAAATTTCCAATTTTTAAAATTCAATAATTATGCTATAATATTGCCATTTATGCACATATATTGTGGTAACATCATCTTGTAGAGCCATAGTAACTAGTTGTGTAAAAAAATAAAAAGGTCTAAATTTGGCAATTTTTTGAAAATTTCACTGCGGGGAACCAAAAGAATTTTTTCGAAAAATGGCAAAAATTTCCACTTTTTAAAATTCCATAATTATGCTATAATATTGTCATTTATGCACATTAATTGTGTTAACATAATCTTATGGAGCAATAAAAACTAGTTATGTCAAAAAATAAAAGGGTCAGAATTTGACCATTTTTCGAAAATTTCACTGCGGGGGACCGAAGGAATTTTTTCCAAAAATGTCAAAAATTTCCACTTTTTAAGCTTCAATAATTTCGCTATAATATTGCCATTTATGCACATAAATTGTAGTAACGTCATCTTATAGAGCCATAGTAAGTAGTTGTGTAATAAAAAAAAAAGTCTAAATTTTGACATTTTTCTAAAAATTCACTGCTGTCGGACTGAAGGAATTTTTTCGAAAAATTTTTCAAAATTTCCACTTTTTAAACTTCGATAATTATGCTATAATATTGTCATTTATGCACATATATTTTGTTAACATCATCTTATAGAGCCAGAGTAACTAGTTATGTTAAAAAATAAAAGGGTCGAAATTTGACAATTTTTTGAAAATTACACTGCGGGGTACCAAAGAATTTTTTTAGAAAAATGGCAAAAATTTCCACTTTTTAAAATTCAATAATTATGCTATAATATTGCAATTTATGCACATATATTGTGTTAACATCATCTTATGGAGCCATAAAAACTAGTTATGTCAAAAAATAAAAGGGTCGGAATTTGGCAATTTTTCGAAAATTTCACTGCGGGGGACCGAAGTATTTTTTTCGAAAAATGGCAAAAATTTCCAATTTTTAAAATTCAATAATTATGCTATAATATTGCCATTTATGCACATATATTGTGGTAACATCATCTTGTAGAGCCATAGTAACTAGTTGTGTAAAAAAATAAAAAGGTCTAAATTTGGCAATTTTTTGAAAATTTCACTGCGGGGAACCAAAAGAATTTTTTCGAAAAATGGCAAAAATTTCCACTTTTTAAAATTCCATAATTATGCTATAATATTGTCATTTATGCATATTTATTTGGTTAACATAATCTTATAGAGCCATAAAAACTAGTTATGTCAAAAAATAAAAGGGTCAGAATTTGACCATTTTTCGAAAATTTTACTGCGGGGGACCGAAGGAATTTTTTCAAAAAATGTCAAAAATTTCCACTTTTTAAACTTTAATAATTATGCTATAATATTGTCATTTATGCACATAAATTGTAGTAACATCATCTTATAGAGCCATAGTAACCAGTTTTGTAAAAAAATAAAAAGGTCTAAATGTTGACATTTTCCGAAAAATTCACTGCGGGGGACCAAAGGAATTTTTTCAAAAAATGGCAAAAATTTCCACTTTTTAAAATTCAATAATTATGCCATAATATTGCAATTTATTCACATATATTGTGTTAACATAATCTTATGAAGCCATAAAAACTAGTTATGTCAAAAAATAAAAGGGTCAGAATTTGACAATTTTTCGAATATTTCACTGCGGGGGACCGAAGGAATTTTTTCAAAAAATGTCAAAAATTTCCACTTTTTAAACTTCAATAATTATGCTATAATATTGTCATGTATGCACATAAATTGTATTAACATCATCTTATAGAGCCATAGTAACTAGTTGTGTAAAAAAATTAAAAGGTCTAAATTTTGACATTTTTCGAAAAATTCACTGCGGGGGACCAAAGGATTTTTTGAGAAAAATGGCAAAAATTTCAACTTTTTAAAATTCAATAATTATGCTATAATATTGCAATTTATGCACATATATTGTGTTAACATAATCTTATGGAGCAATAAAAACTAGTTATGTCAAAAAATAAAAGGGTCAGAATTTGACCATTTTTTGAAAATTACACTGCGGGGGACCAAAGAATTTTTTTAGAAAAATGGCAAAAATTTCCACTTTTCAACTTTCGATAATTATGCTATAATATTGCGATTGATGCACATATATAATGTTAACATGATCTTATAGAGCCATAGAAACTAGTTATGTCAAAAAGTTAAAGGGTCGAATTTTGGCCATTTTACGAAAATTTTTCGGCGGGGGACCAAAGAAATTTTGTAGAAAATTGCAAAAATGTCCACTTTTTAAAATTCAATAATTATGCTATAATATTGCAATTTATGCACATATATTGTGTTAACATAATCTTATGAAGCCATAAAAACTAGTAATGTCAAAAAATAAAAAGGTAAGAATTTGACCATTTTTCGAAAATTTCACTGCGGGGGGACCGAAGGAATTTTTTCAAAAAATGTCAAAAATTTCCAATTTTTAAACTTCAATAATTATGCTATAATATTGCCATTTATGCACATAAATTGTAGTAACATCATCTTACAGAGCCATAGTAACTAGTTGTGTATAAAAATGAAAATGTCTAAATTTTGACATTTTTCGAAAAATTCACTGCGGGGGACCAAAAGAATTTTTTCGAAAAAACAATTATGCTATAATATTGCAATTTATTCACATATATTGTGTTAACATAATCTTATGAAGCCATAAAAACTAGTTATGTCAAAAAATAAAAGGGTCAGAATTTGACCATTTTCGAATATTTCACTGCGGGGGACCGAAGGAATTTTTTCAAAAAATGTCAAAAATTTCCACTTTTTAAACTTCAATAATTATGCTATAATATTGTCATGTATGCACATAAATTGTATTAACATCATCTTATAGAGCCATAGTAACTAGTTGTATAAAAAAATTAAAAGGTCTAAATTTTGACATTTTTCGAAAAATTCACTGCGGGGGACCAAAGGATTTTTTGAGAAAAATGGCAAAAATTTCAACTTTTCAAAATTCAATAATTATGCTATAATATTGCAATTTATGCACATATATTGTGTTAACATAATCTTATGGAGCAATAAAAACTAGTTATGTCAAAAAATAAAAGGGTCAGAATTTGACCATTTTTCGAAAATTTCACTGCGGGGGACCGAAGGAATTTTTTCAAAAAATGTCAAAAATTTCCACTTTTTAAACTTCAATAATTATGCTATAATATTGCCATTTATGCACATAAATTGTAGTAACGTCATCTTATAGAGCCATAGTAAGTAGTTGTGTAATAAAAAAAAAGTCTAAATGTTGACATTTTTCTAAAAATTTACTGCTGTCGGACTGAAGGAATTTTTTCGAAAAAATGTTCAAAATTTCCACTTTTTAAACTTCGATAATTATGCTATAATATTGTCATTTATGCACATATATTTTGTTAACATCATCTTATAGAGCCAGAGTAACTAGTTATGTTAAAAAATAAAAGGGTCGAAATTTGACAATTTTTTGAAAATTACACTGCGGGGTACCAAAGAATTTTTTAGAAAAATGGCAAAAATTTCCGCTTTTTAAAATTCAATAATTATGCTATAATATTGCAATTTATGCACATATATTGTGTTAACATCATCTTATGGAGCCATAAAAACTAGTTATGTCAAAAAATAAAAGGGTCGGAATTTGGCAATTTTTCGAAAATTTCACTGCGGGGGACCGAAGTATTTTTTTCGAAAAATGGCAAAAATTTCCACTTTTTAAAATTCCATAATTATGCTATAATATTGTCATTTATGCATATTTATTTGGTTAACATAATCTTATAGAGCCATAAAAACTAGTTATGTCAAAAAATAAAAGGGTCAGAATTTGACCATTTTTCGAAAACTTCACTGCGGGGGACCGAAGAAATTTTTTCAAAAAATGTCAAAAATTTCCACTTTTTAAACTTTAATAATTATGCTATAATATTGCCATTTATGCACATAAATTGTAGTAACGTCATCTTATAGAGCCATAGTAACCAGTTTTGTAAAAAAATAAAAAGGCCTAAATGTTGACATTTTTCCGAAAAATTCACTGCGAGGGACCAAAGGAATTTTTTCAAAAAATGGCAAAAATTTCCACTTTTTAAAATTCAATAATTATGCTATAATATTGCAATTTATACACATATATTGTGTTAACATAATCTTATGAAGCCATAAAAACTAGTTATGTCAAAAAATAAAAGGGTCAGAATTTGACAATTTTTCGAAAATTTCACTGCGGGGGACAGAAGGAATTTTTTCCAAAAATGTCAAAAATTTCCACTTTTTAAACTTCAATAATTATGCTATAATATTGTTATTTATGCACATAAATTGTAGTAACATTATCTTATAGAGCCATAGTAACTAGTTGTGTAAAAAAATAAAAAGGTCTAAATTTTGACATTTTTCGAAAAATTCACTGCGGGGGACCAAAGGAACTTTTTCGAAAAATGGCAAAAATTTCCACTTTTTAAAATTCAATGATTATGCTATAATATTGCAATTTATGCACATATATTGTGTTAACATAATCTTATACAGCCATAAAAACTAGTTATGTCAAAAAATAAAATGGTCAGAATTTGACCATTTTTCGAAAATTTCACTGCGGGGGACCCAAGGAATTTTTTCAAAAAATTTCAAAAATTTTCACTTTTAAAACTTCAATAATTATGCTATAATATTGCCATTTATGCACATAAATTGTAGTAACGTCTTCTTATAGAGCCATAGTAAGTAGTTGTGTAATAAAAAAAAAAGGTCTAAATTTTGACATTTTTCGAAAAATTCACTGCGGGGGACCAAAGGAACTTTTTCGAAAAATGGCAAAAATTTCCACTTTTTAAAATTCGATAATTATGCTATAATATTGCCATTTATTTGGTTAACATTATCTTATAGAGCCATAATAACTAGTTATGTCAAAAAATCAAAGGGTTGAAATTTTGACATTCTTCGAAAATTACACTGCAGGGGACCGAAGGAATTTTTTTCGAAAAATGTCCAAAATTTCCCCTTTTTAAACTTCAATAATTATGCTATAATATTGCCATTTATGCACATATATTGTGGTAACATCATCTTATAGAGCCATAGTAACTAGTTGTGTAAAAAAATAAAAAGGTCTAAATTTTGCTATTTTTCGAAAATTTCACTACGGGGGACCAAAGGAATTTTTTCGAAAAATGGCAAAAATGTCCACTTTTTAAAATTCTTATCTTTTAGAGCCATAATAACTAGCTATGTTAAAAAATAAAAGGGTCGAAATTTGGCTATTTTTCGAAAATTACACTGCGGGGGACCGAAGAATTTTTTTTTTAAAATTTCAAAAAATTTCACTTTTTAAACTTCAATAATAATGCTATAATATTGTCATTTATGCACATATATTTTGTTAACGTCATCTTATAGAGCCATAATAACTAGTTATGTAAAAAAATAAAAGGGTCGAAATTTGGCCATTTTAGAAAAATTACACTGCGGGGGACCGAAGGAATTTTTCCGAAAAATGTCAAAAATTTCCACTTTTTAAATTTCGATAATTATGCTATAATATTGCCATTTATGCACATATATTGTGTTAACATCATCTTATAGAGGTGTAGTAACTAGTTATGTCAAAAAATGAAAGGGTCGAAATTTGACCATTTTTTGAAAATTACACTGCGAGGAACCAAAAAAATTTTGTAGAAAAATTGCAAAAATGTCGACTTTTTAAAATTCAATAATTATGCTATAATATTGCAATTTATGCACATATATTGTGTTAACATCATCTTATGGAGCCATAAAAACTAATTATGTCAAAAAATAAATGGGTCAGAATTTGATCATTTTTCGAAAATTTCACTGCGGGGGACAGAAGGAATTTTTTAAAATAATGTCAAAAATTTCCACTTTTTAAACTTTAATAATTATGCTATAATATTGCCATTTATGCACATATATTGTGGTAACATCATCTTATAGAGCCATAGTAACTAGTTGTGTAAAAAAATAAAAAGGTCTAAATTTTGCTATTTTTCGAAAAATGGCAAAAAAATCCACTTTTTAAAATTGACCATTTTTCGAAAATTTTACTGCGGGGGACCGAAGGAATTTTTTCAAAAAATGTCAAAAATTTCCACTTTTTAAACTTCAATAATTATGCTATAATATTGTCATTTATGCACATAAATTGTAGTAACATCATCTTATAGAGCCATAGTAACCAGTTTTGTAAAAAAATAAAAAGGTCTAAATGTTGACATTTTTCGAAAAATTCACTGCGGGGGATCAAAGGAATTTTTTCAAAAAATGGCAAAAATTTCCACTTTTTAAAATTCAATAATTATGCTATAATATTGCAATTTATTCACATATATTGTGTTAACATAATCTTATGAAGCCATAAAAACTAGTTATGTCAAAAAATAAAAGGGTCAGAATTTGACAATTTTTCGAATATTTCACTGCGGGGGACCGAAGGAATTTTTTCAAAAAATGTCAAAAATTTCCACTTTTTAAACTTCAATAATTATGCTATAATATTGTCATGTATGCACATAAATTGTATTAACATCATCTTATAGAGCCATAGTAACTAGTTGTGTAAAAAAATTAAAAGGTCTAAATTTTGACATTTTTCGAAAAATTCACTGCGGGGGACCAAAGGATTTTTTGAGAAAAATGGCAAAAATTTCAACTTTTTAAAATTCAATAATTATGCTATAATATTGCAATTTATGCACATATATTGTGTTAACATAATCTTATGGAGCAATAAAAACTAGTTATGTCAAAAAATAAAAGGGTCAGAATTTGACCATTTTTTGAAAATTACACTGCGGGGGACCAAAGAATTTTTTTAGAAAAATGGCAAAAATTTCCACTTTTCAACTTTCGATAATTATGCTATAATATTGCGATTGATGCACATATATAATGTTAACATGATCTTATAGAGCCATAGAAACTAGTTATGTCAAAAAGTTAAAGGGTCGAATTTTGGCCATTTTACGAAAATTTTTCGGCGGGGGACCAAAGAAATTTTGTAGAAAATTGCAAAAATGTCCACTTTTTAAAATTCAATAATTATGCTATAATATTGCAATTTATGCACATATATTGTGTTAACATAATCTTATGAAGCCATAAAAACTAGTAATGTCAAAAAATAAAAAGGTAAGAATTTGACCATTTTTCGAAAATTTCACTGCGGGGGGACCGAAGGAATTTTTTCAAAAAATGTCAAAAATTTCCAATTTTTAAACTTCAATAATTATGCTATAATATTGCCATTTATGCACATAAATTGTAGTAACATCATCTTACAGAGCCATAGTAACTAGTTGTGTATAAAAATGAAAATGTCTAAATTTTGACATTTTTCGAAAAATTCACTGCGGGGGACCAAAGGAATTTTTTCGAAAAATGGCAAAAATGTCCACTTTTTAAAATTCGATAATTATGCTATAATATTGTCATTTATTCACATTTCGTTGGTTAACATCATCTTATAGAGCCATAATAACTAGTTATGTCAAAATATAAAAGGGTCAAAATTTGGCAAATTTTCGAAAATTTCACTGCGTGGGGACTGAAGGAATTTTTGCGAAAAATGTTCAAAATTGAAACTTTTTAATCTTCAATAATAATGCTATAATATTGTCATTTATGCACATATATTTTGTTAACATCATCTTATAGAGTCATAATAACAAGTTATGTCAAAAAGCAAAAGGGTCAAAATTTGGCCGTTTTTCGAAAATTACACAGCGGGGGACCGAAGGAATTTTTTTCGAAAAATGTCAAAAATTTCAACTTTTTAAATTTCGATAATTATGCTATAATATTGCCATTTATGCACATATATTGTGTTAACATCATCTTATAGAGCTGTAGTAACTAGTTATGTCAAAAAATAAAAGGGTCGAAATTTGACCATTTTTTGAAAATTACACTGCGGGGGACCAAAGAAATTTTGTAGAAAAATGTCAAAAATGTCGACTTTTTAAATTTCAATAATTATGCTATAATATTGCAATCTATGCACATATATTGTGTTAACATCATCTTATGGAGCCATAAAAACTAATTATGTCAAAAAATAAATGGGTCAGAATTTAATCATTTTTCGAAAATTTCACTGCGGGGGGACCGAAGAAATTTTTTTTAAAAATGTCAAAAATTTCCAATTTTTAAACTTCAATAATTATGCTATAATATTGCCATTTATTCACATATTTTGTGGTAACATCATCTTATAGAGCCATAGTAACTAGTTGTGCAAAAAAATAAAAAGGTCTAAATTTTGCTATTTTTCGAAAATTTCAACTTTTTAAATTTCGATAATTATGCTATAATATTGCCATTTATGCACATATATTGTGTTAACATCATCTTATAGAGCTGTAGTAACTAGTTATGTCAAAAAATAAAAGGTTCGAAATTTGACAATTTTTTGAAAATTACACTGCAGGGGACCAAAGAAATTTTGTAGAAAAATGTCAAAAATGTCGACTTTTTAAACTTCAATAATTATGCTATAATATTGTCATTTATGCACATATATTTTGTTAACATCATCTTATAGAGCCATAATAACTAGTTATGTCAAAAAATAGGGTCAAAATTTGGCAATTTTTCGAAAATTACACTGCGGGGGACCAAAGGAATTTTTTCGAAAAATGTCAAAAATTTCCACTTTTTTAATTTCGATAATTTTGCTATAATATTGCCATTTATGCACATATATTGTGGTAACATCATCTTATAGAGCCATAGTAACTAGTTGTGTAAAAAAATAAAAAGGTCTAAATTTTGCTATTTTTCGAAAATTTCACTGCGGGGGACCAAAAGATTTTTTTTCAAAAAATGCCAAAAATGTCCACTTTTTAAAATTCGATAATTATGCTATAATATTGTCATTTATTCACATTTATTCACATTTATTTGGTTAACATCATCTTATAGAGCCATAATAACTAGTTATGTCAAAAAATAAAAGAGTCGAAATTTGGCAAATTTTCGAAAATATCACTAAGGAATTTTTTCGAAAAATGTTCAAAATTTCCCTTTTTAAACTTCAATAATTATGCTATAATATTGTCATTTATGCACATATATTTTGTTAACATCATCTTATAGAGCCATAATAACTAGTTATGTCAAAAAATAGGGTCAAAATTTGGCAATTTTTCGAAAATTACACTGTGGGGGACCAAAGGAATTTTTTCGAAAAATGTCAAAAATTTCCACTTTTTTAATTTCGATAATTATGCTATAATATTGCCATTTATGCACATATATTGTGGTAACATCATCTTATAGAGCCATAGTAACTAGTTGTGTAAAAAAATAAAAAGGTCTAAATTTTGCTATTTTTCGAAAATTTCACTGCGGGAGACCAAAAGAATTTTTTCAAAAAATGGCAAAAATGTCCACTTTTTAAAATTCGATAATTATGCTATAATATTGTCATTTATTCACATTTATTTGGTTAACATCATCTTATAGAGCCATAATAACTAGTTATATCAAAAAATAAAAGGGTCGAAATTTGGCAAATTTTCGAAAATTTTACTGCGGGGGGACTGAAGGAATTTTTGCGAAAAATGTTCAAAATTTAAACTTTTTAAACTTCAATAATTATGCTATAATATTGCCATTTATGCACATATATTGTGGTAACATCATCTTATAGAGCCATAGTAACTAGTTGTGTAAAAAAATAAAAAGGTCTAAATTTTGCTGTTTTTCGAAAATTTCACTGCGGGGGACCAAAAGAATTTTTTCGAAAAATGGGTTCGATAATTATACTATAATATTGTCATTTATGCACATTTATTTGGTTAACATCATCTTATAGAGCCATAATAACTAGTTATGTCAAAAAATAAAAGAGTCAAAATTTGGCAAATTTTCGAAAATATCACTAAGGAATTTTTTCGAAAAATGTTCAAAATTTCCCTTTTTAAACTTCAATAATTATGCTATAATATTGTCATTTATGCACATATATTTTGTTAACATCATCTTATAGAGCTATAATAACTAGTTATGTCAAAAAATAAAAGGGTCAAAATTTGGCAATTTTTCGAAAATTACACTACGGGGGACCAAAGGAATTTTTTCGAAAAATGTCAAAAATTTCCACTTTTTTAATTTCGATAATTATGCTATAATATTGCCATTTATGCACATATATACTGTTAACATCATCTTATAGAGCTGTAGTAACTAGTTATGTCAAAAAATAAATGGGTCAGAATTTGATCATTTTGTAAAATTTCACTGCGGGGGACCGAAGAAAATTTTTTTTTAAATGTCAAAAATTTCCACTTTTTAAACTTCAATAATTATGCTATAATATTGCCATTTATGCACATAAATTGTAGTAACATCATCTTATAGAGCCATAGTAGTAACTAGTTGTGTAAAAAAATAAAAAGGTCTAAATTTTGACATTTTTCGAAAATTTCACTGTGGGGGAAAAAAGGAATTTTTTCGAAAAATGTCAAAAATTTCCACTTTTTAAATTTCAATAATTATGCTATAATATTGCAATTCATGCACATATATTGTGTTAACATAATCTTATGAAGCCATAAAAACTAGTTATGTTATAAAATAAAAGGGTCAGAATTTGACCATTTTTCGAAAATTTCACTGCGGGGGACCGAAGGAATTTTTTCAAAAAATGTCAAAAATTTCCACTTTTAAAAATTCCATAATTATGCTATAATTTTTTCATTGATGCATATTTATTTGGTTAATATCATCTTATAGAGCCATAAAAACTAGTTATGTCAAAAAATAAAAGGGTCGAAATTTGGCAATTTTTAGAAAATTTCACTGCCGGTGGGACCGAAGGAATTTTTTCGAAAAACGTCCAAAATTTCCACTTTTTAAACTTCAATAATTATTCTATAATATTGTCATTTATGCACATATATTGTCGTAACGTGTAAATATCATCTTATAGAACCAGAGTAACTAGTTATGTTAAAAAATAAATGGGTCGACATTTGTTCAATTTTTCGAAAATTTCAAGGCAGGAAACCCTAGGAATTGTTCAAAAAATGTCCAAAATTTCCACTTTTTAAACTTCAAGAATTATGCTATAATATTGCCATTTATGCACATATATTGTGGTAACATCATCTTATAGAGCCATATTAACTAGTTATTACAAAAAATAAAAGGGTCGAAATTTGGCCATTTTACGAAAATTTTACTGCGGGGGACCAAAGGAATTTTTTCGAAAAATGTCAAAAATTTCCACTTTTTTAATTTCGATAATTATGCTATAATATTGCCATTTATGCACATATATACTGTTAACATCATCTTATAGAGCCGTAGTAACTAGTTATGTCAAAAAATAAATGGGTCAGAATTTGATCATTTTGTAAAATTTCACTGCGGGGGACCGAAGAAAATTTTTTTTTTAATGTCAAAAATTTTCACTTTTTAAACTTCAATAATTATGCTATAATATTGCCATTTATGCACATATATTGTGGTAACATCATCTTATAGAGCCATAGTAACTAGTTGTGTAAAAAAATAAAAAGGTCTAAATTTTGCTATTTTTCGAAAATTTCACTGCAGGGGACCAAAGGAATTTTTTCGAAAAATGGCAAAAATGTCCACTTTTTAAAATTCGATAATTATGCTATAATATCGTCATTTACTCACATTTATTTGGTTAACATCATCTTATAGAGCCATAATAACTAGTTATGTTAAAAAATAAAAGGGTCGAAGTTTGGCCATTTTTCGAAAATTAAACTGCGGGGGACCGAAGAAATTTTTTTTTAAAATGTCAAAAATTTTCACTTTTTAAACTTCAATAATTATGCTATAATATTGCCATTTATGCACATAAATTGTGTTAACATAATCTTATGAAGCCATAAAAACTAGTTATGTCAAAAAATAAAAGAGTCAGAATTTGACCATTTTTCGAAAATTTCACTGCGGGGGACAGAAGGAATTTTTTCCAAAAATGTCAAAAATTTCCACTTTTTAAATTTCGATAATTATGCTATAGTATTGCCATTTATGCACATATATACTGTTAAAATCATCTTATAGAGCCGTAGTAACTAGTTATGTCAAAAAATAAAAGGGTCGAAATTTAACCATTAAAAAAAAAAAATTACACTGCGGGGGACCAAAGAAATTTTGTAGAAAAATTGCAAAAATGTCCACTTTTTAAAATTCAATAATTATGCTATAATATTGCAATTTATGCACATATATTGTGTTAACATCATCTTATGGAGCCATAAAAACTAGTTATGTCAAAAAATAAATGGGTCAGAATTTGATCATTTTTCAAAAATTTCACTGCGGGGGACCGAAGAAATTTTTTTAAAAAATGTCAAAAATTTCCACTTTTTAAACTTCAATAATTATGCTATAATATTGCCATTTATGCACATATATTGTGGTAACATCATCTTATAGAGCCATAGTAACTAGTTGTGTAAAAAAATAAAAAGGTCTAAATTTTGCTATTTTTCGAAAATTTCACTGCGGGGGACCAAAGGAATTTTTTCGAAAAATGGCAAAAATGTCCACTTTTTAAAATTCGATAATTATGCTATAATATTGTCATTTATTCACATTTCGTTGGTTAACATCATCTTATAGAGCCATAATAACTAGTTATGTCAAAATATAAAAGGGTCAAAATTTGGCAAATTTTCGAAAATTTCACTGCGTGGGGACTGAAGGAATTTTTGCGAAAAATGTTCAAAATTGAAACTTTTTAATCTTCAATAATAATGCTATAATATTGTCATTTATGCACATATATTTTGTTAACATCATCTTATAGAGTCATAATAACAAGTTATGTCAAAAAGCAAAAGGGTCAAAATTTGGCCGTTTTTCGAAAATTACACAGCGGGGGACCGAAGGAATTTTTTTCGAAAAATGTCAAAAATTTCAACTTTTTAAATTTCGATAATTATGCTATAATATTGCCATTTATGCACATATATTGTGTTAACATCATCTTATAGAGCTGTAGTAACTAGTTATGTCAAAAAATAAAAGGGTCGAAATTTGACCATTTTTTGAAAATTACACTGCGGGGGACCAAAGAAATTTTGTAGAAAAATGTCAAAAATGTCGACTTTTTAAATTTCAATAATTATGCTATAATATTGCAATCTATGCACATATATTGTGTTAACATCATCTTATGGAGCCATAAAAACTAATTATGTCAAAAAATAAATGGGTCAGAATTTAATCATTTTTCGAAAATTTCACTGCGGGGGGACCGAAGAAATTTTTTTTAAAAATGTCAAAAATTTCCAATTTTTAAACTTCAATAATTATGCTATAATATTGCCATTTATTCACATATTTTGTGGTAACATCATCTTATAGAGCCATAGTAACTAGTTGTGCAAAAAAATAAAAAGGTCTAAATTTTGCTATTTTTCGAAAATTTCAACTTTTTAAATTTCGATAATTATGCTATAATATTGCCATTTATGCACATATATTGTGTTAACATCATCTTATAGAGCTGTAGTAACTAGTTATGTCAAAAAATAAAAGGTTCGAAATTTGACAATTTTTTGAAAATTACACTGCAGGGGACCAAAGAAATTTTGTAGAAAAATGTCAAAAATGTCGACTTTTTAAACTTCAATAATTATGCTATAATATTGTCATTTATGCACATATATTTTGTTAACATCATCTTATAGAGCCATAATAACTAGTTATGTCAAAAAATAGGGTCAAAATTTGGCAATTTTTCGAAAATTACACTGCGGGGGACCAAAGGAATTTTTTCGAAAAATGTCAAAAATTTCCACTTTTTTAATTTCGATAATTTTGCTATAATATTGCCATTTATGCACATATATTGTGGTAACATCATCTTATAGAGCCATAGTAACTAGTTGTGTAAAAAAATAAAAAGGTCTAAATTTTGCTATTTTTCGAAAATTTCACTGCGGGGGACCAAAAGATTTTTTTTCAAAAAATGGCAAAAATGTCCACTTTTTAAAATTCGATAATTATGCTATAATATTGTCATTTATTCACATTTATTCACATTTATTTGGTTAACATCATCTTATAGAGCCATAATAACTAGTTATGTCAAAAAATAAAAGAGTCGAAATTTGGCAAATTTTCGAAAATATCACTAAGGAATTTTTTCGAAAAATGTTCAAAATTTCCCTTTTTAAACTTCAATAATTATGCTATAATATTGTCATTTATGCACATATATTTTGTTAACATCATCTTATAGAGCCATAATAACTAGTTATGTCAAAAAATAGGGTCAAAATTTGGCAATTTTTCGAAAATTACACTGTGGGGGACCAAAGGAATTTTTTCGAAAAATGTCAAAAATTTCCACTTTTTTAATTTCGATAATTATGCTATAATATTGCCATTTATGCACATATATTGTGGTAACATCATCTTATAGAGCCATAGTAACTAGTTGTGTAAAAAAATAAAAAGGTCTAAATTTTGCTGTTTTTCGAAAATTTCACTGCGGGGGACCAAAAGAATTTTTTCGAAAAATGGGTTCGATAATTATACTATAATATTGTCATTTATGCACATTTATTTGGTTAACATCATCTTATAGAGCCATAATAACTAGTTATGTCAAAAAATAAAAGAGTCAAAATTTGGCAAATTTTCGAAAATATCACTAAGGAATTTTTTCGAAAAATGTTCAAAATTTCCCTTTTTAAACTTCAATAATTATGCTATAATATTGTCATTTATGCACATATATTTTGTTAACATCATCTTATAGAGCTATAATAACTAGTTATGTCAAAAAATAAAAGGGTCAAAATTTGGCAATTTTTCGAAAATTACACTACGGGGGACCAAAGGAATTTTTTCGAAAAATGTCAAAAATTTCCACTTTTTTAATTTCGATAATTATGCTATAATATTGCCATTTATGCACATATATACTGTTAACATCATCTTATAGAGCTGTAGTAACTAGTTATGTCAAAAAATAAATGGGTCAGAATTTGATCATTTTCTAAAATTTCACTGCGGGGGACCGAAGAAAATTTTTTTTTAAATGTCAAAAATTTCCACTTTTTAAACTTCAATAATTATGCTATAATATTGCCATTTATGCACATATATTGTGGTAACATCATCTTATAGAGCCATAGTAACTAGTTGTGTAAAAAAATAAAAAGGTCTAAATTTTGCTATTTTTCGAAAATTTCACTGCGGGGGACCAAAAGAATTTTTTCAAAAAATGGCAAAAATGTCCACTTTTTAAAATCTTAGGGAGCCATAAAAACTAATTATGTCAAAAAATAAATGGGTCAGAATTTAATCATTTTTCGAAAATTTCACTGCGGGGGACCGAAGAAATTTTTTTTTTAAATGTCAAAAATTTCCAATTTTTAAACTTCAATAATTATGCTATAATATTGCCATTTATTCACATATTTTGTGGTAACATCATCTTATAGAGCCATAGTAACTAGTTGTGCAAAAAAATAAAAGGTCTAAATTTTGCTATTTTTCGAAAATTTCAACTTTTTAAATTTCGATAATTATGCTATAATATTGTCATTTATTCACATTTATTTGGTTAACATCATCTTATAGAGCCATAATAACTAGTTATATCAAAAAATAAAAGGGTCGAAATTTGGCAAATTTTCGAAAATTTTACTGCGGGGGGACTGAAGGAATTTTTGCGAAAAATGTTCAAAATTTAAACTGTTTAAACTTCAATAATTATGCTATAATATTGCCATTTATGCACATATATTGTGGTAACATCATCTTATAGAGCCATAGTAACTAGTTCTGTAAAAAAATAAAAAGGTCTAAATTTTGCTGTTTTTCGAAAATTTTACTGCGGGGGACCAAAAGAATTTTTTCGAAAAATGGCAAAAATGACCACTTTTTAAAATTCGATAATTATGCTATAATATTGTCATTTATGCACATTTATTTGGTTAACATCATCTTATAGAGCCATAATAACTAGTTATGTCAAAAAATAAAAGAGTCGAAATTTGGAAAATTTTCGAAAATATCACTAAGGAATTTTTTCGAAAAATGTTCCAAATTTCCCTTTTTAAACTTCAATAATTATGCTATAATATTGTCATTTATGCACATATATTTTGTTAACATCATCTTATAGAGCCATAATAACTAGTTATGTCAAAAAATAAAAGGGTCAAAATTTGGCAATTTTTCGAAAATTACACTGCGGGGGACCAAAGGAATTTTTTCGAAAAATGTCAAAAATTTCCACTTTTTTAATTTCGATAATTATGCTATAATATTGCCATTTATGCACATATAGAGCTGTAGTAACTAGTTATGTCAAAAAATAAATGGGTCAGAATTTGATCATTTTCTAAAATTTCACTGCGGGGGACCGAAGAAAATTTTTTTTTAAATGTCAAAAATTTCCACTTTTTAAACTTCAATAATTATGCTATAATATTGCCATTTATGTACATATATTGTGGTAACATCATCTTATAGAGCCATAGTAACTAGTTGTGTAAAAAAATAAAAAGGTCTAAATTTTGCTATTTTTCGAAAATTTCACTGCGGGGGACCAAAAGAATTTTTTCAAAAAATGGCAAAAATGTCCACTTTTTAAAATTCGATAATTATGCTATAATATTGTCATTTATTCACATTTATTTGGTTAACATCATCTTATAGAGCCATAATAACTAGTTATATCAAAAAATAAAAGGGTCGAAATTTGGCAAATTTTCGAAAATTTTACTGCGGGGGGACTGAAGGAATTTTTGCGAAAAATGTTCAAAATTTAAACTTTTTAAACTTCAATAATAATGCTATAATATTGTCATTTATGCACATACATTTTGTTAACATCATCTTATAGAGTCATAATAACAAGTTATGTCAAAAAGCAAAAGGGTCAAAATTTGGCCGTTTTTCGAAAATTACACAGCGGGGGACCGAAGGAATTTTTTTCGAAAAATGTCAAAAATTTCAACTTTTTAAATTTCGATAATTATGCTATAATATTGCCATTTATGCACATATATTGTGTTAACATCATCTTATAGAGCTGTAGTAACTAGTTATGTCAAAAAATAAAAGGGTCGAAATTTGACCATTTTTTGAAAATTACACTGCGGGGGACCAAAGAAATTTTGTAGAAAAATGTCAAAAATGTCGACTTTTTAAATTTCAATAATTATGCTATAATATTGCAATCTATGCACATATATTGTGTTAACATCATCTTATGGAGCCATAAAAACTAATTATGTCAAAAAATAAATGGGTCAGAATTTAATCATTTTTCGAAAATTTCACTGCGGGGGGACCGAAGAAATTTTTTTTAAAAATGTCAAAAATTTCCAATTTTTAAACTTCAATAATTATGCTATAATATTGCCATTTATTCACATATTTTGTGGTAACATCATCTTATAGAGCCATAGTAACTAGTTGTGCAAAAAAATAAAAAGGTCTAAATTTTGCTATTTTTCGAAAATTTCAACTTTTTAAATTTCGATAATTATGCTATAATATTGCCATTTATGCACATATATTGTGTTAACATCATCTTATAAAGCTGTAGTAACTAGTTATGTCAAAAAATAAAAGGTTCGAAATTTGACAATTTTTTGAAAATTACACTGCAGGGGACCAAAGAAATTTTGTAGAAAAATGTCAAAAATGTCGACTTTTTAAACTTCAATAATTATGCTATAATATTGTCATTTATGCACATATATTTTGTTAACATCATCTTATAGAGCCATAATAACTAGTTATGTCAAAAAATAGGGTCAAAATTTGGCAATTTTTCGAAAATTACACTGCGGGGGACCAAAGGAATTTTTTCGAAAAATGTCAAAAATTTCCACTTTTTTAATTTCGATAATTTTGCTATAATATTGCCATTTATGCACATATATTGTGGTAACATCATCTTATAGAGCCATAGTAACTAGTTGTGTAAAAAAATAAAAAGGTCTAAATTTTGCTATTTTTCGAAAATTTCACTGCGGGGGACCAAAAGATTTTTTTTCAAAAAATGGCAAAAATGTCCACTTTTTAAAATTCGATAATTATGCTATAATATTGTCATTTATTCACATTTATTCACATTTATTTGGTTAACATCATCTTATAGAGCCATAATAACTAGTTATGTCAAAAAATAAAAGAGTCGAAATTTGGCAAATTTTCGAAAATATCACTAAGGAATTTTTTCGAAAAATGTTCAAAATTTCCCTTTTTAAACTTCAATAATTATGCTATAATATTGTCATTTATGCACATATATTTTGTTAACATCATCTTATAGAGCCATAATAACTAGTTATGTCAAAAAATAGGGTCAAAATTTGGCAATTTTTCGAAAATTACACTGTGGGGGACCAAAGGAATTTTTTCGAAAAATGTCAAAAATTTCCACTTTTTTAATTTCGATAATTATGCTATAATATTGCCATTTATGCACATATATTGTGGTAACATCATCTTATAGAGCCATAGTAACTAGTTGTGTAAAAAAATAAAAAGGTCTAAATTTTGCTATTTTTCGAAAATTTCACTGCGGGAGACCAAAAGAATTTTTTCAAAAAATGGCAAAAATGTCCACTTTTTAAAATTCGATAATTATGCTATAATATTGTCATTTATTCACATTTATTTGGTTAACATCATCTTATAGAGCCATAATAACTAGTTATATCAAAAAATAAAAGGGTCGAAATTTGGCAAATTTTCGAAAATTTTACTGCGGGGGGACTGAAGGAATTTTTGCGAAAAATGTTCAAAATTTAAACTTTTTAAACTTCAATAATTATGCTATAATATTGCCATTTATGCACATATATTGTGGTAACATCATCTTATAGAGCCATAGTAACTAGTTGTGTAAAAAAATAAAAAGGTCTAAATTTTGCTGTTTTTCGAAAATTTCACTGCGGGGGACCAAAAGAATTTTTTCGAAAAATGGGTTCGATAATTATACTATAATATTGTCATTTATGCACATTTATTTGGTTAACATCATCTTATAGAGCCATAATAACTAGTTATGTCAAAAAATAAAAGAGTCAAAATTTGGCAAATTTTCGAAAATATCACTAAGGAATTTTTTCGAAAAATGCTCAAAATTTCCCTTTTTAAACTTCAATAATTATGCTATAATATTGTCATTTATGCACATATATTTTGTTAACATCATCTTATAGAGCTATAATAACTAGTTATGTCAAAAAATAAAAGGGTCAAAATTTGGCAATTTTTCGAAAATTACACTTTTCAAAGGAATTTTTTCGAAAAATGTCAAAAATTTCCACTTTTTTAATTTCGATAATTATGCTATAATATTGCCATTTATGCACATATATACTGTTAACATCATCTTATAGAGCTGTAGTAACTAGTTATGTCAAAAAATAAATGGGTCAGAATTTGATCATTTTCTAAAATTTCACTGCGGGGGACCGAAGAAAATTTTTTTTTAAATGTCAAAAATTTCCACTTTTTAAACTTCAATAATTATGCTATAATATTGCCATTTATGCACATATATTGTGGGAACATCATCTTATAGAGCCATAGTAACTAGTTGTGTAAAAAAATAAAAAGGTCTAAATTTTGCTATTTTTCGAAAATTTCACTGCGGGGGACCAAAAGAATTTTTTCAAAAAATGGCAAAAATGTCCACTTTTTAAAATCTTAGGGAGCCATAAAAACTAATTATGTCAAAAAATAAATGGGTCAGAATTTAATCATTTTTCGAAAATTTCACTGCGGGGGACCGAAGAAATTTTTTTTTTAAATGTCAAAAATTTCCAATTTTTAAACTTCAATAATTATGCTATAATATTGCCATTTATTCACATATTTTGTGGTAACATCATCTTATAGAGCCATAGTAACTAGTTGTGCAAAAAAATAAAAGGTCTAAATTTTGCTATTTTTCGAAAATTTCAACTTTTTAAATTTCGATAATTATGCTATAATATTGTCATTTATTCACATTTATTTGGTTAACATCATCTTATAGAGCCATAATAACTAGTTATATCAAAAAATAAAAGGGTCGAAATTTGGCAAATTTTCGAAAATTTTACTGCGGGGGGACTGAAGGAATTTTTGCGAAAAATGTTCAAAATTTAAACTGTTTAAACTTCAATAATTATGCTATAATATTGCCATTTATGCACATATATTGTGGTAACATCATCTTATAGAGCCATAGTAACTAGTTCTGTAAAAAAATAAAAAGGTCTAAATTTTGCTGTTTTTCGAAAATTTTACTGCGGGGGACCAAAAGAATTTTTTCGAAAAATGGCAAAAATGACCACTTTTTAAAATTCGATAATTATGCTATAATATTGTCATTTATGCACATTTATTTGGTTAACATCATCTTATAGAGCCATAATAACTAGTTATGTCAAAAAATAAAAGAGTCGAAATTTGGAAAATTTTCGAAAAGATCACTAAGGAATTTTTTCGAAAAATGTTCCAAATTTCCCTTTTTAAACTTCAATAATTATGCTATAATATTGTCATTTATGCACATATATTTTGTTAACATCATCTTATAGAGCCATAATAACTAGTTATGTCAAAAAATAAAAGGGTCAAAATTTGGCAATTTTTCGAAAATTACACTGCGGGGGACCAAAGGAATTTTTCCGAAAAATGTCAAAAATTTCCACTTTTTTAATTTCGATAATTATGCTATAATATTGCCATTTATGCACATATAGAGCTGTAGTAACTAGTTATGTCAAAAAATAAATGGGTCAGAATTTGATCATTTTCTAAAATTTCACTGCGGGGGACCGAAGAAAATTTTTTTTTAAATGTCAAAAATTTCCACTTTTTAAACTTCAATAATTATGCTATAATATTGCCATTTATGTACATATATTGTGGTAACATCATCTTATAGAGCCATAGTAACTAGTTGTGTAAAAAAATAAAAAGGTCTAAATTTTGCTATTTTTCGAAAATTTCACTGCGGGGGACCAAAAGAATTTTTTCAAAAAATGGCAAAAATGTCCACTTTTTAAAATTCGATAATTATGCTATAATATTGTCATTTATTCACATTTATTTGGTTAACATCATCTTATAGAGCCATAATAACTAGTTATATCAAAAAATAAAAGGGTCGAAATTTGGCAAATTTTCGAAAATTTTACTGCGGGGGGACTGAAGGAATTTTTGCGAAAAATGTTCAAAATTTAAACTTTTTAAACTTCAATAATAATGCTATAATATTGTCATTTATGCACATACATTTTGTTAACGTCATCTTATAGAGCCATAATAACTAGTTATGTCAAAAAATAAAAGGGTCGAAATTTGGCCATTTTTCGAAAATTACACTGCGGGGGACCGAAAGAATTTTTTCGAAAAGTGTCAAAAATTTTCACTTTTTAAATTTCGATTATTATGCTATAATATTGCCATTTATGCACATATATTGTGTTAACATCATCTTATAGAGCTGTAGTAACTAGTTATGTCAAAAAATGAAAGGGTCGAAATTTGACCATTTTTTGAAAATTACACTGCGAGGAACCAAAGAAATTTTGTAGAAAAATTGCAAAAATGTCGACTTTTTAAAATTCAATAATTATGCTATAATATTGCAATTTATGCACATATATTGTATTAACATCATCTTATGGAGCCATAAAAACTAATTATGTCAAAAAATAAATGGGTCAGAATTTGATCATTTTTCGAAAATTTCACTGCGGGGGACAGAAGGAATTTTTAAAAATAATGTCAAAAATTTCCACTTTTTATACTTCAATAATAATGCTATAATATTGCCATTTATGCACATATATTGTGGTAACATCATCTTATAGAGCCAAAGTAACTAGTTGTGTAAAAAAATAAAAAGGTCTAAATTTTGCTATTTTTCTAAAATTTCACTGCGGGGGACCAAAGGAATTTTTTCGAAAAATGGCAAAAATGTCCACTTTTTAAAATTCGATAATTATAATATAATATTGTCATTTATTCACATTTATTTGGTTAACATTATCTTATAGAGCCATAATAACTAGTTATGTCAAAAAATAAAAGGGTCGAAATTTGGCCATTTTTCGAAAATTACACTGCAGGGGACCGAAGGAATTTTTTCGAAAAATGTCAAAAATTTCCACTTTTTAAACTTTAATAATTGTGCTATAATATTGCCATTATGCACATATATTGTGGTAACATCATCTTATAGAGCCATAGTAACTAGTTGTGTAAAAAAAATAAAAAGGTCTAAATTTTGCTATTTTTCTAAAATTTCACTGCGGGGGACCAAAGGAATTTTTTCGAAAAATGGCAAAAATGTCCACTTTTTAAAATTCGATAATTATGCTATAATATTGTCATTTATTCACATTTCGTTGGTTAACATCATCTTATAGAGCCATAATAACTAGTTATGTCAAAATATAAAAGGGTCAAAATTTGGCAAATTTTCGAAAATTTCACTGCGTGGGGACTGAAGGAAATTTTGCGAAAATTGTTCAAAATTGAAACTTTTTAATCTTCAATAATAATGCTATAATATTGTCATTTATGTACATATATTGTGTTAACATCATCTTATAGAGTCATAATAACAAGTTATGTCAAAAAGCAAATGGGTCAAAAATTGGCCGTTTTTCGAAAATTACACAGCGGGGGACCGAAGGAATTTTTTCGAAAAATTTCAAAAATTTCAACTTTTTAAATTTCGATAATTATGCTATAATATTGCCATTTATGCACATATATTGTGTTAACATCATCTTATAGAGCTGTAGTAACTAGTTATGTCAAAAAATAAAAGGGTCGAAATTTGACCATTTTTTGAAAATTACACTGCGGGGGACCAAAGAAATTTTGTAGAAAAATGTCAAAAATGTCGACTTTTTAAAATTCAATAATTATGCTATAATATTGCAATTTATGCACATATATTGTGTTAACATCATCTTATAGAGCCATAAAAACTAATTATGTCAAAAAATAAATGGGTCAGAATTTAATCATTTTTCGAAAATTTCACTGCGTGGGACCGAAGAAATTTTTTTTTAAATGTCAAAAATTTCCAATTTTTAAACTACAATAATTATGCTATAATATTGCCATTTATTCACATATATTGTGGTAACATCATCTTATAGAGCCATAGTAACTAGTTGTGTAAAAAAATAAAAAGGTCTAAATTTTGCTATTTTTCGAAAATTTCAACTTTTTAAATTTCGATAATTATGCTATAATATTGCCATTTATGCACATATATTGTGTTAACATCATCTTATAGAGCTGTAGTAACTAGTTCTGTCAAAAAATAAAAGGTTCGAAATTTGACCATTTTTTGAAAATTACACTGCGGGGGACCAAAGAAATTTTGTAGAAAAATGTCAAAAATGTCGACTTTTTAAAATTCAATAATTATGCTATAATATTGCAATTTATGCACATATATTGTGTTAACATCATCTTATGGAGCCATAAAAATTAATTATGTCAAAAAATAAATGGGTCAGAATTTAATCATTTTTCGAAAATTTCACTGCGGGGGACCGAAAAATTTTTTTTTGTTAAATTTCAAAAATTTCCACTTTTTAAACTTCAATAATTATGCTATAATATTGCCATTTATGCTTATATATTGTGGTAACATCATCTTATAGAGCCATAGTAACTAGTTGTGTAAAAAAATAAAAAGGTCTAAATTTTGCTGTTTTTCGAAAATTTCACTGCGGGGGACGAAAGGAATTTTTTCGAAAAATGGCAAAAATGACCACTTTTTAAAATTCGATAATTATGCTATAATATTGTCATTTATGCACATTTATTTGGTTAAAATCATCTTATAGAGCCATAATAACTAGTTATGTCAAAAAATAAAAGAGTCGAAATTTGGCAAATTTTCGAAAATATCACTAAGGAATTTTTTCGAAAAATGTTCAAAATTTCCCTTTTTAAACTTCAATAATTATGCTATAATATTGTCATTTATGCACATATATTTTGTTAACATCATCTGATAGAGCCATAATAACTAGTTATGTCAAAAAATAAAAGGGTCAAAATTTGGCCATTTTTCGAAAATTACACTGCGCGGGACCGAAGGAATTTTTTCGAAAAATATCAAAAATGTCCACTTTTTTAAATTTCGATAATTATGCTATAATATTGCCATTTATGCACATATATACTGTTAAAATCATCTTATAGAGCCGTAGTAACTAGTTATGTCAAAAAATAAAATGGTCAAAACTTGACCATTTTTTTGAAAATTACACTGCGGGTGGCTAAAGAAATTTTGTAGAAAAATTGCAAAAATGTCCACTTTTTAAAATTCAATAATTATGCTATAATATTGCAATTTATGCACATATGTGACCCGATCTGGCAAAACTCTACATTTGTCGGAAATTTTAATTTTGTATTTTTTTTATATATATTTGAATCATAAGCTTTGTAGTGGTTTTTATTTCATAAAAATTGAGTAAATATTTAAAAAGTTATTACATTTTAAAAACTTACAAATCATTCAATTAGTTTACGAGAAAATCGCGTTTGAAGTTTGCAATGAAATTCTTTTTGATACGCGCTGAAAACTCACTCCGTTGCAACGCGGTATTTTTGTCTAAGGCACAATGACGTCATACCAGGAAGTGTGTGCGGTATAATAGCAGCGTGCACATCATAGTCAATTTGACCGATTTCAGACGCCGTTTTAACCTATTTAGTCACTCGAATTAACTGTTTTGCAATATTGAAAAGCAGCATTATAACGTCAAGCTTATTTTAACTGGTTTCGGAGGTGTTTACGATATTAACAGCGAAAAACCAAGCAGGCCAAGGCCTAGCTAGGCCTATTCAGATTTTCGCCGTCATCGCCTGTAAGACCTACTGTCACTGATGCCATGGGTGTTCATCTGTTCATCAGGCCGTGTATGGCAGCGGTGCATCGACATTGGGGCTGGCGTTAGTAGTCAACTAGCCTAGACAAGTTTGGCGCCTTGCAGAGTCACAGCTTGCTAGCTACTAAAACATTGTATTGACGATTTCATACATTTGTTTTTTTTTTATAACGTGGAAGATTCGCTGTAATGTTTGGACTTGAATCCAATGAGTTTAAAAAACATTTAAGATGAAAGGACTGGACAATAAATTAAATAAATAATTAAGAGTCGATTGGATATATAAAATGTATAAAGAAAACTATTTATTGACAATAAAGCTAGGCCCAGTAGTAGTAGGCCTACAACCATAATAAAATTAAGACCTAGCCCAAAAAATTATAGAAAATACAATTGAATTTATGACGTGAATTGTTTTTGACTTTTACTATGGAATAAACAAATACAGGCTACAGCTATTGCAGAACACGCCGAACACTTTACTTTGAATATTAAAATTGTTTTTATTCCAATTTACGACATGCTGTGTGTAAAATGAAAATAACTTTTTATTTCCGCGCGTAGAGCGTATAACATCTAGCGCGTTGACCAATAACGTTTGTTATTGCGATGATGCGCCATAGCAACACACGCAGTTCGCTGTTCCAGAAACTTCGAAGAACCGAATTTTCTGAAATTATGTCATAGTAAATCAAAGTTTTCATTGGTTCCTTCTTTAAACTCCGCCCTAAAACTTCCATATTTGGAATGTCAAATGGATGAGCTTTATTTTGATGTGTGACCTTTCAACATTGTGCAGCGAACTGGCGATCAAAATGTCGTCAAACTCGGCAACTTTCAACTGAATTTACGCAAAATTTTAGCGTAGATCGATAAATTGTTAGGCTTGAGGAAAATAAATATTTTTAAAACACTCTTTTATCATAATTTTAATTAAATTTCGGGAGTTTAAATCAGGTAGACGTATTCTTAAATACTGAAATATTTCGAAAATGCAAAAACATGTAATCTGCCAGGGTTTTGGACGTATTTTGACTGATTACGTGAATTTTGAATTGCCGACAAAGAGAGGGTTTTGCGAGATCGGGTCACATATATTGTGTTAACATCATCTTATGGAGCCATAAAAACTAGTTATGTAAAAAAATAAATGGGTCAGAATTTAATCATTTTTCGAAAATTTCACTGCGGGGGACCAAAGAAATTTTTCGAAAAATGGCAATTTATATATTATGTTAACATAATCTTATGAAGCCATAAAAACTAGTTATGTCAAAAAAAAAAGGGTCAGAATTTGACCATTTTTCGAAAATTTTACTGCGGGGGGACTGAAGGAATTTTTTCAAAAAATGTCAAAAATTTCCACCTTTTAAACTTCAATAATTATGCTATAATATTGCAATTTATGCACATATATTGTGTTAACATAATCTTATGAAGCCATAAAAACTAGTTATGTCAAAAAATAAAAGGGTCGAAATTTTGACATTTTTCGAAAATTACACTGCGGGGGACCAAAGATTTTTTTTAGAAAAATTGCAAAAATTTCCACTTTTTAAAATTCAATAATTATGCTATAATATTGCGAATGATGCACATATATAGTGTTAACATCATCTTATAGAGCCATAGTAACTAGTTACTTCAAAAAATTTCCACTTTTTATTATACTATAATATTGCCATTTATGCACATAAATTTTAGTAACATCATCTTATAGAGCATTAGTTACTACTTGTGTAAAAAAATAAAAAGGTCTAAATTTTGACATTTTTCGAAAAATTCACTGCGGGGGACCAAAGAAATTTTTTTTAAAAATGGCAAAGATTTCCACTTTTTAAAATTCAATAATTATGCTATAATATTGCAATTTATGCACATATATTGTGTTAACATAATCTTATAAAGCCATAGTAACTAGTTGTGTAAAAAAATAAAAAGGTCTAAATTTTGACATTTTTCGAAAAATTCACTGCGGGGGACCAAGAGAATTTTTTAGAAAAATGGCAAAAATTTCCACTTTTTAAAATTCAATAATTATGCTATAATATTGCAATTTATGCACATATATTGTATTAACATAATCTTATGAAGCCATAAAAACTAGTTATGTCAAAAAATAAAAGGGTCGAAATTTTGACATTTTTCGAAAATTACACTGCAGGAGACCGAAGGAATTTTTTCGAAAAATGTCCAAAATTTCAGCTTTTTAAAATTCGATAATTATACTATAATATTACCATTTATGCACATATATAGTGTTAACATCATCTTATAGAGCCATAGTAACCAGTTTTGTAAAAAAATAAAAAGGCCTAAATTTTGACATTTTTCGAAAAATTCACTGCGGGGGACCAAAGAAATTTTTTTTAAAAATGGCAAAGATTTCCACTTTTTAAAATTCAATAATTATGCTATAATATTGCAATTTATGCACATATATTGTGTTAACATAATCTTATAAAGCCATAGTAACTAGTTGTGTAAAAAAATAAAAAGGTCTAAATTTTGACATTTTTCGAAAAATTCACTGCGGGGGACCAAGAGAATTTTTTAGAAAAATGGCAAAAATTTCCACTTTTTAAAATTCAATAATTATGCTATAATATTGCAATTTATGCACATATATTGTATTAACATAATCTTATGAAGCCATAAAAACTAGTTATGTCAAAAAATAAAAGGGTCGAAATTTTGACATTTTTCGAAAATTACACTGCAGGAGACCGAAGGAATTTTTTCGAAAAATGTCCAAAATTTCAGCTTTTTAAAATTCGATAATTATACTATAATATTACCATTTATGCACATATATTGTGTTAATATCATCTTATAGAGCCAGAGTAACTAGTTGTGTAAAAAAAGAAAAAGGTCTAAATTTTGACATTTTTCGAAAAATTCACTGCGGGGGACCAAAGGAACTTTTTCGAAAAATGGCAAAAATTTCCACTTTTTAAAATTCAATGATTATGCTATAATATTGCAATTTATGCACATATATTGTGTTAACATAATCTTATAAAGCCATAAAAACTAGTTATGTCAAAAAATAAAATGGTCAGAATTTGACAATTTTTCGAAAATTTCACTGCGGGGGACCCAAGGAATTTTTTCAAAAAATTTCAAAAATTTTCACTTTTAAAACTTCAATAATTATGCTATAATATTGCCATTTATGCACATAAATTGTAGTAACGTCTTCTTATAGAGCCATAGTAAGTAGTTGTGTAATAAAAAAAAAAGGTCTAAATTTTGACATTTTTCGAAAAATTCACTGCGGTGGACCAAAGGAATTTTTTCAAAAAATGGAAAAAATGTCCAATTTTTAAAATTCGATAATTATGCTATAATATTGCCATTTATTTGGTTAACATTATCTTATAGAGCCATAATAACTAGTTATGTCAAAAAATCAAAGGGTCGAAATTTTGACATTCTTCGAAAATTACACTGCAGGGGACCGAAGGAATTTTTTTCGAAAAATGTCCAAAATTTCCCCTTTTTAAACTTCAATAATTATGCTATAATATTGCCATTTATGCACATATATTGTGGTAACATCATCTTATAGAGCCATAGTAACTAGTTGTGTAAAAAAATAAAAAGGTCTAAATTTTGCTATTTTTCGAAAATTTCACTACAGGGGACCAAAGGAATTTTTTCGAAAAATGTCCACTTTTTAAAATTCTTATCTTTTAGAGCCATAATAACTAGCTATGTTAAAAAATAAAAGGGTCGAAATTTGGCTATTTTTCGAAAATTACACTGCGGGGGACCGAAGAAATTTTTTTTAAAAATGTCAAAAAATTTCACTTTTTAAACTTCAATAATAATGCTATAATATTGTCATTTATGCACATATATTTTGTTAACGTCATCTTATAGAGCCATAATAACTAGTTATGTAAAAAAATAAAAGGGTCGAAATTTGGCCATTTTAGAAAAATTACACTGCGGGGGACCGAAGGAATTTTTCCGAAAAATGTCAAAAATTTCCACTTTTTAAATTTCGATAATTATGCTATAATATTGCCATTTATGCACATATATTGTGTTAACATCATCTTATAGAGGTGTAGTAACTAGTTATGTCAAAAAATGAAAGGGTCAAAATTTGACCATTTTTTGAAAATTACACTGCGAGGAACCAAAGAAATTTTGTAGAAAAATTGCAAAAATGTCGACTTTTTAAAATTCAATAATTATGCTATAATATTGCAATTTATGCACATATATTGTGTTAACATCATCTTATGGAGCCATAAAAACTAATTATGTCAAAAAATAAATGGGTCAGAATTTGATCATTTTTCGAAAATTTCACTGCGGGGGACAGAAGGAATTTTTTAAAATAATGTCAAAAATTTCCACTTTTTAAACTTTAATAATTATGCTATAATATTGCCATTTATGCACATATATTGTGGTAACATCATCTTATAGAGCCATAGTAACTAGTTGTGTAAAAAAATAAAAAGGTCTAAATTTTGCTATTTTTCGAAAAATGGCAAAAAAATCCACTTTTTAAAATTGACCATTTTTCGAAAATTTTACTGCGGGGGACCGAAGGAATTTTTTCAAAAAATGTCAAAAATTTCCACTTTTTAAACTTTAATAATTATGCTATAATATTGTCATTTATGCACATAAATTGTAGTAACATCATCTTATAGAGCCATAGTAACCAGTTTTGTAAAAAATTAAAAAGGTCTAAATGTTTGACATTTTCCGAAAAATTCACTGCGGGGGACCAAAGGAATTTTTTCAAAAAATGGCAAAAATGTCCACTTTTTAAAATTCAATAATTATGCTATAATATTGCAATTTATTCACATATATTGTGTTAACATAATCTTATGAAGCCATAAAAACTAGTTATGTCAAAAAATAAAAGGGTCAGAATTTGACAATTTTTCGAATATTTCACTGCGAGGGACCGAAGGAATTTTTTAAAAAAATGTCAAAAATTTCCACTTTTTAAACTTCAATAATTATGCTATAATATTGTCATGTATGCACATAAATTGTATTAACATCATCTTATAGAGCCATAGTAACTAGTTGTGTAAAAAAATTAAAAGGTCTAAATTTTGACATTTTTCGAAAAATTCACTGCGGGGGACCAAAGGATTTTTTGAGAAAAATGGCAAAAATTTCAACTTTTTAAAATTCAATAATGATGCTATAATATTGCAATTTATGCACATATATTGTGTTAACATAATCTTATGGAGCAATAAAAACTAGTTATGTCAAAAAATAAAAGGGTCAGAATTTGACCATTTTTTGAAAATTACACTGCGGGGGACCAAAGAATTTTTTTAGAAAAATGGCAAAAATTTCCACTTTTCAACTTTCGATAATTATGCTATAATATTGCGATTGATGCACATATATAATGTTAACATGATCTTATAGAGCCATAGAAACTAGTTATGTCAAAAAGTTAAAGGGTCGAATTTTGGCCATTTTACGAAAATTTTTCGGCGGGGGACCAAAGAAATTTTGTAGAAAATTGCAAAAATGTCCACTTTTTAAAATTCAATAATTATGCTATAATATTGCAATTTATGCACATATATTGTGTTAACATAATCTTATGGAGCAATAAAAACTAGTTATGTCAAAAAATAAAAGGGTCAGAATTTGACCATTTTTCGAAAATTTCACTGCGGGGGACCGAAGGAATTTTTTCAAAAAATGTCAAAAATTTCCACTTTTTAAGCTTCAATAATTTCGCTATAATATTGCCATTTATGCACATAAATTGTAGTAACGTCATCTTATAGAGCCATAGTAAGTAGTTGTGTAATAAAAAAAAAAGTCTAAATTTTGACATTTTTCTAAAAATTCACTGCTGTCGGACTGAAGGAATTTTTTCGAAAAAATGTTCAAAATTTCCACTTTTTAAACTTCGATAATTATGCTATAATATTGCCATTTATGCACATATATTTTGTTAACATCATCTTATAGAGCCAGAGTAACTAGTTATGTTAAAAAATAAAAGGGTCGAAATTTGACAATTTTTTGAAAATTACACTGCGGGGTACCAAAGAATTTTTTTAGAAAAATGGCAAAAATTTCCACTTTTTAAAATTCAATAATTATGCTATAATATTGCAATTTATGCACATATATTGTGTTAACATCATCTTATGGAGCCATAAAAACTAGTTATGTCAAAAAATAAAAGGGTCGGAATTTGGCAATTTTTCGAAAATTTCACTGCGGGGGACCGAAGTATTTTTTTCGAAAAATGGCAAAAATTTCCACTTTTTAAAATTCCATAATTATGCTATAATATTTTCATTTATGCATATTTATTTGGTTAACATAATCTTACAGAGCCATAAAAACTAGTAATGTCAAAAAATAAAAGGGTCAGAATTTGACCATTTTTCGAAAACTTCACTGCGGGGGACCGAAGAAATTTTTTCAAAAAATGTCAGAAATTTCCACTTTTTAAACTTTAATAATTATGCTATAATATTGCCATTTATGCACATAAATTGTAGTAACGTCATCTTATAGAGCCATAGTAACCAGTTTTGTAAAAAAATAAAAAGGCCTAAATGTTGACATTTTTCCGAAAAATTCACTGCGAGGGACCAAAGGAATTTTTTCAAAAAAATGGCAAAAATTTCCACTTTTTAAAATTCAATAATTATGCTATAATATTGCAATTTATACACATATATTGTGTTAACATAATCTTATGAAGCCATAAAAACTTGTTATGTCAAAAAATAAAAGGGTCAGAATTTGACAATTTTTCGAAAATTTCACTGCGGGGGACAGAAGGAATTTTTTCCAAAAATGTCAAAAATTTCCACTTTTTAAACTTCAATAATTATGCTATAATATTGTTATTTATGCACATAAATTGTAGTAACATTATCTTATAGAGCCATAGTAACTAGTTGTGTAAAAAAATAAAAAGGTCTAAATTTTGACATTTTTCAAAAAATTCACTGCGGGGGACCAAAGGAACTTTTTCGAAAAATGGCAAAAATTTCCACTTTTTAAAATTCAATGATTATGCTATAATATTGCAATTTATGCACATATATTGTGTTAACATAATCTTATAAAGCCATAAAAACTAGTTATGTCAAAAAATAAAATGGTCAGAATTTGACCATTTTTTGAAAATTTCACTGCGGGGGACCCAAGGAATTTTTTCAAAAAATTTCAAAAATTTTCACTTTGAAAACTTCAATAATTATGCTATAATATTGCCATTTATGCACATAAATTGTAGTAACGTCTTCTTATAGAGCCATAGTAAGTAGTTGTGTAATAAAAAAAAAAGGTCTAAATTTTGACATTTTTCGAAAAATTCACTGCGGTGGACCAAAGGAATTTTTTCAAAAAATGGAAAAAATGTCCAATTTTTAAAATTCGATAATTATGCTATAATATTGCCATTTATTTGGTTAACATTATCTTATAGAGCCATAATAACTAGTTATGTCAAAAAATCAAAGGGTCGAAATTTTGACATTCTTCGAAAATTACACTGCAGGGGACCGAAGGAATTTTTTTCGAAAAATGTCCAAAATTTCCCCTTTTTAAACTTCAATAATTATGCTATAATATTGCCATTTATGCACATATATTGTGGTAACATCATCTTATAGAGCCATAGTAACTAGTTGTGTAAAAAAATAAAAAGGTCTAAATTTTGCTATTTTTCGAAAATTTCACTACGGGGGACCAAAGGAATTTTTTCGAAAAATGGCAAAAATGTCCACTTTTTAAAACTCTTATCTTTTAGAGCCATAATAACTAGCTATGTTAAAAAATAAAAGGGTCGAAATTTGGCTATTTTTCGAAAATTACACTGCGGGGGACCGAAGAAATTTTTTTTTTAAATGTCAAAAAATTTCACTTTTTAAACTTCAATAATAATGCTATAATATTGTCATTTATGCACATATATTTTGTTAACGTCATCTTATAGAGCCATAATAACTAGTTATGTAAAAAAATAAAAGGGTCGAAATTTGGCCATTTTAGAAAAATTACACTGCGGGGGACCGAAGGAATTTTTCCGAAAAATGTCAAAAATTTCCACTTTTTAAATTTCGATAATTAGGCTATAATATTGCCATTTATGCACATATATTGTGTTAACATCATCTTATAGAGGTGTAGTAACTAGTTATGTCAAAAAATGAAAGGGTCGAAATTTGACCATTTTTGGAAAATTACACTGCGAGGAACCAAAGAAATTTTGTAGAAAAATTGCAAAAATGTCGACTTTTTAAAATTCAATAATTATGCTATAATATTGCAATTTATGCACATATATTGTGTTAACATCATCTTATGGAGCCATAAAAACTAATTATGTCAAAAAATAAATGGGTCAGAATTTGATCATTTTTCGAAAATTTCACTGCGGGGGACAGAAGGAATTTTTTAAAATAATGTCAAAAATTTCCACTTTTTAAACTTTAATAATTATGCTATAATATTGCCATTTATGCACATATATTGTGGTAACATCATCTTATAGAGCCATAGTAACTAGTTGTGTAAACAAATAAAAAGGTCTAAATTTTGCTATTTTTCGAAAAATGGCAAAAAAATCCACTTTTTAAAATTCGATAATTATAATATAATATTGTCATTTATTCACATTTATTTGGTTAACATCATCTTATAGAGCCATAATAACTAGTTATGTCAAAAAATAAAAGGGTCGAAATTTGGCCATTTTTCGAAAATTACACTTCGGGGGGACCGAAGAAATTTTTTTTTTAAATGTCTAAAATTTCCACTTTGTAAACTAAAATAATTATGCTATAATATTGCCATTTATGCACATAAATTGTAGTAACATCATCTTATAGAGCCATAGTAACTAGTTATGTCAAAAAATAAAAGGGTCGAAATTTGGCCATTTTACGAAAATTTTTCGGCGGAGGACAAAAGAAATTTTGTAGAAATATTTCAAAAATGTCCAATTTTTAAAATTCAATAATTATGCTATAATATTGCAATTTATGCACATATATTGTGTTAACATAATCTTATGAAGCCATAAAAACTAGTAATGTCAAAAAATAAAAGGGTCGAAATTTGGCCATTTTACGAAAATTTTTCGGCGGGGGACCAAAGAAATTTTGTAGAAATATTTCAAAAATGTCCACTTCTTAAATATCAATAATTATGCTATAATATTGCAATTTATGCACATATATTGTTTTAACATAATCTTATGAAGCCATAAAAACTAGTAATGTCAAAAAATATAAAGGTTGACCATTTTTCGAAAATTTCACTGCGGGGGACCGAGGGAATTTTTTCGAAAAACGTCCAAAATTTCCACTTTTTAAACTTCAATAATTATTCTATAATATTGTCATTTATGCACATATATTGTCGTAACGTGTAAATATCATCTTATAGAACCAGAGTAACTAGTTATGGTAAAAAATAAATGGGTCGACATTTTTTCTATTTTTCGAAAATTTCACGGCAGGAGACCCAAGGAGTTGTTCAAAAAATATCAAAAATTTCCACTATTTAAACTTCAAGAATTATGCTATAATATTGCCATTTATGCACATATATCGTGGTAACATCATCTTATAGAGCCATAGTAACTAGTTATTACAAAAAATAAAAGGGTCGAAATTTGGCCATTTTACGAAAATTTTACTGCGGGGGACCAAAGGAATTTTTCCGAAAAATGTCAAAAATTTCCACTTTTTAGACTTCAATAATAATGCTATAATATTGTCATTTATGCACATATATTTTGTTAACGTCATCTTATAGAGCCATAATAACTAGTTATGTAAAAAAATAAAAGGGTCGAAATTTGGCCATTTTAGGAAAATTACACTGCGGGGGACCGAAGGAAATTTTTTTTTAAATGTCAAAAATGTCCACTTTTTAAACTTCAATAATTATGCTATAATATTGCCATTTATGCACATATATTGTGGTAACAGCATCTTATAGAGCCATAGTAACTAGTTGTGTAAAAAAATAAAAAGGTCTCAATTTTGCTACTTTTCGATCGGTCGAAATTTGACCATTTTTTGAAAATTACACTGCGAGGAAACAAAGAAATTTTGTAGAAAAATTGCAAAAATGTCGACTTTTTAAAATTCAATAATTATGCTATAATATTGCAATTTATGCACATATATTGTGTTAACATCATCTTATGGAGCCATAAAAACTAATTTTGTCAAAAAATAAATGGGTCAGAATTTGATCATTTTTCGAAAATTTCACTGCGAGGGACAGAAGGAATTTTTTAAAATAATGTCAAAAATTTCCACTTTTTAAACTTTAATAATTATGCTATAATATTGCCATTTATGCACATATATTGTGGTAACATCATCTTATAGAGCCATAGTAACTAGTTGTGTAAAAAATTAAAAAGGTCTAAATTTTGCTATTTTTCGAAAAATGGCAAAAATGTCCACTTTTTAAAATTCGATAATTATAATATAATATTGTCATTTATTCACATTTATTTGGTTAACATCATCTTATAGAGCCATAATAACTAGTTATGTCAAAAAATAAAAGGGTCGAAATTTGGCCATTTTTCGAAAATTACACTGCGGGGGCACCGAAGAAATTTTTTTTTTAAATGTCAAAAATTTCCACTTTTTAAACTAAAATAATTATGCTATAATATTGCCATTTATGCACATAAATTGTAGTAACATCATCTTATAGAGCCATAGTAACTAGTTATGTCAAAAAATAAAAGGGTCGAAATTTGGCCATTTTACGAAAATTTTTCGGCGGGGGACCAAAGAAATTTTGTAGAAATATTTCAAAAATGTCCAATTTTTAAAATTCAATAATTATGCTATAATATTGCAATTTATGCACATATATTGTGTTAACATAATCTTATGAAGCCATAAAAACTAGTAATGTCAAAAAATAAAAGGGTCGAAATTTGGCCATTTTACGAAAATTTTTCGGCGGGGGACCAACAAAATTTTGTAGAAATATTTCAAAATGTCCACTTCTTAAAATTCAATAATTATGCTATAATATTGTGTTAACATAATCTTATGAAGCCATAAAAACTGACCATTTTTCGAAAATTTCACTTCGGGGGACCGAAGGAATTTTTACAAAAAATGTCAAAAATTTTCACTTTTTATACTTCAATAATTATGCTATAATATTGCCATTTATGCACATAAATTGTAGTAACATCATCTTATAGAGCCATAGTAACTAGTTGTGTAAAAAGAAAAGGTCTAAATTTTGACATTTTTCGAAAAATTTACTGCGGGGGACCAAAGGAATTTTTTCGAAAAATGGCAAAAATGTCCAATTTTTAAAATTCGATAATTATGCTATAATATTGTCATTTATGCACATTTATTTGGTTAACATCATCTTATAGAGCCATAATAACTAGTTATGTCAAAA
The DNA here is from genome assembly GCF_963402885.1 of Antedon bifida. NCBI lineage: Eukaryota > Metazoa > Echinodermata > Crinoidea > Comatulida > Antedonidae > Antedon > Antedon bifida. Next base: position 11,367,892 of record NC_136236.1, read on the forward strand.
AATAAAAGGGTTGAAATTTTGACATTTTTTGAAAATTACACTGCAGGGGACCGAAGGAATTTTTTTCGAAAAATTTCAAAAATTTCCTCTTTTTAAAATTCGATAATTATGCTATAATATTACCATTTATGCACATATATTGTGTTAATATCATCTTATAGAGCCAGAGTAACTAGTTATGTTAAAAAATAAAAGGGTCGAAATTTGACCATTTTTTGAAAATTACACTGCGGGGGACCAAAGAATTTTTTTCGAAAAATGGCAAAAATTTCCACTTTTCAACTTTCGATATTTATGCTATAATATTGCGATTGATGCACATATATAGTGTTAACATCATCATATAGAGCCATAGTAACTAGTTATGTCAAAAAATTAAACGGTCGAAATTTGGCAATTTTTCGAAAATTTCACTGCGGGGGACCGAAGTAATTTTTCGAAAAATGGCAAAAATTTCCAATTTTTAAAATTCCATAATTATGCTATAATATTGCCATTTATGCACATATATTGTGGTAACATCATCTTGTAGAGCCATAGTAACTAGTTGGGTAAAAAAATAAAAAGGTCTAAATTTGGCAATTTTTTGAAAATTTCACTGCGGGGAACCAAAAGAATTTTTTCGAAAAATGGCAAAAATTTCCACTTTTTAAAATTCCATAATTATGCTATAATATTGTCATTTATGCATATTTATTATTATATTGTGGTAACATCATCTTGTAGAGCCATAGTAACTAGTTGGGTAAAAAAATAAAAGGGTCAGAATTTGACCATTTTTCGAAAATTTCACTGCGGGGGACCGAAGGAATTTTTTCAAAAAATGTCAAAAATTTCCACTTCATAAACTTTAATAATTATGCTATAATATTGCCATTTATGCACATAAATTATGTTAACATAATCTTATGAAGCCATAAAAACTAGTTATGTCAAAAATAAAAGGGTCAGAATTTGACCATTTTTCGAAAATTTCACTGCGGGGGACAGAAGGAATTTTTTCCAAAAATGTCAAAAATTTCCACTTTTTAAACTTCAATAATTATGCTATAATATTGCCATTTATGAACATAAATTGTAGTAACATCATCTTATAGAGCCATAGTAGTAACTAGTTGTGTAAAAAAATAAAAAGGTCTAAATTTTGACATTTTTCGAAAATTTCACTGCGGGGGAAAAAAGGAATTTTTTCGAAAAATGTCAAAAATTTCCACTTTTTAAAATTCAATAATTATGCTATAATATTGCAATTCATGCACATATATTGTGTTAACATAATCTTATGAAGCCATAAAAACTAGTTATGTTAAAAAATAAAAGGGTCAGAATTTGACCATTTTTCGAAAATTTCACTGCGGGGGACCGAAGGAATTTTTTCAAAAAATGTCAACAATTTCCACTTTTAAAAATTCCATAATTATGCTATAATTTTGTCATTTATGCATATTTATTTGGTTAATATCATCTTATAGAGCCATAAAAACTAGTTATGTCAAAAAATAAAAGGGTCGAAATTTGGCAATTTTTAGAAAATTTCACTGCCGGTGGGACCGAAGGAATTTTTTAGAAAAACTTCCAAAATTTCCACTTTTTAAACTTCAATAATTATTCTATAATATTGTCATTTATGCACATATATTGTCGTAACGTGTAAATATCATCTTATAGAACCAGAGTAACTAGTTATGTTAAAAAATAAATGGGTCGACATTTGTTCTATTATTCGAAAATTTCAAGGCAGGAGACCCTAGGAATTGTTCAAAAAATGTCCAAAATTTCCACTTTTTAAACTTCAAGAATTATGCTATAATATTGCCATTAATGCACATATATTGTGGTAACATCATCTTATAGAGCCATAGTAACTAGTTATTACAAAAAATAAGATGGTCGAAATTTGGCCATTTTATGAAAATTTTACTGCGGGGGACAAAAGGAATTTTTTCGAAAAATGTCAAAAATTTCCACTTTTTTAATTTCGATAATTATGCTATAATATTGCCATTTATGCACATATATACTGTTAACTTCATCTTATAGAGCCGTAGTAACTAGTTATGTCAAAAAATAAATGGGTCAGAATTTGATCATTTTCTAAAATTTCACTGCGGGGGACCGAAGAAAATTTTTTTTTAAATGTCAAAAATTTCCACTTTTTAAACTTCAATAATTAAGCTATAATATTGCCATTTATGCACATATATTGTGGTAACATCATCTTATAGAGCCATAGTAACTAGTTGTGTAAAAAAATAAAAAGGTCTAAATTTTGCTATTTTTCGAAAATTTCACTGCGGGGGACCAAAGTAATTTTTTCGAAAAATGGCAAAAATGTCCACTTTTTAAAATTCGATAATTATGCTATAATATTGTCATTTATTCACATTTATTTGGTTAACATCATCTTATAGAGCCATAATAACTAGTTATGTTAAAAAATAAAAGGGTCGAAAATTGGCCATTTTTCGAAAATTGAACTGCGGGGGACCGAAGAAATTTTTTTTTTAAATGTCAAAAAATTTCACTTTTTAAACTTCAATAATTATGCTATAATATTGCCATTTATGCACATAAATTGTGTTAACATAATCTTATGAAGCCATAAAAACTAGTTATGTCAAAAAATAAAAGGGTCAGAATTTGACCATTTTTCGAAAATTTCACTGCGGGGGACAGAAGGAATTTTTTCCAAAAATGTCAAAAAATTTCCACTTTTTGAACTTCAATAATTATGCTATAATATTGCCATTTATGCACATAAATTGTAGTAACATCATCTTATAGAGCCATAGTAGTAACTAGTTGTGTAAAAAAATAAAAAGGTCTAAATTTTGACATTTTTCGAAAATTTCACTGCGGGGGAGAAAAGGAATTTTTTCGAAAAATGTCAAAAATTTCCACTTTATAAAATTCAATAATTATGCTATAATATTGCAATTCATGCACATATATTGTGTTAACATAATCTTATGAAGCCATAAAAACTAGTTATGTTAAAAAATAAAAGGGTCAGAATTTGACCATTTTTCGAAAATTTCACTGCGGGGGACCAAAGGAATTTTTTCAAAAAATGTCAAAAATTTCCACTTTTAAAAATTCCATAATTATGCTATAATTTTGTCATTTATGCATATTTATTTGGTTAATATCATCTTATAGAGCCATAAAAACTAGTTATGTCAAAAAATAAAAGGGTCGAAATTTGGCAATTTTTAGAAAATTTCACAAAAATTTCCACTTTTTTAATTTCGATAATTATGCTATAATATTGCCATTTATGCACATATATACTGTTAACATCATCTTATAGACCGAAGGAATTTTTTCGAAAAACGTCCAAAATTTCCACTTTTTAAACTTCAATAATTATTCTATAATATTGTCATTTATGCACATATATTGTCGTAACGTGTAAATATCATCTTATAGAACCAGAGTAACTAGTTATGTTAAAAAATAAATGGGTCGACATTTGTTCTATTTTTCGAAAATTTCACTGCGGGGGACCAAAGGAATTTTTTCAAAAAATGTCAAAAATTTCCACTTTTAAAAATTCCATAATTATGCCATAATTTTGTCATTTATGCATATTTATTTGGTTAATATCATCTTATAGAGCCATAAAAACTAGTTATGTCAAAAAATAAAGGGGTCGAAATTTGGCAATTTTTAGAAAATTTCACTGCCGGTGGGACCGAAGGAATTTTTTCGAAAAACGTCCAAAATTTCCACTTTTTAAACTTCAATAATTATTCTATAATATTGTCATTTATGCACATATATTGTCGTAACGTGTAAATATCATCTTATAGAACCAGAGTAACTAGTTATGTTAAAAAATAAATGGGTCGACATTTGTTCTATTTTTCGAAAATTTCACGGCAGGAGACCCTAGGAATTGTTCAAAAAATTTCCAAGATTTCCACTTTTTAAACTTCAAGAATTATGCTATAATATTGCAATTTATGCACATATATTGTGGTAACATCATCTTATAGAGCCATTGTAACTAGTTATTACAAAAAATAAAAGGGTCGAAATTTGGCCATTTTACGAAAATTTTACTGCGGGGGACCAAAGGAATTTTTTCGAAAAATGTAAAAAATTTCCACTTTTTTAATTTCGATAATTATGCTATAATATTGCCATTTATGCACATATATACTGTTAACATCATCTTATAGACCCGTAGTAACTAGTTATGTCAAAAAATAAATGGGTCAGAATTTGATCATTTTGTAAAATTTCACTGCGGGGGACCGAAGAAAATTTTTTTTTAAATGTCAAAAATTTCCACTTTTTAAACTTCAATAATTATGCTATAATATTGCCATTTATGCACATAAATTGTAGTAACATCATCTTATAGAGCCATAGTAGTAACTAGTTGTGTAAAAAAATAAAAAGGTCTAAATTTTGACATTTTTCGAAAATTTCACTGTGGGGGAAAAAAGGAATTTTTTCGAAAAATGTCAAAAATTTCCACTTTTTAAATTTCAATAATTATGCTATAATATTGCAATTCATGCACATATATTGTGTTAACATAATCTTATGAAGCCATAAAAACTAGTTATGTTATAAAATAAAAGGGTCAGAATTTGACCATTTTTCGAAAATTTTACTGCGGGGGACCGAAGGAATTTTTTCAAAAAATGTCAACAATTTCCACTTTTAAAAATTCCATAATTATGCTATAATTTTTTCATTGATGCATATTTATTTGGTTAATATCATCTTATAGAGCCATAAAAACTAGTTATGTCAAAAAATAAAAGGGTCGAAATTTGGCAATTTTTAGAAAATTTCACTGCCGGTGGGACCGAAGGAATTTTTTCGAAAAACGTCCAAAATTTCCACTTTTTAAACTTCAATAATTATTCTATAATATTGTCATTTATGCACATATATTGTCGTAACGTGTAAATATCATCTTATAGAACCAGAGTAACTAGTTATGTTAAAAAATAAATGGGTCTACATTTGTTCAATTTTTCGAAAATTTCAAGGCAGGAAACCCTAGGAATTGTTCAAAAAATGTCCAAAATTTCCACTTTTTAAACTTCAAGAATTATGCTATAATATTGCCATTTATGCACATATATTGTGGTAACATCATCTTATAGAGCCATATTAACTAGTTATTACAAAAAATAAAAGGGTCGAAATTTGGCCATTTTACGAAAATTTTACTGCGGGGGACCAAAGGAATTTTTTCGAAAAATGTCAAAAATTTCCACTTTTTTAATTTCGATAATTATGCTATAATATTGCCATTTATGCACATATATACTGTTAACATCATCTTATAGAGCCGTAGTAACTAGTTATGTCAAAAAATAAATGGGTCAGAATTTGATCATTTTGTAAAATTTCACTGCGGGGGACCGAAGAAAATTTTTTTTTAAATGTCAAAAATTTTCACTTTTTAAACTTCAATAATTATGCTATAATATTGCCATTTATGCACATATATTGTGGTAACATCATCTTATAGAGCCATAGTAACTAGTTGTGTAAAAAAATAAAAAGGTCTAAATTTTGCTATTTTTCGAAAATTTCACTGCGGGGGACCAAAGGAATTTTTTCGAAAAATGGCAAAAATGTCCACTTTTTTAAATTCGATAATTATGCTATAATATCGTCATTTACTCACATTTATTTGGTTAACATCATCTTATAGAGCCATAATAACTAGTTATGTTAAAAAATAAAAGGGTCGAAATTTGGCCATTTTTCGAAAATTAAACTGCGGGGGACCGAAGAAATTTTTTTTTAAAATGTCAAACAATTTCACTTTTTAAACTTCAATAATTATGCTATAATATTGCCATTTATGCACATAAATTGTGTTAACATAATCTTATGAAGCCATAAAAACTAGTTATGTCAAAAAATAAAAGGGTCAGAATTTGACCATTTTTCGAAAATTTCACTGCGGGGGACAGAAGGAATTTTTTCCAAAAATGTCAAAAATTTCCACTTTTTAAATTTCGATAATTATGCTATAGTATTGCCATTTATGCACATATATACTGTTAAAATCATCTTATAGAGCCGTAGTAACTAGTTATGTCAAAAAATAAAAGGGTCGAAATTTAACCATTTTAAAAAAAAAATTACACTGCGGGGGACCAAAGAAATTTTGTAGAAAAATTGCAAAAATGTCCACTTTTCAAAATTCAATAATTATGCTATAATATTGCAATTTATGCACATATATTGTGTTAACATCATCTTATGGAGCCATAAAAACTAGTTATGTCAAAAAATAAATGGGTCAGAATTTGATCATTTTTCAAAAATTTCACTGCGGGGGACCGAAGAAATTTTTTAAAAAAATGTCAAAAATTTCCACTTTTTAAACTTCAATAATTATGCTATAATATTGCCATTTATGCACATATATTGTGGTAACATCATCTTATAGAGCCATAGTAACTAGTTGTGTAAAAAAATAAAAAGGTCTAAATTTTGCTATTTTTCGAAAATTTCACTGCGGGGGACCAAAGGAATTTTTTCGAAAAATGGCAAAAATGTCCACTTTTTAAAATTCGATAATTATGCTATAATATTGTCATTTATTCACATTTCGTTGGTTAACATCATCTTATAGAGCCATAATAACTAGTTATGTCAAAATATAAAAGGGTCAAAATTTGGCAAATTTTCGAAAATTTCACTGCGTGGGGACTGAAGGAATTTTTGCGAAAAATGTTCAAAATTGAAACTTTTTAATCTTCAATAATAATGCTATAATATTGTCATTTATGCACATATATTTTGTTAACATCATCTTATAGAGTCATAATAACAAGTTATGTCAAAAAGCAAAAGGGTCAAAATTTGGCCGTTTTTCGAAAATTACACAGCGGGGGACCGAAGGAATTTTTTTCGAAAAATGTCAAAAATTTCAACTTTTTAAATTTCGATAATTATGCTATAATATTGCCATTTATGCACATATACTGTGTTAACATCATCTTATAGAGCTGTTAGTAACTAGTTATGTCAAAAAATAAAAGGGTCGAAATTTGACCATTTTTTGAAAATTACACTGCGGGGGACCAAAGAAATTTTGTAGAAAAATGTAAAAAATGTCGACTTTTTAAATTTCAATAATTATGCTATAATATTGCAATCTATGCACATATATTGTGTTAACATCATCTTATGGAGCCATAAAAACTAATTATGTCAAAAAATAAATGGGTCAGAATTTAATCATTTTTCGAAAATTTCACTGCGGGGGACCGAAGAAATTTTTTTTAAAAATGTCAAAAATTTCCAATTTTTAAACTTCAATAATTATGCTATAATATTGCCATTTATTCACATATTTTGTGGTAACATCATCTTATACAGCCATAGTAACTAGTTGTGCAAAAAAATAAAAAGGTCTAAATTTTGCTATTTTTCGAAAATTTCAACTTTTTAAATTTCGATAATTATGCTATAATATTGCCATTTATGCACATATATTGTGTTAACATCATCTTATAGAGCTGTAGTAACTAGTTATGTCAAAAAATAAAAGGTTCGAAATTTGACAATTTTTTGAAAATTACACTGCAGGGGACCAAAGAAATTTTGTAGAAAAATGTCAAAAATGTCGACTTTTTAAACTTCAATAATTATGCTATAATATTGTCATTTATGCACATATATTTTGTTAACATCATCTTATAGAGCCATAATAACTAGTTATGTCAAAAAATAGGGTCAAAATTTGGCAATTTTTCGAAAATTACACTGCGGGGGACCAAAGGAATTTTTTCGAAAAATGTCAAAAATTTCCACTTTTTTAATTTCGATAATTATGCTATAATATTGCCATTTATGCACATATATTGTGGTAACATCATCTTATAGAGCCATAGTAACTAGTTGTGTAAAAAAATAAAAAGGTCTAAATTTTGCTATTTTTCGAAAATTTCACTGCGGGGGACCAAAAGAATTTTTTCAAAAAATGGCAAAAATTTCCACTTTTTAAAATTCGATAATTATGCTATAATATTGTCATTTATTCACATTTATTCACATTTATTCACATTTATTTGGTTAACATCATCTTATAGAGCCATAATAACTAGTTATGTCAAAAAATAAAAGAGTCGAAATTTGGCAAATTTTCGAAAATATCACTAAGGAATTTTTTCGAAAAATGTTCAAAATTTCCCTTTTTAAACTTCAATAATTATGCTATAATATTGTCATTTATGCACATATATTTTGTTAACATCATCTTATAGAGCCATAATAACTAGTTATGTCAAAAAATAAAAGGGTCAAAATTTGGCAATTTTTCGAAAATTACACTACGGGGGACCAAAGGAATTTTTTCGAAAAATGTCAAAAATTTCCACTTTTTTAATTTCGATAATTATGCTATAATATTGCCATTTATGCACATATATACTGTTAACATCATCTTATAGAGCTGTAGTAACTAGTTATGTCAAAAAATAAATGGGTCAGAATTTGATCATTTTCTAAAATTTCACTGCGGGGGACCGAAGAAAATTTTTTTTTAAATGTCAAAAATTTCCACTTTTTAAACTTCAATAATTATGCTATAATATTGCCATTTATGCACATATATTGTGGTAACATCATCTTATAGAGCCATAGTAACTAGTTGTGTAAAAAAATAAAAAGGTCTAAATTTTGCTATTTTTCGAAAATTTCACTGCGGGGGACCAAAAGAATTTTTTCAAAAAATGGCAAAAATGACCACTTTTTAAAATTCGATAATTATGCTATAATATTGTCATTTATTCACATTTATTTGGTTAACATCATCTTATAGAGCCATAATAACTAGTTATATCAAAAAATAAAAGGGTCGAAATTTGGCAAATTTTCGAAAATTTTACTGCGGGGGGACTGAAGGAATTTTTGCGAAAAATGTTCAAAATTTAAACTTTTTAAACTTCAATAATAATGCTATAATATTGTCATTTATGCACATACATTTTGTTAACGTCATCTTATAGAGCCATAATAACTAGTTATGTCAAAAAATAAAAGGGTCGAAATTTGGCCATTTTTCGAAAATTACACTGCGGGGGACCGAAACAATTTTTTCGAAAAGTGTCAACAATTTTCACTTTTTAAATTTCGATTATTATGCTATAATATTGCCATTTATGCACATATATTGTGTTAACATCATCTTATAGAGCTGTAGTAACTAGTTATGTCAAAAAATGAAAGGGTCGAAATTTGACCATTTTTTGAAAATTACACTGCGAGGAACCAAAGAAATTTTGTAGAAAAATTGCAAAAATGTCGACTTTTTAAAATTCAATAATTATGTTATAATATTGCAATTTATGCACATATATTGTATTAACATCATCTTATGGAGCCATAATAACTAGTCGAAATTTGGGCATTTTTCGAAAATTACACTGCAGGGGACCGAAGGAATTTTTTCGAAAAATGTCAAAAATTTCCACTTTTTAAACTTTAATAATTGTGCTATAATATTACCATGTATGCACATATATTGTGGTAACATCATCTTATAGAGCCATAGTAACTAGTTGTGTAAAAAAAATAAAAAGGTCTAAATTTTGCTATTTTTCTAAAATTTCACTGCGGGGGACCAAAGGAATTTTTTCGAAAAATGGCAAAAATGTCCACTTTTTAAAATTCGATAATTATGCTATAATATTGTCATTTATTCACATTTCGTTGGTTAACATCATCTTATAGAGCCATAATAACTAGTTATGTCAAAATATAAAAGGGTCAAAATTTGGCAAATTTTCGAAAATTACACTGCGGGGGACCAAAGGAATTTTTTCGAAAAATGTCAAAAATTTCCACTTTTTTAATTTCGATAATTATGCTATAATATTGTCATTTATTCACATTTATTTGGTTAACATCATCTTATAGAGCCATAATAACTAGTTATGTTAAAAAATAAAAGGGTCGAAAATTGGCCATTTTTCGAAAATTGAACTGCGGGGGACCGAAGAAATTTTTTTTTAAAATGTCAAAAAATTTCACTTTTTAAACTTCAATAATTATGCTATAATATTGCCATTTATGCACATAAATTGTGTTAACATAATCTTATGAAGCCATAAAAACTAGTTATGTCAAAAAATAAAAGGGTCAGAATTTGACCATTTTTCGAAAATTTCACTGCGGGGGACAGAAGGAATTTTTTCCAAAAATGTCAAAAAATTTCCACTTTTTGAACTTCAATAATTATGCTATAATATTGCCATTTATGCACATAAATTGTAGTAACATCATCTTATAGAGCCATAGTAGTAACTAGTTGTGTAAAAAAATAAAAAGGTCTAAATTTTGACATTTTTCGAAAATTTCACTGCGGGGGAGAAAAGGAATTTTTTCGAAAAATGTCAAAAATTTCCACTTTATAAAATTCAATAATTATGCTATAATATTGCAATTCATGCACATATATTGTGTTAACATAATCTTATGAAGCCATAAAAACTAGTTATGTTAAAAAATAAAAGGGTCAGAATTTGACCATTTTTCGAAAATTTCACTGCGGGGGACCAAAGGAATTTTTTCAAAAAATGTCAAAAATTTCCACTTTTAAAAATTCCATAATTATGCTATAATTTTGTCATTTATGCATATTTATTTGGTTAATATCATCTTATAGAGCCATAAAAACTAGTTATGTCAAAAAATAAAAGGGTCGAAATTTGGCAATTTTTAGAAAATTTCACAAAAATTTCCACTTTTTTAATTTCGATAATTATGCTATAATATTGCCATTTATGCACATATATACTGTTAACATCATCTTATAGACCGAAGGAATTTTTTCGAAAAACGTCCAAAATTTCCACTTTTTAAACTTCAATAATTATTCTATAATATTGTCATTTATGCACATATATTGTCGTAACGTGTAAATATCATCTTATAGAACCAGAGTAACTAGTTATGTTAAAAAATAAATGGGTCGACATTTGTTCTATTTTTCGAAAATTTCACTGCGGGGGACCAAAGGAATTTTTTCAAAAAATGTCAAAAATTTCCACTTTTAAAAATTCCATAATTATGCCATAATTTTGTCATTTATGCATATTTATTTGGTTAATATCATCTTATAGAGCCATAAAAACTAGTTATGTCAAAAAATAAAGGGGTCGAAATTTGGCAATTTTTAGAAAATTTCACTGCCGGTGGGACCGAAGGAATTTTTTCGAAAAACGTCCAAAATTTCCACTTTTTAAACTTCAATAATTATTCTATAATATTGTCATTTATGCACATATATTGTCGTAACGTGTAAATATCATCTTATAGAACCAGAGTAACTAGTTATGTTAAAAAATAAATGGGTCGACATTTGTTCTATTTTTCGAAAATTTCACGGCAGGAGACCCTAGGAATTGTTCAAAAAATTTCCAAGATTTCCACTTTTTAAACTTCAAGAATTATGCTATAATATTGCAATTTATGCACATATATTGTGGTAACATCATCTTATAGAGCCATTGTAACTAGTTATTACAAAAAATAAAAGGGTCGAAATTTGGCCATTTTACGAAAATTTTACTGCGGGGGACCAAAGGAATTTTTTCGAAAAATGTAAAAAATTTCCACTTTTTTAATTTCGATAATTATGCTATAATATTGCCATTTATGCACATATATACTGTTAACATCATCTTATAGACCCGTAGTAACTAGTTATGTCAAAAAATAAATGGGTCAGAATTTGATCATTTTGTAAAATTTCACTGCGGGGGACCGAAGAAAATTTTTTTTTAAATGTCAAAAATTTCCACTTTTTAAACTTCAATAATTATGCTATAATATTGCCATTTATGCACATAAATTGTAGTAACATCATCTTATAGAGCCATAGTAGTAACTAGTTGTGTAAAAAAATAAAAAGGTCTAAATTTTGACATTTTTCGAAAATTTCACTGTGGGGGAAAAAAGGAATTTTTTCGAAAAATGTCAAAAATTTCCACTTTTTAAATTTCAATAATTATGCTATAATATTGCAATTCATGCACATATATTGTGTTAACATAATCTTATGAAGCCATAAAAACTAGTTATGTTATAAAATAAAAGGGTCAGAATTTGACCATTTTTCGAAAATTTTACTGCGGGGGACCGAAGGAATTTTTTCAAAAAATGTCAACAATTTCCACTTTTAAAAATTCCATAATTATGCTATAATTTTTTCATTGATGCATATTTATTTGGTTAATATCATCTTATAGAGCCATAAAAACTAGTTATGTCAAAAAATAAAAGGGTCGAAATTTGGCAATTTTTAGAAAATTTCACTGCCGGTGGGACCGAAGGAATTTTTTCGAAAAACGTCCAAAATTTCCACTTTTTAAACTTCAATAATTATTCTATAATATTGTCATTTATGCACATATATTGTCGTAACGTGTAAATATCATCTTATAGAACCAGAGTAACTAGTTATGTTAAAAAATAAATGGGTCTACATTTGTTCAATTTTTCGAAAATTTCAAGGCAGGAAACCCTAGGAATTGTTCAAAAAATGTCCAAAATTTCCACTTTTTAAACTTCAAGAATTATGCTATAATATTGCCATTTATGCACATATATTGTGGTAACATCATCTTATAGAGCCATATTAACTAGTTATTACAAAAAATAAAAGGGTCGAAATTTGGCCATTTTACGAAAATTTTACTGCGGGGGACCAAAGGAATTTTTTCGAAAAATGTCAAAAATTTCCACTTTTTTAATTTCGATAATTATGCTATAATATTGCCATTTATGCACATATATACTGTTAACATCATCTTATAGAGCCGTAGTAACTAGTTATGTCAAAAAATAAATGGGTCAGAATTTGATCATTTTGTAAAATTTCACTGCGGGGGACCGAAGAAAATTTTTTTTTAAATGTCAAAAATTTTCACTTTTTAAACTTCAATAATTATGCTATAATATTGCCATTTATGCACATATATTGTGGTAACATCATCTTATAGAGCCATAGTAACTAGTTGTGTAAAAAAATAAAAAGGTCTAAATTTTGCTATTTTTCGAAAATTTCACTGCGGGGGACCAAAGGAATTTTTTCGAAAAATGGCAAAAATGTCCACTTTTTTAAATTCGATAATTATGCTATAATATCGTCATTTACTCACATTTATTTGGTTAACATCATCTTATAGAGCCATAATAACTAGTTATGTTAAAAAATAAAAGGGTCGAAATTTGGCCATTTTTCGAAAATTAAACTGCGGGGGACCGAAGAAATTTTTTTTTAAAATGTCAAACAATTTCACTTTTTAAACTTCAATAATTATGCTATAATATTGCCATTTATGCACATAAATTGTGTTAACATAATCTTATGAAGCCATAAAAACTAGTTATGTCAAAAAATAAAAGGGTCAGAATTTGACCATTTTTCGAAAATTTCACTGCGGGGGACAGAAGGAATTTTTTCCAAAAATGTCAAAAATTTCCACTTTTTAAATTTCGATAATTATGCTATAGTATTGCCATTTATGCACATATATACTGTTAAAATCATCTTATAGAGCCGTAGTAACTAGTTATGTCAAAAAATAAAAGGGTCGAAATTTAACCATTTTAAAAAAAAAATTACACTGCGGGGGACCAAAGAAATTTTGTAGAAAAATTGCAAAAATGTCCACTTTTCAAAATTCAATAATTATGCTATAATATTGCAATTTATGCACATATATTGTGTTAACATCATCTTATGGAGCCATAAAAACTAGTTATGTCAAAAAATAAATGGGTCAGAATTTGATCATTTTTCAAAAATTTCACTGCGGGGGACCGAAGAAATTTTTTAAAAAAATGTCAAAAATTTCCACTTTTTAAACTTCAATAATTATGCTATAATATTGCCATTTATGCACATATATTGTGGTAACATCATCTTATAGAGCCATAGTAACTAGTTGTGTAAAAAAATAAAAAGGTCTAAATTTTGCTATTTTTCGAAAATTTCACTGCGGGGGACCAAAGGAATTTTTTCGAAAAATGGCAAAAATGTCCACTTTTTAAAATTCGATAATTATGCTATAATATTGTCATTTATTCACATTTCGTTGGTTAACATCATCTTATAGAGCCATAATAACTAGTTATGTCAAAATATAAAAGGGTCAAAATTTGGCAAATTTTCGAAAATTTCACTGCGTGGGGACTGAAGGAATTTTTGCGAAAAATGTTCAAAATTGAAACTTTTTAATCTTCAATAATAATGCTATAATATTGTCATTTATGCACATATATTTTGTTAACATCATCTTATAGAGTCATAATAACAAGTTATGTCAAAAAGCAAAAGGGTCAAAATTTGGCCGTTTTTCGAAAATTACACAGCGGGGGACCGAAGGAATTTTTTTCGAAAAATGTCAAAAATTTCAACTTTTTAAATTTCGATAATTATGCTATAATATTGCCATTTATGCACATATACTGTGTTAACATCATCTTATAGAGCTGTTAGTAACTAGTTATGTCAAAAAATAAAAGGGTCGAAATTTGACCATTTTTTGAAAATTACACTGCGGGGGACCAAAGAAATTTTGTAGAAAAATGTAAAAAATGTCGACTTTTTAAATTTCAATAATTATGCTATAATATTGCAATCTATGCACATATATTGTGTTAACATCATCTTATGGAGCCATAAAAACTAATTATGTCAAAAAATAAATGGGTCAGAATTTAATCATTTTTCGAAAATTTCACTGCGGGGGACCGAAGAAATTTTTTTTAAAAATGTCAAAAATTTCCAATTTTTAAACTTCAATAATTATGCTATAATATTGCCATTTATTCACATATTTTGTGGTAACATCATCTTATACAGCCATAGTAACTAGTTGTGCAAAAAAATAAAAAGGTCTAAATTTTGCTATTTTTCGAAAATTTCAACTTTTTAAATTTCGATAATTATGCTATAATATTGCCATTTATGCACATATATTGTGTTAACATCATCTTATAGAGCTGTAGTAACTAGTTATGTCAAAAAATAAAAGGTTCGAAATTTGACAATTTTTTGAAAATTACACTGCAGGGGACCAAAGAAATTTTGTAGAAAAATGTCAAAAATGTCGACTTTTTAAACTTCAATAATTATGCTATAATATTGTCATTTATGCACATATATTTTGTTAACATCATCTTATAGAGCCATAATAACTAGTTATGTCAAAAAATAGGGTCAAAATTTGGCAATTTTTCGAAAATTACACTGCGGGGGACCAAAGGAATTTTTTCGAAAAATGTCAAAAATTTCCACTTTTTTAATTTCGATAATTATGCTATAATATTGCCATTTATGCACATATATTGTGGTAACATCATCTTATAGAGCCATAGTAACTAGTTGTGTAAAAAAATAAAAAGGTCTAAATTTTGCTATTTTTCGAAAATTTCACTGCGGGGGACCAAAAGAATTTTTTCAAAAAATGGCAAAAATTTCCACTTTTTAAAATTCGATAATTATGCTATAATATTGTCATTTATTCACATTTATTCACATTTATTCACATTTATTTGGTTAACATCATCTTATAGAGCCATAATAACTAGTTATGTCAAAAAATAAAAGAGTCGAAATTTGGCAAATTTTCGAAAATATCACTAAGGAATTTTTTCGAAAAATGTTCAAAATTTCCCTTTTTAAACTTCAATAATTATGCTATAATATTGTCATTTATGCACATATATTTTGTTAACATCATCTTATAGAGCCATAATAACTAGTTATGTCAAAAAATAAAAGGGTCAAAATTTGGCAATTTTTCGAAAATTACACTACGGGGGACCAAAGGAATTTTTTCGAAAAATGTCAAAAATTTCCACTTTTTTAATTTCGATAATTATGCTATAATATTGCCATTTATGCACATATATACTGTTAACATCATCTTATAGAGCTGTAGTAACTAGTTATGTCAAAAAATAAATGGGTCAGAATTTGATCATTTTCTAAAATTTCACTGCGGGGGACCGAAGAAAATTTTTTTTTAAATGTCAAAAATTTCCACTTTTTAAACTTCAATAATTATGCTATAATATTGCCATTTATGCACATATATTGTGGTAACATCATCTTATAGAGCCATAGTAACTAGTTGTGTAAAAAAATAAAAAGGTCTAAATTTTGCTATTTTTCGAAAATTTCACTGCGGGGGACCAAAAGAATTTTTTCAAAAAATGGCAAAAATGACCACTTTTTAAAATTCGATAATTATGCTATAATATTGTCATTTATTCACATTTATTTGGTTAACATCATCTTATAGAGCCATAATAACTAGTTATATCAAAAAATAAAAGGGTCGAAATTTGGCAAATTTTCGAAAATTTTACTGCGGGGGGACTGAAGGAATTTTTGCGAAAAATGTTCAAAATTTAAACTTTTTAAACTTCAATAATAATGCTATAATATTGTCATTTATGCACATACATTTTGTTAACGTCATCTTATAGAGCCGTAATAACTAGTTATGTCAAAAAATAAAAGGGTCGAAATTTGGCCATTTTTCGAAAATTACACTGCGGGGGACCGAAACAATTTTTTCGAAAAGTGTCAACAATTTTCACTTTTTAAATTTCGATTATTATGCTATAATATTGCCATTTATGCACATATATTGTGTTAACATCATCTTATAGAGCTGTAGTAACTAGTTATGTCAAAAAATGAAAGGGTCGAAATTTGACCATTTTTTGAAAATTACACTGCGAGGAACCAAAGAAATTTTGTAGAAAAATTGCAAAAATGTCGACTTTTTAAAATTCAATAATTATGTTATAATATTGCAATTTATGCACATATATTGTATTAACATCATCTTATGGAGCCATAATAACTAGTCGAAATTTGGGCATTTTTCGAAAATTACACTGCAGGGGACCGAACGAATTTTTTCGAAAAATGTCAAAAATTTCCACTTTTTAAACTTTAATAATTGTGCTATAATATTACCATGTATGCACATATATTGTGGTAACATCATCTTATAGAGCCATAGTAACTAGTTGTGTAAAAAAAATAAAAAGGTCTAAATTTTGCTATTTTTCTAAAATTTCACTGCGGGGGACCAAAGGAATTTTTTCGAAAAATGGCAAAAATGTCCACTTTTTAAAATTCGATAATTATGCTATAATATTGTCATTTATTCACATTTCGTTGGTTAACATCATCTTATAGAGCCATAATAACTAGTTATGTCAAAATATAAAAGGGTCAAAATTTGGCAAATTTTCGAAAATTACACTGCGGGGGACCAAAGGAATTTTTTCGAAAAATGTCAAAAATTTCCACTTTTTTAATTTCGATAATTATGCTATAATATTGCCATTTATGCACATATATACTGTTAACATCATCTTATAGAGCTGTAGTAACTAGTTATGTCAAAAAATAAATGGGTCAGAATTTGATCATTTTCTAAAATTTCACTGCGGGGGACCGAAGAAAATTTTTTTTAAATGTCAAAAATTTCCACTTTTTAAACTTCAATAATTATGCTATAATATTACCATTTATGCACATATATTGTGGTAACATCATCTTATAGAGCCATAGTAACTAGTTGTGTAAAAAAATAAAAAGGTCTAAATTTTGCTATTTTTCGAAAATTTCACTGCGGGGGACCAAAAGAATTTTTTCAAAAAATGGCAAAAATGTCCACTTTTTAAAATCTTATGGAGCCATAAAAACTAATTATGTCAAAAAATAAATGGGTCAGAATTTAATCATTTTTCGAAAATTTCACTGCGGGGGACCGAAGAAATTTTTTTTTAAAA
Source organism: Antedon bifida (assembly GCF_963402885.1). NCBI lineage: Eukaryota > Metazoa > Echinodermata > Crinoidea > Comatulida > Antedonidae > Antedon > Antedon bifida. The sequence goes on from NC_136236.1 coordinate 11,385,706, forward strand.
TGTCAAAAATTTCCAATTTTTAAACTTCAATAATTATGCTATAATATTGCCATTTATTCACATATTTTGTGGTAACATCATCTTATAGAGCAATAGTAACTAGTTGTGCAAAAAAATAAAAGGTCTAAATTTTGCTATTTTTCGAAAATTTCAACTTTTTAAATTTCGATAATTATGCTATAATATTGTCATTTATTCACATTTATTTGGTTAACATCATCTTATAGAGCCATAATAACTAGTTATATCAAAAAATAAAAGGGTCGAAATTTGGCAAATTTTCGAAAATTTTACTGCGGGGGGACTGAAGGAATTTTTGCGAAAAATGTTTAAAATTTAAACTTTTTAAACTTCAATAATTATGCTATAATATTGCCATTTATGCACATATATTGTGGTAACATCATCTTATAGAGCCATAGTAACTAGTTGTGTAAAAAAATAAAAAGGTCTAAATTTTGCTGTTTTTCGAAAATTTCACTGCGGGGGACCAAAAGAATTTTTTCGAAAAATGGCAAAAATGACCACTTTTTAAAATTCGATAATTATGCTATAATATTGTCATTTATGCACATTTATTTGGTTAACATCATCTTATAGAGCCATAATAACTAGTTATGTCAAAAAATAAAAGAGTCGAAATTTGGCAAATTTTCGAAAATATCACTAAGGAATTTTTTCGAAAAATGTTCAAAATTTCCTATTTTAAACTTCAATAATTATGCTATAATATTGTCATTTATGCACATATATTTTGTTAACATCATCTTATAGAGCCATAATAACTAGTTATGTCAAAAAATAAAAGGGTCAAAATTTGGCAATTTTTCGAAAATTACACTGCGGGGGACCAAAGGAATTTTTTCGAAAAATGTCAAAAATTTCCACTTTTTTAATTTCGATAATTATGCTATAATATTGCCATTTATGCACATATAATAACTGTTAACATCATCTTATAGAGCTGTAGTAACTAGTTATGTCAAAAAATAAATGGGTCAGAATTTGATCATTTTCTAAAATTTCACTGCGGGGGACCGAAGAAAATTTTTTTTTAAATGTCAAAAATTTCCACTTTTTAAACTTCAATAATTATGCTATAATATTGCCATTTATGCACATATATTGTGGTAACATCATCTTATAGAGCCATAGTAACTAGTTGTGTAAAAAAATAAAAAGGTCTAAATTTTGCTATTTTTCTAAAATTTCACTGCGGGGGACCAAAAGAATTTTTTCGAAAAATGGCAAAAATGTCCACTTTTTAAAATTCGATAATTATAATATAATATTGTCATTTATTCACATTTATTTGGTTAACATTATCTTATAGAGCCATAATAACTAGTTATGTCAAAAAATAAAAGGGTCGAAATTTGGCCATTTTTCGAAAATTACACTGCAGGGGACCGAAGGAATTTTTTCGAAAAATGTCAAAAATTTCCACTTTTTAAACTTTAATAATTGTGCTATAATATTGCCATTTATGCACATATATTGTGGTAACATCATCTTATAGAGCCATAGTAACTAGTTGTGTAAAAAAAATAAAAAGGTTTAAATTTTGCTATTTTTCTAAAATTTCACTGCGGGGGACCAAAGGAATTTTTTCGAAAAATGGCAAAAATGTCCACTTTTTAAAATTCTATAATTATGCTATAATATTGTCATTTATTCACATTTCGTTGGTTAACATCATCTTATAGAGCCATAATAACTAGTTATGTTAAAATATAAAAGGGTCAAAATTTGGCAAATTTTCGAAAATTTCACTGCGTGGGGACTGAAGGAAATTTTGCGAAAATTGTTCAAAATTGAAACTTTTTAATCTTCAATAATAATGCTATAATATTGTCATTTATGTACATATATTGTGTTAACATCATCTTATAGAGTCATAATAACAAGTTATGTCAAAAAGCAAATGGGTCAAAAATTGGCCGTTTTTCGAAAATTACACAGCGGGGGACCGAAGGAATTTTTTCGAAAAATTTCAAAAATTTCAACTTTTTAAATTTCGATAATTATGCTATAATATTGCCATTTATGCACATATATTGTGTTAACATCATCTTATAGAGCTGTAGTAACTAGTTATGTCAAAAAATAAAAGGGTCGAAATTTGACCATTTTTTGAAAATTACACTGCGGGGGACCAAAGAAATTTTGTAGAAAAATGTCAAAAATGTAGACTTTTTAAAATTCAATAATTATGCTATAATATTGCAATTTATGCACATATATTGTGTTAACATCATCTTATGGAGCCATAAAAACTAATTATGTCAAAAAATAAATGGGTCAGAATTTAATCATTTTTCGAAAATTTCACTGCGTGGGACCGAAGAAATTTTTTTTTAAATGTCAAAAATTTCCAATTTTTAAACTACAATAATTATGCTATAATATTGCCATTTATTCACATATATTGTGGTAAAATCATCTTATAGAGCCATAGTAACTAGTTGTGTAAAAAAATAAAAAGGTCTAAATTTTGGTATTTTTCGAAAATTTCAACTTTTTAAATTTCGATAATTATGCTATAATATTGCCATTTATGCACATATATTGTGTTAACATCATCTTATAGAGCTGTAGTAACTAGTTCTGTCAAAAAATAAAAGGTTCGAAATTTGACCATTTTTTGAAAATTACACTGCGGGGGACCAAAGAAATTTTGTAGAAAAATGTCAAAAATGTCGACTTTTTAAAATTCAATAATTATGCTATAATATTGCAATTTATGCACATATATTGTGTTAACATCATCTTATGGAGCCATAAAAATTAATTATGTCAAAAAATAAATGGGTCAGAATTTAATCATTTTTCGAAAATTTCACTGCGGGGGACCGAAAAATTTTTTTTTTTTAAATTTCAAAAATTTCCACTTTTTAAACTTCAATAATTATGCTATAATATTGCCATTTATGCTTATATATTGTGGTAACATCATCTTATAGAGCCATAGTAACTAGTTGTGTAAAAAAATAAAAAGGTCTAAATTTTGCTGTTTTTCGAAAATTTCACTGCGGGGGACCAAAGGGATTTTTTCGAAAAATGGCAAAAATGACCACTTTTTAAAATTCGATAATTATGCTATAATATTGTCATTTATGCACATTTATTTGGTTAACATCATCTTATAGAGCCATAATAACTAGTTATGTCAAAAAATAAAAGAGTCGAAATTTGGCAAATTTTCGAAAATATCACTAAGGAATTTTTTCGAAAAATGTTCAAAATTTCCCTTTTTGAACTTCAATAATTATGCTATAATATTGTCATTTATGCACATATATTTTGTTAACATCATCTGATAGAGCCATAATAACTAGTTATGTCAAAAAATAAAAGGGTCAAAATTTGGCCATTTATCGAAAATTACACTGCGCGGGACCGAAGGAATTTTTTCGAAAAATATCAAAAATGTCCACTTTTTTAAATTTCGATAATTATGCTATAATATTGCCATTTATGCACATATATACTGTTAAAATCATCTTATAGAGCCGTAGTAACTAGTTATGTCAAAAAATAAAATGGTCAAAACTTGACCATTTTTTTGAAAATTACACTGCGGGTGGCTAAAGAAATTTTGTAGAAAAATTGCAAAAATGTCCACTTTTTAAAATTCAATAATTATGCTATAATATTGCAATTTATGCACATATGTGACCCGATCTGGCAAAACTCTACATTTGTCGGAAATTTTAATTTTGTATTTTTTTTATATATATTTGAATCATAAGCTTTGTAGTGGTTTTTATTTCATAAAAATTGAGTAAATATTTAAAAAGTTATTACATTTTAAAAACTTACAAATCATTCAATTAGTTTACGAGAAAATCGCGTTTGAAGTTTGCAATGAAATTCTTTTTGATACGCGCTGAAAACTCACTCCGTTGCAACGCGGTATTTTTGTCTAAGGCACAATGACGTCATACCAGGAAGTGTGTGCGGTATAATAGCAGCGTGCACATCATAGTCAATTTGACCGATTTCAGACGCCGTTTTAACCTATTTAGTCACTCGAATTAACTGTTTTGCAATATTGAAAAGCAGCATTATAACGTCAAGCTTATTTTAACTGGTTTCGGAGGTGTTTACGATATTAACAGCGAAAAACCAAGCAGGCCTAGGCCTAGCTAGGCCTATTCAGATTTTCGCCGTCATCGCCTGTAAGACCTACTGTCACTGATGCCATGGGTGTTCATCTGTTCATCAGGCCGTGTATGGCAGCGGTGCATCGACATTGGGGCTGGCGTTAGTAGTCAACTAGCCTAGACAAGTTTGGCGCCTTGCAGAGTCACAGCTTGCTAGCTACTAACATTGTATTGACGATTTAATACATTTGTTTTTTTTTTATAACGTGGAAGATTCGCTGTAATGTTTGGACTTGAATCCAATGAGTTTAAAAAACATTTAAGATGAAAGGACTGGACAATAAATTAAATAAATAATTAAGAGTCGATTGGATATATAAAATGTATAAAGAAAACTATTTATTGACAATAAAGCTAGGCCCAGTAGTAGTAGGCCTACAACCATAATAAAATTAAGACCTAGCCCAAAAAATTATAGAAAATACAATTGAATTTATGACGTGAATTGTTTTTGACTTTTACTATGGAATAAACAAATACAGGCTACAGCTATTGCAGAACACGCCGAACACTTTACTTTGAATATTAAAATTGTTTTTATTCCAATTTACGACATGCTGTGTGTAAAATGAAAATAACTTTTTACTTCCGCGCGTAGAGCGTATAACATCTAGCGCGTTGACCAATAACGTTTGTTATTGCGATGATGCGCCATAGCAACACACGCAGTTCGCTGTTCCAGAAACTTCGAAGAACCGAATTTTCTGAAATTATGTCATAGTAAATCAAAGTTTTCATTGGTTCCTTCTTTAAACTCCGCCCTAAAACTTCCATATTTGGAATGTCAAATGGATGAGCTTTATTTTGATGTGTGACCTTTCAACATTGTGCAGCGAACTGGCGATCAAAATGTCGTCAAACTCGGCAACTTTCAACTGAATTTACGCAAAATTTTAGCGTAGATCGATAAATTGTTAGGCTTGAGGAAAATAAATATTTTTAAAACACTCTTTTATCATAATTTTAATTAAATTTCGGGAGTTTAAATCAGGTAGACGTATTCTTAAATACTGAAATATTTCGAAAATGCAAAAACATGTAATCTGCCAGGGTTTTGGACGTATTTTGACTGATTACGTGAATTTTGAATTTCCGACAAAGAGAGGGTTTTGCGAGATGGGGTCACATATATTGTGTTAACATCATCTTATGGAGCCATAAAAACTAGTTATGTAAAAAAATAAATGGGTCAGAATTTAATCATTTTTCGAAAATTTCACTGTGGGGGCCCAAAGAAATTTTTCGAAAAATGGCAATTTATATATTATGTTAACATAATCTTATGAAGCCATAAAAACTAGTTATGCCAAAAAAAAAAGGGTCAGAATTTGACCATTTTTCGAAAATTTTACTGCGGGGGGACTGAAGGAATTTTTTCAAAAAATGTCAAAAATTTCCACCTTTTAAACTTCAATAATTATGCTATAATATTGCAATTTATGCACATATATTGTGTTAACATAATCTTATGAAGCCATAAAAACTAGTTATGTCAAAAAATAAAAGGGTCGAAATTTTGACATTTTTCGAAAATTACACTGCGGGGGACCAAAGATTTTTTTTAGAAAAATTGCAAAAATTTCCACTTTTTAAAATTCAATAATTATGCTATAATATTGCGAATGATGCACATATATAGTGTTAACATCATCTTATAGAGCCATAGTAACTAGTTACTTCAAAAAATTTCCACTTTTTATTATACTATAATATTGCCATTTATGCACATAAATTTTAGTAACATCATCTTATAGAGCATTAGTTACTACTTGTGTAAAAAAATAAAAAGGTCTAAATTTTGACATTTTTCGAAAAATTCACTGCGGGGGACCAAAGAAATTTTTTTTAAAAATGGCAAAGATTTCCACTTTTTAAAATTCAATAATTATGCTATAATATTGCAATTTATGCACATATATTGTGTTAACATAATCTTATAAAGCCATAGTAACTAGTTGTGTAAAAAAATAAAAAGGTCTAAATTTTGAGATTTTTCGAAAAATTCACTGCGGGGGACCAAGAGAATTTTTTAGAAAAATGGCAAAAATTTCCACTTTTTAAAATTCAATAATTATGCTATAATATTGCAATTTATGCACATATATTGTATTAACATAATCTTATGAAGCCATAAAAACTAGTTATGTCAAAAAATAAAAGGGTCGAAATTTTGACATTTTTCGAAAATTACACTGCAGGAGACCGAAGGAATTTATTCGAAAAATGTCCAAAATTTCAGCTTTTTAAAATTCGATAATTATACTATAATATTACCATTTATGCACATATATTGTGTTAATATCATCTTATAGAGCCAGAGTAACTAGTTGTGTAAAAAAAGAAAAAGGTCTAAATTTTGACATTTTTCGAAAAATTCACTGCGGGGGACCAAAGGAATTTTTTCAAAAAATGTCAAAAATTTCCACCTTTTAAACTTCAATAATTATGCTATAATATTGCAATTTATGTACATATATTGTGTTAACATAATCTTATGAAGCCATAAAAACTAGTTATATCAAAAAATAAAAGGGTCAACATTTTGACATTTTTCGAAAATTACACTGCAGGGGACCGAATGAATTTTTTCGAAAAATGTCCAAAATTTCCCCTTTTTAAAATTCGATAATTATGGTATAATATTACCATTTATGCACATATATTGTGTTAATATCATATTATAGAGCCAGAGTAACTAGTTATGTCAAAAAATAAAAGGGTCGAAATTTTGACATTTTTCGAAAATTACACTGCAGGGGACCGAAGGAATTTTTTCGAAAAATGTCCAAAATTTCAGCTTTTTAAAATTCGATAATTATACTATAATATTACCATTTATGCACATATATTGGGTTAATATCATATTATAGAGCCAGAGTAACTAGTTATGTTAAAAAATAAAATGGTCGAAATTTGACCATTTTTTGAAAATTACACTGCGAGGGACCAAAGAATTTTTTTAGAAAAATGGCAAAAATTTCCACTTTTTAACTTTCGATAATTATGCTATAATATTGCGAATGATGCACATATATAGTGTTAACATCATCTTATAGAGCCATAGTAACTAGTTATGTCAAAAAATAAAAGGGTCGAAATTTGGCCATTTTACGAAAATTTTTCGGCGGGGGACCAAAGAAATTTTGTAGAAATATTACAAAAATGTCCACTTTTTAAAATTCAATAATTAAGCTATAATATTGCAATTTATGCACATATATTGTGTTGACATTCTCTTAAGGAGCCATAAAAACTAGTTATGTCAAAAAATAAAAGGGTCAGAATTTGACCATTTTTCGAAAATTTCACTGCGGGGGACCGAAGGAATTTTTTTTTTAAATGTCAAAAATTTCCACTTTTTAAACTTCAATAATTATGCTATAATATTGCCATTTATGCACATAAATTGTAGTAACATCATCTCATAGAGTCATAGTAACTAGTTGTGTAAAAAAATAAAAAGGTCTAAATTTTGACATTTTTCGAAAAATTCACTGCGGGGGACCAATGAAATTTTTTCAAAAAATGTCAAAAATTTCCACTTTTTAAAATTCAATAATTATGCTATAATATTGCAATTTATGCACATATATTGTGTTAACATAATCTTATTAACCCATAATACCTAGTTGTGTAAAAAAATAAAAAGGTCTAATTTTTGACATTTTTCGAAAAATTCACTGCGGGGGACCAAAGGAATTTTTTAGAAAAATGGCAAAAATTTCCACTTTTTAAAATTCAATAATTATGCTATAATATTGCAATTTATGCACATATATTGTGTTAACATTCTCTTATGTAGCCATAAAAACTAGTTATGTCAAAAAATAAAAGGGTCAGAATTTGACCATTTTTCGAAAATTTCACTGCGGGGGACAGAAGGAATTTTTTCCAAAAATGTCAAAAATTCCACTTTTTAAACTTCAATAATTATGCTATAATATTGTTATTTATGCACATAAATTGTAGTAACATTATCTTATAGAGCCATAGTAACTAGTTGTGTAAAAAAATAAAAAGGTCTAAATTTTGACATTTTTCGAAAAATTCACTGCGGGGGACCAAAGGAACTTTTTCGAAAAATGGCAAAAATTTCCACTTTTTAAAATTCAATGATTATGCTATAATATTGCAATTTATGCACATATATTGTGTTAACATAATCTTATAAAGCCATAAAAACTAGTTATGTCAAAAAATATAATGGTCAGAATTTGACCATTTTTCGAAAATTTCACTGCGGGGGACCCAAGGAATTTTTTCAAAAAATTTCAAAAATTTTCACTTTTAAAACTTCAATAATTATGCTATAATATTGCCATTTATGCACATAAATTGTAGTAACGTCTTCTTATAGAGCCATAGTAAGTAGTTGTGTAATAAAAAAAAAAGGTCTAAATTTTGACATTTTTCGAAAAATTCACTGCGGTGGACCAAAGGAATTTTTTCAAAAAATGGAAAAAATGTCCAATTTTTAAAATTCGATAATTATGCTATAATATTGCCATTTATTTGGTTAACATTATCTTATAGAGCCATAATAACTAGTTATGTCAAAAAATCAAAGGGTCGAAATTTTGACATTCTTCGAAAATTACACTGCAGGGGACCGAAGGAATTTTTTTCGAAAAATGTCCAAAATTTCCCCTTTTTAAACTTCAATAATTATGCTATAATATTGCCATTTATGCACATATATTGTGGTAACATCATCTTATAGAGCCATAGTAACTAGTTGTGTAAAAAAATAAAAAGGTCTAAATTTTGCTATTTTTCGAAAATTTCACTACGGGGGACCAAAGGAATTTTTTCGAAAAATGGCAAAAATGTCCACTTTTTAAAATTCTTATCTTTTAGAGCCATAATAACTAGCTATGTTAAAAAATAAAAGGGTCGAAATTTGGCTATTTTTCGAAAATTACACTGCGGGGGACCGAAGAAATTTTTTTTAAAAATGTCAAAAAATTTCACTTTTTAAACTTCAATAATAATGCTATAATATTGTCATTTATGCACATATATTTTGTTAACGTCATCTTTTAGAGCCATAATAACTAGTTATGTAAAAAAATAAAAGGGTCGAAATTTGGCCATTTTAGAAAAATTACACTGCGGGGGACCGAAGGAATTTTTCCGAAAAATGTCAAAAATTTCCACTTTTTAAATTTCGATAATTATGCTATAATATTGCCATTTATGCACATATATTGTGTTAACATCATCTTATAGAGGTGTAGTAACTAGTTATGTCAAAAAATGAAAGGGTCGAAATTTGACCATTTTTTGAAAATTACACTGCGAGGAACCAAAGAAATTTTGTAGAAAAATTGCAAAAATGTCGACTTTTTAAAATTCAATAATTATGCTATAATATTGCAATTTATGCACATATATTGTGTTAACATCATCTTATGGAGCCATAAAAACTAATTATGTCAAAAAATAAATGGGTCAGAATTTGATCATTTTTCGAAAATTTCACTGCGGGGGACAGAAGGAATTTTTTAAAATAATGTCAAAAATTTCCACTTTTTAAACTTTAATAATTATGCTATAATATTGCCATTTATGCACATATATTGTGGTAACATCATCTTATAGAGCCATAGTAACTAGTTGTGTAAACAAATAAAAAGGTCTAAATTTTGCTATTTTTCGAAAAATGGCAAAAAATCCACTTTTTAAAATTCGATAATTATAATATAATATTGTCATTTATTCACATTTATTTGGTTAACATCATCTTATAGAGCCATAATAACTAGTTATGTCAAAAAATAAAAGGGTCGAAATTTGGCCATTTTTCGAAAATTACACTTCGGGGGGACCGAAGAAATTTTTTTTTTAAATGTCTAAAATTTCCACTTTTTAAACTAAAATAATTATGCTATAATATTGCCATTTATGCACATAAATTGTAGTAACATCATCTTATAGAGCCATAGTAACTAGTTATGTCAAAAAATAAAAGGGTCGAAATTTGGCCATTTTACGAAAATTTTTCGGCGGAGGACAAAAGAAATTTTGTAGAAATATTTCAAAAATGTCCAATTTTTAAAATTCAATAATTATGCTATAATATTGCAATTTATGCACATATATTGTGTTAACATAATCTTATGAAGCCATAAAAACTAGTAATGTCAAAAAATAAAAGGGTCGAAATTTGGCCATTTTACGAAAATTTTTCGGCGGGGGACCAAAGAAATTTTGTAGAAATATTTCAAAAATGTCCACTTCTTAAATATCAATAATTATGCTATAATATTGCAATTTATGCACATATATTGTTTTAACATAATCTTATGAAGCCATAAAAACTAGTAATGTCAAAAAATATAAAGGTTGACCATTTTTCGAAAATTTCACTGCGGGGGACCGAAGGAATTTTTACAAAAAATGTCAAAAATGTCCACTTTTTAAACTTCAATAATTATGCTATAATATTGCCATTTATGCACATAAATTGTAGTAACATCATCTAATAGAGCCATAGTAACTAGTTGTGTAAAAAAATAAAATGGTCTAAATTTAGCTATTTTTCGAAAATTTCACTACGGGGGACCAAAGAAATTTTGTAGAAATATTTCAAAAAAGGCCAATTTTTAAAATTCAATAATTATGCTATAATATTGCAATTTATGCACATATATTGTGTTAACATAATCTTATGAAGCCATAAAAACTAGTAATGTCAAAAAATATAAAGGTTGACCATTTTTCGAAAATTTCACTGCGGGGGACCGAAGGAATTTTTTCAAAAAACGTCCAAAATTTCCACTTTTTAAACTTCAATAATTATTCTATAATATTGTCATTTATGCACATATATTGTCGTAACGTGTAGATATCATCTTATAGAAACAGAGTAACTAGTTATGTTAAAAAATAAATCGATCGACATTTTTTCTATTTTTCGAAAATTTCACGGCAGGAGACCCAAGGAATTGTTCAAAAAATGTCCAAAATGTCCAATTTTTAAACTTCAAGATTTATGCTATAATATTGCCATTTATGCACATATATTGTGGTAACATCATCTTATAGAGCCATAGTAACTAGTTATTACAAAAAATAAAAGGGTCGAAAATTGGCCATTTTACGAAAATTTTACTGCGGGGACCAAAGGAATTTTTTCGAAAAATGTCAAAAATTTCCACTTTTTAAATTTCGATAATTATGCTATAATATTGCCATTTATGGACATATATACTGTTAACATCATCTTATAGAGCCGTAGTAACTAGTTATGTCAAAAAATAAATGGGTCAGAATTTGATCATTTTCGAAAATTTCACTGCGGGGGACCGAAGAAAATTTTTTTTTAAATGTCAAAAATTTCAACTTTTTAAACTTCAATAATTATGCTATAATATTGCCATTTATGCACATATATTGTGGTAACATTATCTTATAGAGCCATAGTAACTAGTTGTGTAAAAAAATAAAAAGGTCTAAATTTTGCTATTTTTCGAAAATTTCACTACGGGGGACCAAAGGAATTTTTTCGAAAAATGGCAAAAATGTCCACTTTTTAAAATTCTTATCTTTTAGAGCCATAATAACTAGCTATGTTAAAAAATAAAAGGGTCGAAATTTGGCTATTTTTCGAAAATTACACTGCGGGGGACCGAAGAAATTTTTTTTTTAAATGTCTAAAATTTCCACTTTTTAAACTAAAATAATTATGCTATAATATTGCCATTTATGCACATAAATTGTAGTAACATCATCTTATAGAGCCATAGTAACTAGTTATGTCAAAAAATAAAAGGGTCGAAATTTGGCCATTTTACGAAAAATTTTCGGCGGGGGACAAAAGAAATTTTGTAGAAATATTTCAAAAATGTCCAATTTTTAAAATTCAATAATTATGCTATAATATTGCAATTTATGCACATATATTGTGTTAACATAATCTTATGAAGCCATAAAAACTAGTAATGTCAAAAAATAAAAGGGTCGAAATTTGGCCATTTTACGAAAATTTTTCGGCGGGGGACCAAAGAAATTTTGTAGAAATATTTCAAAAATGTCCACTTCTTAAATATCAATAATTATGCTATAATATTGCAATTTATGCACATATATTGTTTTAACATAATCTTATGAAGCCATAAAAACTAGTAATGTCAAAAAATATAAAGGTTGACCATTTTTCGAAAATTTCACTGCGGGGGACCGAAGGAATTTTTTCGAAAAACGTCCAAAATTTCCACTTTTTAAACTTCAATAATTATTCTATAATATTGTCATTTATGCACATATATTGTCGTAACGTGTAAATATCATCTTATAGAACCAGAGTAACTAGTTATGTTAAAAAATAAATGGGTCGACATTTTTTCTATTTTTCGAAAAATTCACGGCAGGAGACCCAAGGAATTGTTCAAAAAATATCAAAAATTTCCACTATTTAAACTTCAAGAATTATGCTATAATATTGCCATTTATGCACATATATCGTGGTAACATCATCTTATAGAGCCATAGTAACTAGTTATTACAAAAAATAAAAGGGTCAAAATTTTGCCATTTTACGAAAATTTTACTGCGGGGGACCAAAGGAATTTTTCCGAAAAATGTCAAAAATTTCCACTTTTTAGACTTCAATAATAATGCTATAATATTGTCATTTATGCACATATATTTTGTTAACGTCATCTTATAGAGCCATAATAACTAGTTATGTAAAAAAATAAAAGGGTCGAAATTTGGCCATTTTAGAAAAATTACACTGCGGGGGACCGAAGGAAATTTTTTTTTAAATGTCAAAAATGTCCACTTTTTAAACTTCAATAATTATGCTATAATATTGCCATTTATGCACATATATTGTGGTAACAGCATCTTATAGAGCCATAGTAACTAGTTGTGTAAAAAAATAAAAAGGTCTCAATTTTGCTACTTTTCGATCGGTCGAAATTTGACCATTTTTTGAAAATTACACTGCGAGGAAACAAAGAAATTTTGTAGAAAAATTGCAAAAATGTCGACTTTTTAAAATTCAATAATTATGCTATAATATTGCAATTTATGCACATATATTGTGTTAACATCATCTTATGGAGCCATAAAAACTAATTTTGTCAAAAAATAAATGGGTCAGAATTTGATCATTTTTCGAAAATTTTTCGGAATTTTTTAAAATAATGTCAAAAATTTCCACTTTTTAAACTTTAATAATTATGCTATAATATTGCCATTTATGCACATATATTGTGGTAACATCATCTTATAGAGCCATAGTAACTAGTTGTGTAAAAAATTAAAAAGGTCTAAATTTTGCTATTTTTCGAAAAATGGCAAAAATGTCCACTTTTTAAAATTCGATAATTATAATATAATATTGTCATTTATTCACATTTATTTGGTTAACATCATCTTATAGAGCCATCATAACTAGTTATGTCAAAAAATAAAAGGGTCGAAATTTGGCCATTTTTCGAAAATTACACTGCGGGGGCACCGAAGAAATTTTTTTTTTAAATGTCAAAAATTTCCACTTTTTAAACTAAAATAATTATGCTATAATATTGCCATTTATGCACATAAATTGTAGTAACATCATCTTATAGAGCCATAGTAACTAGTTATGTCAAAAAATAAAAGGGTCGAAATTTGGCCATTTTACGAAAATTTTTCGGCGGGGGACCAAAAAAATTTTGTAGAAATATTTCAAAAATGTCCAATTTTTAAAATTCAATAATTATGCTATAATATTGCAATTTATGCACATATATTGTGTTAACATAATCTTATGAAGCCATAAAAACTAGTAATGTCAAAAAATAAAAGGGTCGAAATTTGGCCATTTTACGAAAATTTTTCGGCGGGGGACCAACGAAATTTTGTAGAAATATTTCAAAATGTCCACTTCTTAAAATTCAATAATTATGCTATAATATTGTGTTAACATAATCTTATGAAGCCATAAAAACTGACCATTTTTCGAAAATTTCACTTCGGGGGACCGAAGGAATTTTTACAAAAAATGTCAAAAATTTTCACTTTTTATACTTCAATAATTATGCTATAATATTGCCATTTATGCACATAAATTGTAGTAACATCATCTTATAGAGCCATAGTAACTAGTTGTGTAAAAAGAAAAGGTCTAAATTTTGACATTTTTCGAAAAATTTACTGCGGGGGACCAAAGGAATTTTTTCGAAAAATGGCAAAAATGTCCAATTTTTAAAATTCGATAATTATGCTATAATATTGTCATTTATGCACATTTATTTGGTTAACATCATCTTATAGAGCCATAATAACTAGTTATGTCAAAAAATAAAAGGGTTGAAATTTTGACATTTTTTGAAAATTACACTGCAGGGGACCGAAGGAATTTTTTTCGAAAAATTTCAAAAATTTCCTCTTTTTAAAATTCGATAATTATGCTATAATATTACCATTTATGCACATATATTGTGTTAATATCATCTTATAGAGCCAGAGTAACTAGTTATGTTAAAAAATAAAAGGGTCGAAATTTGACCATTTTTTGAAAATTACACTGCGGGGGACCAAAGATTTTTTTTCGAAAAATGGCAAAAATTTCCACTTTTCAACTTTCGATATTTATGCTATAATATTGCGATTGATGCACATATATAGTGTTAACATCATCATATAGAGCCATAGTAACTAGTTATGTCAAAAAATTAAACGGTCGAAATTTGGCAATTTTTCGAAAATTTCACTGCGGGGGACCGAAGTAATTTTTCGAAAAATGGCAAAAATTTCCAATTTTTAAAATTCCATAATTATGCTATAATATTGCCATTTATGCACATATATTGTGGTAACATCATCTTGTAGAGCCATAGTAACTAGTTGGGTAAAAAAATAAAAAGGTCTAAATTTGGCAATTTTTTGAAAATTTCACTGCGGGGAACCAAAAGAATTTTTTCGAAAAATGGCAAAAATTTCCACTTTTTAAAATTCCATAATTATGCTATAATATTGTCATTTATGCATATTTATTATTATATTGTGGTAACATCATCTTGTAGAGCCATAGTAACTAGTTGGGTAAAAAAATAAAAGGGTCAGAATTTGACCATTTTTCGAAAATTTCACTGCGGGGGACCGAAGGAATTTTTTCAAAAAATGTCAAAAATTTCCACTTCATAAACTTTAATAATTATGCTATAATATTGCCATTTATGCACATAAATTATGTTAACATAATCTTATGAAGCCATAAAAACTAGTTATGTCAAAAATAAAAGGGTCAGAATTTGACAATTTTTCGAAAATTTCACTGCGGGGGACAGAAGGAATTTTTTCCAAAAATGTCAAAAATTTCCACTTTTTAAACTTCAATAATTATGCTATAATATTGCCATTTATGAACATAAATTGTAGTAACATCATCTTATAGAGCCATAGTAGTAACTAGTTGTGTAAAAAAATAAAAAGGTCTAAATTTTGACATTTTTCGAAAATTTCACTGCGGGGGAAAAAAGGAATTTTTTCGAAAAATGTCAAAAATTTCCACTTTTTAAAATTCAATAATTATGCTATAATATTGCAATTCATGCACATTTATTGTGTTAACATAATCTTATGAAGCCATAAAAACTAGTTATGTTAAAAAATAAAAGGGTCAGAATTTGACCATTTTTCGAAAATTTTACTGCGGGGGACCGAAGGAATTTTTTCAAAAAATGTCAACAATTTCCACTTTTAAAAATTCCATAATTATGCTATAATTTTGTCATTTATGCATATTTATTTGGTTAATATCATCTTATAGAGCCATAAAAACTAGTTATGTCAAAAAATAAAAGGGTCGAAATTTGGCAATTTTTAGAAAATTTCACTGCCGGTGGGACCGAAGGAATTTTTTCGAAAAACTTCTAAAATTTCCACTTTTTAAACTTCAATAATTATTCTATAATATTGTCATTTATGCACATATATTGTCGTAACGTGTAAATATCATCTTATAGAACCAGAGTAACTAGTTATGTTAAAAAATAAATGGGTCGACATTTGTTCTATTTTTCGAAAATTTCAAGGCAGGAGACCCTAGGAATTGTTCAAAAAATGTCCAAAATTTCCACTTTTTAAACTTCAAGAATTATGCTATAATATTGCCATTTATGCACATATATTGTGGTAACATCATCTTATAGAGCCATAGTAACTAGTTATTACAAAAAATAAGATGGTCGAAATTTGGCCATTTTATGAAAATTTTACTGCGGGGGACAAAAGGAATTTTTTCGAAAAATGTCAAAAATTTCCACTTTTTTAATTTCGATAATTATGCTATAATATTGCCATTTATGCACATATATACTGTTAACATCATCTTATAGAGCCGTAGTAACTAGTTATGTCAAAAAATAAATGGGTCAGAATTTGATCATTTTCTAAAATTTCTCTGCGGGGGACCGAAGAAAATTTTTTTTTAAATGTCAAAAATTTCCACTTTTTAAACTTCAATAATTATGCTATAATATTGCCATTTATGCACATATATTGTGGTAACATCATCTTATAGAGCCATAGTAACTAGTTGTGTAAAAAAATAAAAAGGTCTAAATTTTGCTATTTTTCGAAAATTTCACTGCGGGGGACCAAAGGAATTTTTTCTAAAAATGGCAAAAATGTCCACTTTTTAAAATTCGATAATTATGCTATAATATTGTCATTTATTCACATTTATTTGGTTAACATCATCTTATAGAGCCATAATAACTAGTTATGTTAAAAAATAAAAGGGTCGAAAATTGGCCATTTTTCGAAAATTGAACTGCGGGGGACCGAAGAAATTTTTTTTTAAAATGTCAAAAAATTTCACTTTTTAAACTTCAATAATTATGCTATAATATTGCCATTTATGCACATAAATTGTGTTAACATAATCTTATGAAGCCATAAAAACTAGTTATGTCAAAAAATAAAAGGGTCAGAATTTGACCATTTTTCGAAAATTTCACTGCGGGGGACCAAAGTAATTTTTTCAAAAAATGTCAAAAATTTCCACTTTTAAAAATTCCATAATTATGCTATAATTTTGTCATTTATGCATATTTATTTGGTTAATATCATCTTATAGAGCCATAAAAACTAGTCATGTCAAAAAATAAAAGGGTCGAAATTTGGCAATTTTTAGAAAATTTCACAAAAATTTCCACTTTTTTAATTTCGATAATTATGCTATAATATTGCCATTTATGCACATATATACTGTTAACATCATCTTATAGACCGAAGGAATTTTTTCGAAAAACGTCCAAAATTTCCACTTTTTAAACTTCAATAATTATTCTATAATATTGTCATTTATGCACATATATTGTCGTAACGTGTAAATATCATCTTATAGAACCAGAGTAACTAGTTATGTTAAAAAATAAATGGGTCGACATTTGTTCTATTTTTCGAAAATTTCACTGCGGGGGACCAAAGGAATTTTTTCAAAAAATGTCAAAAATGTCCACTTTTAAAAATTCCATAATTATGCTATAATTTTGTCATTTATGCATATTTATTTGGTTAATATCATCTTATAGAGCCATAAAAACTAGTTATGTCAAAAAATAAAGGGGTCGAAATTTGGCAATTTTTAGAAAATTTCACTGCCGGTGGAACCGAAGGAATTTTTTCGGAAAACGTCCAAAATTTCCACTTTTTAAACTTCAATAATTATTCTATAATATTGTCATTTATGCACATATATTGTCGTAACGTGTAAATATCATCTTATAGAACCAGAGTAACTAGTTATGTTAAAAAATAAATGGGTCGACATTTGTTCTATTTTTCGAAAATTTCACGGCAGGAGACCCTAGGAATTGTTCAAAAAATTTCCAAGATTTCCACTTTTTAAACTTCAAGAATTATGCTATAATATTGCAATTTATGCACATATATTGTGGTAACATCATCTTATAGAGCCATTGTAACTAGTTATTACAAAAAATAAAAGGGTCGAAATTTGGCCATTTTACGAAAATTTTACTGCGGGGGACCAAAGGAATTTTTTCGAAAAATGTCAAAAATTTCCACTTTTTTAATTTCGATAATTATGCTATAATATTGCCATTTATGCACATATATACTGTTAACATCATCTTATAGACCCGTAGTAACTAGTTATGTCAAAAAATAAATGGGTCAGAATTTGATCATTTTGTAAAATTTCACTGCGGGGGACCGATGAAAATTTTTTTTTAAATGTCAAAAATTTCCACTTTTTAAACTTCAATAATTATGCTATAATATTGCCATTTATGCACATAAATTGTAGTAACATCATCTTATAGAGCCATAGTAGTAACTAGTTGTGTAAAAAAATAAAAAGGTCTAAATTTTGACATTTTTCGAAAATTTCACTGTGGGGGAAAAAAGGAATTTTTTCAAAAAATGTCAAAAATTTCCACTTTTTAAATTTCAATAATTATGCTATAATATTGCAATTCATGCACATATATTGTGTTAACATAATCTTATGAAGCCATAAAAACTAGTTATGTTATAAAATAAAAGGGTCAGAATTTGACCATTTTTCGAAAATTTCACTGCGGGGGACCGAAGGAATTTTTTCAAAAAATGTCAAAAATTTCCACTTTTAAAAATTCCATAATTATGCTATAATTTTTTCATTGATGCATATTTATTTGGTTAATATCATCTTATAGAGCCATAAAAACTAGTTATGTCAAAAAAACAAAGGGTCGAAATTTGGCAATTTTTAGAAAATTTCACTGCCGGTGGGACCGAAGGAATTTTTTCGAAAAACGTCCAAAATTTCCACTTTTTAAACTTCAATAATTATTCTATAATATTGTCATTTATGCACATATATTGTCGTAACGTGTAAATATCATCTTATAGAACCAGAGTAACTAGTTATGTTAAAAAATAAATGGGTCGACATTTGTTCAATTTTTCGAAAATTTCAAGGCAGGAAACCCTAGGAATTGTTCAAAAAATGTCCAAAATTTCCACTTTTTAAACTTCAAGAATTATGCTATAATATTGCCATTTATGCACATATATTGTGGTAACATCATCTTATAGAGCCATATTAACTAGTTATTACAAAAAATAAAAGGGTCGAAATTTGGCAATTTTACGAAAATTTTACTGCGGGGGACCAAAGGAATTTTTTCGAAAAATGTCAAAAATTTCCACTTTTTTAATTTCGATAATTATGCTATAATATTGCCATTTATGCACATATATACTGTTAACATCATCTTATAGAGCCGTAGTAACTAGTTATGTCAAAAAATAAATGGGTCAGAATTTGATCATTTTGTAAAATTTCACTGCGGGGGACCGAAGAAAATTTTTTTTTAAATGTCAAAAAATTTCACTTTTTAAACTTCAATAATTATGCTATAATATTGCCATTTATGCACATATATTGTGGTAACATCATCTTATATCGCCATAGTAACTAGTTGTGTAAAAAAATAAAAAGGGTCAAAATTTGGCAATTTTTCAAAAATTACACTACGGGGGACCAAAGGAATTTTTTCGAAAAATGTCAAAAATTTCCACTTTTTTAATTTCGATAATTATGCTATAATATTGCCATTTATGCACATATATACTGTTAACATCATCTTATAGAGCTGTAGTAACTAGTTATGTCAAAAAATAAATGGGTCAGAATTTGATCATTTTCTAAAATTTCACTGCGGGGGACCGAAGAAAATTTTTTTTTAAATGTCAAAAATTTCCACTTTTTAAACTTCAATAATTATGCTATAATATTGCCATTTATGCACATATATTGTGGTAACATCATCTTATAGAGCCATAATAACTAGTTGTGTAAAAAAATAAAAAGGTCTAAATTTTGCTATTTTTCGAAAATTTCACTGCGGGGGACCAAAAGAATTTTTTCAAAAAATGGCAAAAATGTCCACTTTTTAAAATCTTATGGAGCAATAAAAACTAATTATGTCAAAAAATAAATGGGTCAGAATTTAATCATTTTTCGAAAATTTCACTGCGGGGGACCGAAGAAATTTTTTTTTTAAATGTCAAAAATTTCCAATTTTTAAACTTCAATAATTATGCTATAATATTGCCATTTATTCACATATTTTGTGGTAACATCATCTTATAGAGCCATAGTAACTAGTTGTGCAAAAAAATAAAAGGTCTAAATTTTGCTATTTTTCGAAAATTTCAACTTTTTAAATTTCGATAATTATGCTATAATATTGTCATTTATTCACATTTATTTGGTTAACATCATCTTATAGAGCCATAATAACTAGTTATATCAAAAAATAAAAGGGTCGAAATTTGGCAAATTTTCGAAAATTTTACTGCGGGGGGACTGAAGGAATTTTTGCGAAAAATGTTCACAATTTAAACTTTTTAAACTTCAATAATTATGCTATAATATTGCCATTTATGCACATATATTGTGGTAACATCATCTTATAGAGCCATAGTAACTAGTTGTGTAAAAAAATAAAAAGGTCTAAATTTTGCTGTTTTTCGAAAATTTCACTGCGGGGGACCAAAAGAATTTTTTCGAAAAATGGCAAAAATGACCAATTTTTAAAATTCGATAATTATGCTATAATATTGTCATTTATGCACATTTATTTGGTTAACATCATCTTATAGAGCCATAATAACTAGTTATGTCAAAAAATAAAAGAGTCGAAATTTGGCAAATTTTCGAAAATATCACTAAGGAATTTTTTCGAAAAATGTTCAAAATTTCCCTTTTTAAACTTCAATAATTATGCTATAATATTGTCATTTATGCACATATATTCTGTTAACATCATCTTATAGAGCCATAATAACTAGTTATGTCAAAAAATAAAAGGGTCAAAATTTGGCAATTTTTCGAAAATTACACTGCGGGGGACCAAAGGAATTTTTTCGAAAAATGTCAAAAATTTCCACTTTTTTAATTTCGATAATTATGCTATAATATTGCCATTTATGCACATATAATAACTGTTAACATCATCTTATAGAGCTGTAGTAACTAGTTATGTCAAAAAATAAATGGGTCAGAATTTGATCATTTTCTAAAATTTCACTGCGGGGGACCGAAGAAAATTTTTTTTTAAATGTCAAAAATTTCCACTTTTTAAACTTCAATAATTATGCTATAATATTGCCATTTATGCACATATATTGTGATAACATCATCTTATAGAGCCATAGTAACTAGTTGTGTAAAAAAATAAAAAGGTCTAAATTTTTCGAAAATTTCACTGCGGGGGACCAAAAGAATTTTTTCAAAAAATGGCAAAAATGACCACTTTTTAAAATTCGATAATTATGCTATAATATTGTCATTTATTCACATTTATTTGGTTAACATCATCTTATAGAGCCATAATAACTAGTTATATCAAAAAATAAAAGAGTCGAAATCTGGCAAATTTTCGAAAATTTTACTGCGGGGGGGACTGAAGGAATTTTTGCGAAAAATGTTCAAAATTTAAACTTTTTAAACTTCAATAATAATGCTATAATATTGTCATTTATGCACATACATTTTGTTAACGTCATCTTATAGAGCCATAATAACTAGTTATGTCAAAAAATAAAAGGGTCGAAATTTGGCCATTTTTCGAAAATTACACTGCGGGGGACCGAAAGAATTTTTTCGAAAAGTGTCAACAATTTTCACTTTTTAAATTTCGATTATTATGCTATAATATTGCCATTTATGCACATATATTGTGTTAACATCATCTTATAGAGCTGTAGTAACTAGTTATGTCAAAAAATGAAAGGGTCGAAATTTGACCATTTTTTGAAAATTACACTGCGAGGAACCAAAGAAATTTTGTAGAAAAATTGCAAAAATGTCGACTTTTTAAAATTCAATAATTATGTTATAATATTGCAATTTATGCACATATATTGTATTAACATCATCTTATGGAGCCATAATAACTAGTCGAAATTTGGGCATTTTTCGAAAATTACACTGCAAGGGACCGAAGGAATTTTTTCGAAAAATGTCAAAAATTTCCACTTTTTAAACTTTAATAATTGTGCTATAATATTACCATGTATGCACATATATTGTGGTAACATCATCTTATAGAGCCATAGTAACTAGTTGTGTAAAAAAAATAAAAAGGTCTAAATTTTGCTATTTTTCTAAAATTTCACTGCGGGGGACCAAAGGAATTTTTTCGAAAAATGGCAAAAATGTCCACTTTTTAAAATTCGATAATTATGCTATAATATTGTCATTTATTCACATTTCGTTGGTTAACATCATCTTATAGAGCCATAATAACTAGTTATGTCAAAATATAAAAGGGTCAAAATTTGGCAAATTTTCGAAAATTACACTGCGGGGGACCAAAGGAATTTTTTCGAAAAATGTCAAAAATTTCCACTTTTTTAATTTCGATAATTATGCTATAATATTGCCATTTATGCACATATATACTGTTAACACCATCTTATAGAGCTGTAGTAACTAGTTATGTCAAAAAATAAATGGGTCAGAATTTGATCATTTTCTAAAATTTCACTGTGGGGGACCGAAGAAAATTTTTTTTAAATGTCAAAAATTTCCACTTTTTAAACTTCAATAATTATGCTATAATATTGCCATTTATGCACATATATTGTGGTAACATCATCTTATAGAGCCATAGTAACTAGTTGTGTAAAAAAATAAAAAGGTCTAAATTTTGCTATTTTTCGAAAATTTCACTGCGGGGGACCAAAAGAATTTTTTCAAAAAATGGCAAAAATGTCCACTTTTTAAAATTCGATAATTATGCTATAATATTGTCATTTATTCACATTTATTTGGTTAACATCATCTTATAGAGCCATAATAACTAGTTATATCAAAAAATAAAAGGGTCGAAATTTGGCAAATTTTACTGCGGGGGGACTGAAGGAATTTTTGCGAAAAATGTTCAAAATTTAAACTTTTTAAACTTCAATAATAATGCTATAATATTGTCATTTATGCACATATATTTTGTTAACATAATCTTATAGAGTCATAATAACAAGTTATGTCAAAAAGCAAAAGGGTCAAAATTTGGCCGTTTTTCGAAAATTACACAGCGGGGGACCGAAGGAATTTTTTCGAAAAATGTCAAAAATTTCAACTTTTTAAATTTCGATAATTATGCTATAATATTGCCATTTATGCACATATATTGTGTTAACATCATCTTATAGAGCTGTAGTAACTAGTTATGTCAAAAAATAAAAGGGTCGAAATTTGACCATTTTTTGAAAATTACACAGCGGGGGACCAAAGAAATTTTGTAGAAAAATGTCAAAAATGTCGACTTTTTAAAATTCAATAATTATGCTATAATATTGCAATCTATGCACATATATTGTGTTAACATCATCTTATGGAGCCATAAAAACTAATTATGTCAAAAAATAAATGGGTCAGAATTTAATCATTTTTCGAAAATTTCACTGCGGGGGACCGAAGAAATTTTTTTTAAAAATGTCAAAAATTTCCACTTTTTAAACTTCAATAATTATGCTATAATATTGCCATTTATTCACATATTTTGTGGTAACATCATCTTATAGAGCCATAGTAACTAGTTGTGTAAAAAAATAAAAAGGTCTAAATTTTGCTATTTTTCGAAAATTTCAACTTTTTAAATTTCGATAATTATGCTATAATATTGCCATTTATGCACATATATTGTGTTAACATCGTCTTATAGAGCTGTAGTAACTAGTTATGTCAAAAAATATAAGGTTCGAAATTTGACCATTTTTTGAAAATTACACTGCGGGGGACCAAAGAAATTTTGTAGAAAAATGTCAAAAATTTCGACTTTTTAAAATTCAATAATTATGCTATAATATTGCAATTTATGCACATATATTGTGTTAACATCATCTTATGGAGCCATAAAAACTAATTATGTCAAAAGATAAATGGGTCAGAATTTAATCATTTTTCGAAAATTTCACTGCGGGGGACCGAAGAAATTTTTTTTTAAAATATCAAAAATTTCCACTTTTTAAACTTCAATAATTATGCTGTAATATTGCCATTTATGCACATATATTGTGGTAACATCATCTTATAGAGCCATAGTAACTAGTTGTGTAAAAAAATAAAAAGGTCTAAATTTTGCTGTTTTTCGAAAATTTCACTGCGGGGGACCAAAGGGATTTTTTTCGAAAAATGGCAAAAATGACCACTTTTTAAAATTCGATAATTATGCTATAATATTGTCATTTATGCACATTTATTTGGTTAACATCATCTTATAGAGCCATAATAACTAGTTATGTCAAAAAATAAAATAGTCGAAATTTGGCAAATTTTCGAAAATATCACTAAGGAATTTTTTCGAAAAATGTTCAAAATTTCCCTTTTTAAACTTCAATAATTATGCTATAATATTGTCATTTATGCACATATATTTTGTTAACATCATCTTATAGAGCCATAATAACTAGTTATGTCAAAAAATAAAAGGGTCAAAATTTGGCAATTTTTCGAAAATTACACTGCGGGGGACCAAAGGAATTTTTTCGAAAAATGTCAAAAATTTCCACTTTTTTAATTTCGATAATTATGCTATAATATTGCCATTTATGCACATATATACTGTTAACATCATCTTATAGAGCTGTAGTAACTAGTTATGTCAAAAAATAAATGGGTCAGAATTTGATCATTTTCTAAAATTTCACTGCGGGGGACCGAAGAAAATTTTTTTTTAAATGTCAAAAATTTCCACTTTTTAAACTTCAATAATTATGCTATAATATTGCCATTTATGTACATATATTGTGGTAACATCATCTTATAGAGCCATAGTAACTAGTTGTGTAAAAAAATAAAAAGGTCTAAATTTTGCTATTTTTCGAAAATTTCACTGCGGGGGACCAAAAGAATTTTTTCAAAAAATGGCAAAAATGTCCACTTTTTCAAATTCGATAATTATGCTATAATATTGTCATTTATTCACATTTATTTGGTTAACATCATCTTATAGAGCCATAATAACTAGTTATATCAAAAAATAAAAGGGTCGAAATTTGGCAAATTTTCGAAAATTTTACTGCGGGGGGACTGAAGGAATTTTTGCGAAAAATGTTCAAAATTTAAACTTTTTAAACTTCAAAAATAATGCTATAATATTGTCATTTATGCACATACATTTTGTTAACGTCATCTTATAGAGCCATAATAACTAGTTATGTCAAAAAATAAAAGGGTCGAAATTTGGCCATTTTTCGAAAATTACACTGCGGGGGACCGAAAGAATTTTTTCGAAAAGTGTCAAAAATGTTCACTTTTTAAATTTCGATTATTATGCTATAATATTGCCATTTATGCACATATATTGTGTTAACATCATCTTATAGAGCTGTAGTAACTAGTTATGTCAAAAAATGAAAGGGTCGAAATTTGACCATTTTTTGAAAATTACACTGCGAGGAACCAAAGAAATTTTGTAGAAAAATTGCAAAAATGTCGACTTTTTAAAATTCAATAATTATGCTATAATATTGCAATTTATGCACATATATTGTATTAACATCATCTTATGGAGCCATAAAAACTAATTATGTCAAAAAATAAATGGGTCAGAATTTGATCATTTTTCGAAAATTTCACTGCGGGGGACAGAAGGAATTTTTTAAAATAATGTCAAAAATTTCCACTTTTTATACTTCAATAATAATGCTATAATATTGCCATTTATGCACATATATTGTTGTAACATCATCTTATAGAGCCATAGTAACTAGTTGTGTAAAAAAATAAAAAGGTCTAAATTTTGCTATTTTTCTAAAATTTCACTGCGGGGGACCAAAGGAATTTGTTCGAAAAATGGCAAAAATGTCCACTTTTTAAAATTCGATAATTATAATATAATATTGTCATTTATTCACATTTATTTGGTTAACATTATCTTATAGAGCCATAATAACTAGTTATGTCAAAAAATAAAAGGGTCGAAATTTGGCCATTTTTCGAAAATTAAACTGCAGGGGACCGAAGGAATTTTTTCGAAAAATGTCAAAAATTTCCACTTTTTAAACTTTAATAATTGTGCTATAATATTGCCATTTATGCACATATATTGTGGTAACATCATCTTATAGAGCCATAGTAACTAGTTGTGTAAAAAAAATAAAAAGGTCTAAATTTTGCTATTTTTCTAAAATTTCACTGCGGGGGACCAAAGGAATTTTTTCGAAAAATGGCAAAAATGTCCACTTTTTAAAATTCGATAATTATGCTATAATATTGTCATTTATTCACATTTCGTTGGTTAACATCATCTTATAGAGCCATAATAACTAGTTATGTCAAAATATAAAAGGGTCAAAATTTGGCAAATTTTCGAAAATTTCACTGCGTGGGGACTGAAGGAAATTTTGCGAAAATTGTTCAAAATTGAAACTTTTTAATCTTCAATAATAATGCTATAATATTGTCATTTATGTACATATATTGTGTTAACATCATCTTATAGAGTCATAATAACAAGTTATGTCAAAAAGCAAATGGGTCAAAAATTGGCCGTTTTTCGAAAATTACACAGCGGGGGACCGAAGGAATTTTTTCGAAAAATTTCAAAAATTTCAACTTTTTAAATTTCGATAATTATGCTATAATATTGCCATTTATGCACATATATTGTGTTAACATCATCTTATAGAGCTGTAGTAACTAGTTATGTCAAAAAATAAAAGGGTCGAAATTTGACCATTTTTTGAAAATTACACTGCGGGGGACCAAAGAAATTTTGTAGAAAAATGTCAAAAATGTCGACTTTTTAAAATTCAATAATTATGCTATAATATTGCAATTTATGCACATATATTGTGTTAACATCATCTTATGGAGCCATAAAAACTAATTATGTCAAAAAATAAATGGGTCAGAATTTAATCATTTTTCGAAAATTTCACTGCGTGGGACCGAAGAAATTTTTTTTTAAATGTCAAAAATTTCCAATTTTTAAACTACAATAATTATGCTATAATATTGCCATTTATTCACATATATTGTGGTAACATCATCTTATAGAGCCATAGTAATTAGTTGTGTAAAAAAATAAAAAGGTCTAAATTTTGCTATTTTTCGAAAATTTCAACTTTTTAAATTTCGATAATTATGCTATAATATTGCCATTTATGCACATATATTGTGTTAACATCATCTTATAGAGCTGTAGTAACTAGTTCTGTCAAAAAATAAAAGGTTCGAAATTTGACCATTTTTTGAAAATTACACTGCGGGGGACCAAAGAAATTTTGTAGAAAAATGTCAAAAATGTCGACTTTTTAAAATTCAATAATTATGCTATAATATTGCAATTTATGCACATATATTGTGTTAACTTCATCTTATGGAGCCATAAAAATTAATTATGTAAAAAAATAAATGGGTCAGAATTTAATCATTTTTCGAAAATTTCACTGCGGGGGACCGAAAAAATTTTTTTTTTTAAATTTCAAAAAAGCATTTATGGCTTCATAAGATTATGTTAATACAATATATGTGCATAAATTGCAATATTATAGCATAATTATTGAATTTTAAAAAGTGGAAATCTTTGCCATTTTTAAAAAAAATTTCTTTGGTCCCCCGCAGTGAATTTTTCGAAAAATGTCAAAATTTAGACCTTTTTATTTTTTTACACAAGTAGTAACTAATGCTCTATAAGATGATGTTACTAAAATTTATGTGCATAAATGGCAATATTATAGTATAATAAAAAGTGGAAATTTTTTGAAGTAACTAGTTACTATGGCTCTATAAGATGATGTTAACACTATATATGTGCATCATTCGCAATATTATAGCATAATTATTGAATTTTAAAAAGTGGAAATTTTTGCAATTTTTCTAAAAAAAAACTTTGGTCTCCCGCAGTGTAATTTTCGAAAAATGTCAAAATTTCGACCCTTTTATTTTTTGACATAACTAGTTTTTATGGCTTCATAAGATTATGTTAACACAATATATGTGCATAAATTGCAATATTATAGCATAATTATTGAAGTTTAAAAGGTGGAAATTTTTGACATTTTTTGAAAAAATTCCTTCAGTCCCCCCGCAGTAAAATTTTCGAAAAATGGTCAAATTCTGACCCTTTTTTTTTTGACATAACTAGTTTTTATGGCTTCATAAGATTATGTTAACATAATATATAAATTGCCATTTTTCGAAAAATTTCTTTGGTCCCCCGCAGTGAAATTTTCGAAAAATGATTAAATTCTGACCCATTTATTTTTTTACATAACTAGTTTTTATGGCTCCATAAGATGATGTTAACACAATATATGTGACCCGATCTCGCAAAACCCTCTCTTTGTCGGCAATTCAAAATTCACGTAATCAGTCAAAATACGTCCAAAACCCTGGCAGATTACATGTTTTTGCATTTTCGAAATATTTCAGTATTTAAGAATACGTCTACCTGATTTAAACTCCCGAAATTTAATTAAAATTATGATAAAAGAGTGTTTTAAAAATATTTATTTTCCTCAAGCCTAACAATTTATCGATCTACGCTAAAATTTTGCGTAAATTCAGTTGAAAGTTGCCGAGTTTGACGACATTTTGATCGCCAGTTCGCTGCACAATGTTGAAAGGTCACACATCAAAATAAAGCTCATCCATTTGACATTCCAAATATGGAAGTTTTAGGGCGGAGTTTAAAGAAATAAATAAATAAAAAGTTATTTTCATTTTACACACAGCATGTCGTAAATTGGAATAAAAACAATTTTAATATTCAAAGTAAAGTGTTCGGCGTGTTCTGCAATAGCTGTAGCCTGTATTTGTTTATTCCATAGTAAAAGTCAAAAACAATTCACGTCATAAATTCAATTGTATTTTCTATAATTTTTTGGGCTAGGTCTTAATTTTATTATGGTTGTAGGCCTACTATTACTGGGCCTAGCTTTATTGTCAATAAATAGTTTTCTTTATACATTTTATATATCCAATCGACTCTTAATTATTTATTTAATTTATTGTCCAGTCCTTTCATCTTAAATGTTTTTTAAACTCATTGGATTCAAGTCCAAACATTACAGCGAATCTTCCACGTTATAAAAAAAAAACAAATGTATTAAATCGTCAATACAATGTTTTAGTAGCTAGCAAGCTGTGACTCTGCAAGGCGCCAAACTTGTCTAGGCTAGTTGACTACTAACGCCAGCCCCAATGTCGATGCACCGCTGCCATACACGGCCTGATGAACAGATGAACACCCATGGCATCAGTGACAGTAGGTCTTACAGGCGATGACGGCGAAAATCTGAATAGGCCTAGCTAGGCCTAGGCCTGCTTGGTTTTTCGCTGTTAATATCGTAAACACCTCCGAAACCAGTTAAAATAAGCTTGACGTTATAATGCTGCTTTTCAATATTGCAAAACAGTTAATTCGAGTGACTAAATAGGTTAAAACGGCGTCTGAAATCGGTCAAATTGACTATGATGTGCACGCTGCTATTATACCGCACACACTTCCTGGTATGACGTCATTGTGCCTTAGACAAAAATACCGCGTTGCAACGGAGTGAGTTTTCAGCGCGTATCAAAAAGAATTTCATTGCAAACTTCAAACGCGATTTTCTCGTAAACTAATTGAATGATTTGTAAGTTTTTAAAATGTAATAACTTTTTAAATATTTACTCAATTTTTATGAAATAAAAACCACTACAAAGCTTATGATTCAAATATATATAAAAAAAATACAAAATTAAAATTTCCGACAAATGTAGAGTTTTGCCAGATCGGGTCACATATGTGCATAAATTGCAATATTATAGCATAATTATTGAATTTTAAAAAGTGGACATTTTTGCAATTTTTCTACAAAATTTCTTTAGCCACCCGCAGTGTAATTTTCAAAAAAATGGTCAAGTTTTGACCATTTTATTTTTTGACATAACTAGTTACTACGGCTCTATAAGATGATTTTAACAGTATATATGTGCATAAATGGCAATATTATAGCATAATTATCGAAATTTAAAAAAGTGGACATTTTTGATATTTTTCGAAAAAATTCCTTCGGTCCCGCGCAGTGTAATTTTCAATAATTATGCTATAATATTGCCATTTATGCTTATATATTGTGGTAACATCATCTTATAGAGCCATAGTAACTAGTTGTGTAAAAAAATAAAAAGGTCGAAATTTTGACATTTTTCGAAAATTACACTGCAGGAGACCGAAGGAATTTTTTCGAAAAATGTCCAAAATTTCAGCTTTTTAAAACTCGATAATTATACTATAATATTACCATTTATGCACATATATTGTGTTAATATCATCTTATAGAGCCAGAGTAACTAGTTGTGTAAAAAAAGAAAAAGGTCTAAATTTTGACATTTTTCGAAAAATTCACTGCGGGGGACCAAAGGAATTTTTTCAAAAAATGTCAAAAATTTCCACTTTTTAAACTTCAATAATTATGCTATAATATTGCCATTTATGCTTATATATTGTGGTAACATCATCTTATAGAGCCATAGTAACTAGTTGTGTAAAAAAATAAAAAGGTCTAAATTTTGACATTTTTCGAAAATTACACTGCAGGAGACCGAAGGAATTTTTTCGAAAAATGTCCAAAATTTCCCCTTTTTAAAATTCGATAATTATGGTATAATATTACCATTTATAAACATATATTGTGTTACTATCATATTATAGAGCCAGAGTAACTAGTTATGTCAAAAAATAAAAGGGTCGAAATTTTGACATTTTTCGAAAATTACACTGCAGGGGACCGAAGGAATTTTTTCGAAAAATGTCCAAAATTTCAGCTTTTTAAAATTCGATAATTATACTATAATATTACCATTTATGCACATATATTGTGTTAATATCATCTTATAGAGCCAGAGTAACTAGTTGTGTAAAAAAAGAAAAAGGTCTAAATTTTGACATTTTTCGAAAAATTCACTGCGGGGGACCAAAGGAATTTTTTCAAAAAATGTCAAAAATTTCCACCTTTTAAACTTCAATAATTATGCTATAATATTGCAATTTATGTACATATATTGTGTTAACATAATCTTATGAAGCCATAAAAACTAGTTATATCAAAAAATAAAAGGGTCAACATTTTGACATTTTTCGAAAATTACACTGCAGGGGACCGAATGAATTTTTTCGAAAAATGTCCAAAATTTCCCCTTTTTAAAATTCGATAATTATGGTATAATATTACCATTTATGCACATATATTGTGTTAATATCATATTATAGAGCCAGAGTAACTAGTTATGTCAAAAAATAAAAGGGTCGAAATTTTGACATTTTTCGAAAATTACACTGCAGGGGACCGAAAGAATTTTTTCGAAAAATGTCCAAAATTTCCCCTTTTTAAAATTCGATAATTATGGTATAATATTACCATTTATGCACATATATTGGGTTAATATCATATTATAGAGCCAGAGTAACTAGTTATGTTAAAAAATAAAATGGTCGAAATTTGACCATTTTTTGAAAATTACACTGCGAGGAACCAAAGAATTTTTTTAGAAAAATGGCAAAAATTTCCACTTTTTAACTTTCGATAATTATGCTATAATATTGCGAATGATGCACATATATAGTGTTAACATCATCTTATAGAGCCATAGTAACTAGTTATGTCAAAAAATAAAAGGGTCGAAATTTGGCCATTTTACGAAAATTTTTCGGCGGGGGACCAAAGAAATTTTGTAGAAATATTACAAAAATGTCCACTTTTTAAAATTCAATAATTAAGCTATAATATTGCAATTTATGCACATATATTGTGTTGACATTCTCTTAAGGAGCCATAAAAACTAGTTATGTCAAAAAATAAAAGGGTCAGAATTTGACCATTTTTCGAAAATTTCACTGCGGGGGACCGAAGGAATTTTTTTTTTAAATGTCAAAAATTTCCACTTTTTAAACTTCAATAATTATGCTATAATATTGCCATTTATGCACATAAATTGTAGTAACATCATCTCATAGAGTCATAGTAACTAGTTGTGTAAAAAAATAAAAAGGTCTAAATTTTGACATTTTTCGAAAAATTCACTGCGGGGGACCAATGAAATTTTTTCAAAAAATGTCAAAAATTTCCACTTTTTAAAATTCAATAATTATGCTATAATATTGCAATTTATGCACATATATTGTGTTAACATAATCTTATAAACCCATAATACCTAGTTGTGTAAAAAAATAAAAAGGTCTAAATTTTGACATTTTTCGAAAAATTCACTGCGGGGGACCAAAGGAATTTTTTAGAAAAATGGCAAAAATTTCCACTTTTTAAAATTCAATAATTATGCTATAATATTGCAATTTATGCACATATATTGTGTTAACATTCTCTTATGGAGCCATAAAAACTAGTTATGTCAAAAAATAAAAGGGTCAGAATTTGACCATTTTTCGAAAATTTCACTGCGGGGGACCGAAGGAATTTCTTTTAAAAATGTCAAAAATTTCCACTTTTTAAACTTCAATAATTATGCTATAATATTGCCATTTATGCACATAAATTGTAGTAACATCATCTCATAGAGTCATAGTAACTAGTTGTGTAAAAAAATAAAAAGGTCTAAATTTTGACATTTTTCGAAAAATTCACTGCGGGGGACCAAAGGAATTTTTTCGAAAAATGGCAAAAATTTCCACTTTTTAAAATTCAATAATTATGCTATAATTTTGCAATTTATTCACATATATTGTGTTAACATAATCTTATGAAGCCATAAAAACTATTTATGTCAAAAAATAAAAGGGTTAGAATTTGACAATTTTTTGAAAATTTGACTGCGGGGGACCGAAGGAATTTTTTCAAAAAATGTCAAAAATTTCCACTTTTTAAACATCAATAATTATACTATAATATTGCCATTTATGCACATAAATTTTAGTAACATCATCTTATAGAGCAATAGTTACTAGTTGTGTAAAAAAATAAAAATGTCAAAATTTTGAAATTTTTCGAAAAATTCACTGCGAGGGACATAAGGATTTTTTTCGAAAAATGGCAAAAATGTCCAATTTTTAAAATTCAATAATTATGCTATAATATTGCAATTTATGCACATATATTGTGTTAACATAATCTTATGAAGCCATAAAAACTAGTTATGTCAAAAAATAAAAGGGTCGAAATTTTGACATTTTTCGAAAATTACACTGCAGGAGACCGAAGGAATTTTTTCGAAAAATGTCCAAAATTTCAGCTTTTTAAAATTCGATAATTATACTATAATATTACCATTTATGCACATATATTGTGTTAATATCATCTTATAGAGCCAGAGTAACTAGTTATGTTAAAAAATAAAATGGTCGAAATTTGACCATTTTTTGAAAATTACACTGCTGGGGACCAAAGAATTTTTTTTAGAAAAATGGCAAAAATTTCCAATTTTTAACTTTCAATAATTATGCTATAATATTGCGATTGATGCACATATATAGTGTTAACATCATCTTATAGAGCCATAGTAACCAGTTTTGTAAAAAAATAAAAAGGCCTAAATGTTGACATTTTTCCGAAAAATTCACTGCGAGGGACCAAAGGAATTTTTTCAAAAAATGGCAAAAATTTCCACTTTTTAAAATTCAATAATTATGCTATAATATTGCAATTTATACACATATATTGTGTTAACATAATCTTATGAAGCCATAAAAACTAGTTATGTCAAAAAATAAAAGGGTCAGAATTTGACAATTTTTCGAAAATTTCACTGCGGGGGACAGAAGGAATTTTTTCCAAAAATGTCAAAAATTCCACTTTTTAAACTTCAATAATTATGCTATAATATTGTTATTTATGCACATAAATTGTAGTAACATTATCTTATAGAGCCAAAGTAACTAGTTGTGTAAAAAAATAAAAAGGTCTAAATTTTGACATTTTTCGAAAAATTCACTGCGGGGGACCAAAGGAACTTTTTCGAAAAATGGCAAAAATTTCCACTTTTTAAAATTCAATGATTATGCTATAATATTGCAATTTATGCACATATATTGTGTTAACATAATCTTATAAAGCCATAAAAACTAGTTATGTCAAAAAATAAAATGGTCAGAATTTGACCATTTTTCGAAAATTTCACTGCGGGGGACCCAAGGAATTTTTTCAAAAAATTTCAAAAATTTTCACTTTTAAAACTTCAATAATTATGCTATAATATTGCCATTTATGCACATAAATTGTAGTAACGTCTTCTTATAGAGCCATAGTAAGTAGTTGTGTAATAAAAAAAAAAGGTCTAAATTTTGACATTTTTCGAAAAATTCACTGCGGTGGACCAAAGGAATTTTTTCAAAAAATGGAAAAAATGTCCAATTTTTAAAATTCGATAATTATGCTATAATATTGCCATTTATTTGGTTAACATTATCTTATAGAGCCATAATAACTAGTTATGTCAAAAAATCAAAGGGTCGAAATTTTGACATTCTTCGAAAATTACACTGCAGGGGACCGAAGGAATTTTTTTCGAAAAATGTCCAAAATTTCCCCTTTTTAAACTTCAATAATTATGCTATAATATTGCCATTTATGCACATATATTGTGGTAACATCATCTTATAGAGCCATAGTAACTAGTTGTGTAAAAAAATAAAAAGGTCTAAATTTTGCTATTTTTCGAAAATTTCACTACGGGGGACCAAAGGAATTTTTTCGAAAAATGGCAAAAATGTCCACTTTTTAAAATTCTTATCTTTTAGAGCCATAATAACTAGCTATGTTAAAAAATAAAAGGGTCGAAATTTGGCTATTTTTCGAAAATTACACTGCGGGGGACCAAAGAAATTTTTTTTAAAAATGTCAAAAAATTTCACTTTTTAAACTTCAATAATAATGCTATAATATTGTCATTTATGCACATATATTTTGTTAACGTCATCTTATAGAGCCATAATAACTAGTTATGTAAAAAAATAAAAGGGTCGAAATTTGGCCATTTTAGAAAAATTACACTGCGGGGGACCGAAGGAATTTTTCCGAAAAATGTCAAAAATTTCCACTTTTTAAATTTCGATAATTAGGCTATAATATTGCCATTTATGCACATATATTGTGTTAACATCATCTTATAGAGGTGTAGTAACTAGTTATGTCAAAAAATGAAAGGGTCGAAATTTGACCATTTTTTGAAAATTACACTGCGAGGAACCAAAGAAATTTTGTAGAAAAATTGCAAAAATGTCGACTTTTTAAAATTCAATAATTATGCTATAATATTGCAATTTATGCACATATATTGTGTTAACATCATCTTATGGAGCCATAAAAACTAATTATGTCAAAAAATAAATGGGTCAGAATTTGATCATTTTTCGAAAATTTCACTGCGGGGGACAGAAGGAATTTTTTAAAATAATGTCAAAAATTTCCACTTTTTAAACTTTAATAATTATGCTATAATATTGCCATTTATGCACATATATTGTGGTAACATCATCTTATAGAGCCATAGTAACTAGTTGTGTAAACAAATAAAAAGGTCTAAATTTTGCTATTTTTCGAAAAATGGCAAAAAAATCCACTTTTTAAAATTCGATAATTATAATATAATATTGTCATTTATTCACATTTATTTGGTTAACATCATCTTATAGAGCCATAATAACTAGTTATGTCAAAAAATAAAAGGGTCGAAATTTGGCCATTTTTCGAAAATTACACTGCGGGGGACCGAAGAAATTTTTTTTTTAAATGTCTAAAATTTCCACTTTTTAAACTAAAATAATTATGCTATAATATTGCCATTTATGCACATAAATTGTAGTAACATCATCTTATAGAGCCATAGTAACTAGTTATGTCAAAAAATAAAAGGGTCGAAATTTGGCCATTTTACGAAAATTTTTCGGCGGAGGACAAAAGAAATTTTGTAGAAATATTTCAAAAATGTCCAATTTTTAAAATTCAATAATTATGCTATAATATTGCAATTTATGCACATATATTGTGTTAACATAATCTTATGAAGCCATAAAAACTAGTAATGTCAAAAAATAAAAGGGTCGAAATTTGGCCATTTTACGAAAATTTTTCGGCGGGGGACCAAAGAAATTTTGTAGAAATATTTCAAAAATGTCCACTTCTTAAATATCAATAATTATGCTATAATATTGCAATTTATGCACATATATTGTTTTAACATAATCTTATGAAGCCATAAAAACTAGTAATGTCAAAAAATATAAAGGTTGACCATTTTTCGAAAATTTCACTGCGGGGGACCGAAGGAATTTTTTCAAAAAATGTCAAAAATTTCCACTTTTTAAACTTCAATAATTATGCTATAATATTGCCATTTATGCACATAAATTGTAGTAACATCATCTAATAGAGCCATAGTAACTAGTTGTGTAAAAAAATAAAATGGTCTAAATTTAGCTATTTTTCGAAAATTTCACTACGGGGGACCAAAGAAATTTTGTAGAAATATTTCAAAAAAGGCCAATTTTTAAAATTCAATAATTATGCTATAATATTGCAATTTATGCACATATATTGTGTTAACATAATCTTATGAAGCCATAAAAACTAGTAATGTCAAAAAATATAAAGGTTGACCATTTTTCGAAAATTTCACTGCGGGGGACCGAAGGAATTTTTTCAAAAAACGTCCAAAATTTCCACTTTTTAAACTTCAATAATTATTCTATAATATTGTCATTTATGCACATATATTGTCGTAACGTGTAGATATCATCTTATAGAAACAGAGTAACTAGTTATGTTAAAAAATAAATCGATCGACATTTTTTCTATTTTTCGAAAATTTCACGGCAGGAGACCCAAGGAATTGTTCAAAAAATGTCCAAAATTTTCAATTTTTAAACTTCAAGATTTATGCTATAATATTGCCATTTATGCACATATATTGTGGTAACATCATCTTATAGAGCCATAGTAACTAGTTATTACAAAAAATAAAAGGGTCGAAAATTGGCCATTTTACGAAAATTTTACTGCGGGGACCAAAGGAATTTTTTCGAAAAATGTCAAAAATTTCCACTTTTTAGACTTCAATAATAATGCTATAATATTGTCATTTATGCACATATATTTTGTTAACGTCATCTTATAGAGCCATAAAAACTAATTTTGTCAAAAAATAAATGGGTCGAAATTTGGCCATTTTAGGAAAATTACACTGCGGGGGACCGAAGGAAATTTTTTTTTAAATGTCAAAAATGTCCACTTTTTAAACTTCAATAATTATGCTATAATATTGCCATTTATGCACATATATTGTGGTAACAGCATCTTATAGAGCCATAGTAACTAGTTGTGTAAAAAAATAAAAAGGTCTCAATTTTGCTACTTTTCGATCGGTCGAAATTTGACCATTTTTTGAAAATTACACTGCGAGGAAACAAAGAAATTTTGTAGAAAAATTGCAAAAATGTCGACTTTTTAAAATTCAATAATTATGCTATAATATTGCAATTTATGCACATGTGTTAACATCATCTTATGGAGCCATAAAAACTAATTTTGTCAAAAAATAAATGGGTCAGAATTTGATCATTTTTCGAAAATTTCACTGCGAGGGACAGAAGGAATTTTTTAAAATAATGTCAAAAATTTCCACTTTTTAAACTTTAATAATTATGCTATAATATTGCCATTTATGCACATATATTGTGGTAACATCATCTTATAGAGCCATAGTAACTAGTTGTGTAAAAAATTAAAAAGGTCGAAATTTTGCTATTTTTCGAAAAATGGCAAAAATGTCCACTTTTTAAAATTCGATAATTATAATATAATATTGTCATTTATTCACATTTATTTGGTTAACATCATCTTATAGAGCCATAATAACTAGTTATGTCAAAAAATAAAAGGGTCGAAATTTGGCCATTTTTTGAAAATTACACTGCGGGGGCACCGAAGAAATTTTTTTTTTAAATGTCAAAAATTTCCACTTTTTAAACTAAAATAATTATGCTATAATATTGCCATTTATGCACATAAATTGTAGTAACATCATCTTATAGAGCCATAGTAACTAGTTATGTCAAAAAATAAAAGGGTCGAAATTTGGCCATTTTACGAAAATTTTTCGGCGGGGGACCAAAGAAATTTTGTAGAAATATTTCAAAAATGTCCAATTTTTAAAATTCAATAATTATGCTATAATATTGCAATTTATGCACATATATTGTGTTAACATAATCTTATGAAGCCATAAAAACTAGTAATGTCAAAAAATAAAAGGGTCGAAATTTGGCCATTTTACGAAAATTTTTCGGCGGGGGACCAACGAAATTTTGTAGAAATATTTCAAAATGTCCACTTCTTAAAATTCAATAATTATGCTATAATATTGTGTTAACATAATCTTATGAAGCCATAAAAACTGACCATTTTTCGAAAATTTCACTTCGGGGGACCGAAAGAATTTTTACAAAAAATGTCAAAAATTTTCACTTTTTATACTTCAATAATTATGCTATAATATTGCCATTTATGCACATAAATTGTAGTAACATCATCTTATAGAGCCATAGTAACTAGTTGTGTAAAAAGAAAAGGTCTAAATTTTGACATTTTTCGAAAAATTTACTGCGGGGGACCAAAGGAATTTTTTCGAAAAATGGCAAAAATGTCCAATTTTTAAAATTCGATAATTATGCTATAATATTGTCATTTATGCACATTTATTTGGTTAACATCATCTTATAGAGCCATAATAACTAGTTATGTCAAAAAATAAAAGGGTTGAAATTTTGACATTTTTTGAAAATTACACTGCAGGGGACCGAAGGAATTTTTTTCGAAAAATTTCAAAAATTTCCTCTTTTTAAAATTCGATAATTATGCTATAATATTACCATTTATGCACATATATTGTGTTAATATCATCTTATAGAGCCAGAGTAACTAGTTATGTTAAAAAATAAAAGGGTCGAAATTTGACCATTTTTTGAAAATTACACTGCGGGGGACCAAAGAATTTTTTTCGAAAAATGGCAAAAATTTCCACTTTTCAACTTTCGATATTTATGCTATAATATTGCGATTGATGCACATATATAGTGTTAACATCATCATATAGAGCCATAGTAACTAGTTATGTCAAAAAATTAAACGGTCGAAATTTGGCAATTTTTCCAAAATTTCACTGCGGGGGACCGAAGTAATTTTTCGAAAAATGGCAAAAATTTCCAATTTTTAAAATTCCATAATTATGCTATAATATTGCCATTTATGCACATATATTGTGGTAACATCATCTTGTAGAGCCATAGTAACTAGTTGGGTAAAAAAATAAAAAGGTCTAAATTTGGCAATTTTTTGAAAATTTCACTGCGGGGAACCAAAAGAATTTTTTCGAAAAATGGCAAAAATTTCCACTTTTTAAAATTCCATAATTATGCTATAATATTGTCATTTATGCATATTTATTATTATATTGTGGTAACATCATCTTGTAGAGCCATAGTAACTAGTTGGGTAAAAAAATAAAAGGGTCAGAATTTGACCATTTTTCGAAAATTTCACTGCGGGGGACCGAAGGAATTTTTTCAAAAAATGTCAAAAATTTCCACTTCATAAACTTTAATAATTATGCTATAATATTGCCATTTATGCACATAAATTATGTTAACATAATCTTATGAAGCCATAAAAACTAGTTATGTCAAAAATAAAAGGGTCAGAATTTGACCATTTTTCGAAAATTTCACTGCGGGGGACAGAAGGAATTTTTTCCAAAAATGTCAAAAATTTCCACTTTTTAAACTTCAATAATTATGCTATAATATTGCCATTTATGAATATAAATTGTAGTAACATCATCTTATAGAGCCATAGTAGTAACTAGTTGTGTAAAAAAATAAAAAGGTCTAAATTTTGACATTTTTCGAAAATTTCACTGCGGGGGAAAAAAGGAATTTTTTCGAAAAATGTCAAAAATTTCCACTTTTTAAAATTCAATAATTATGCTATAATATTGCAATTCATGCACATATATTGTGTTAACATAATCTTATGAAGCCATAAAAACTAGTTATGTTAAAAAATAAAAGGGTCAGAATTTGACCATTTTTCGAAAATTTCACTGCGGGGGACCGAAGGAATTTTTTCAAAAAATGTCAACAATTTCCACTTTTAAAAATTCCATAATTATGCTATAATTTTGTCATTTATGCATATTTATTTGGTTAATATCATCTTATAGAGCCATAAAAACTAGTTATGTCAAAAAATTTGGCAATTTTTAGAAAATTTCACTGCCGGTGGGACCGAAGGAATTTTTTCGAAAAACTTCCAAAATTTCCACTTTTTAAACTTCAATAATTATTCTATAATATTGTCATTTATGCACATATATTGTCGTAACGTGTAAATATCATCTTATAGAACCAGAGTAACTAGTTATGTTAAAAAATAAATGGGTCGACATTTGTTCTATTTTTCGAAAATTTCAAGGCAGGAGACCCTAGGAATTGTTAAAAAAATGTCCAAAATTTCCACTTTTTAAACTTCAAGAATTATGCTATAATATTGCCATTAATGCACATATATTGTGGTAACATCATCTTATAGAGCCATAGTAACTAGTTATTACAAAAAATAAGATGGTCGAAATTTGGCCATTTTATGAAAATTTTACTGCGGGGGACAAAAGGAATTTTTTCGAAAAATGTCAAAAATTTCCACTTTTTTAATTTCGATAATTATGCTATAATATTGCCATTTATGCACATATATACTGTTAACATCATCTTATAGAGCCGTAGTAACTAGTTATGTCAAAAAATAAATGGGTCAGAATTTGATCATTTTCTAAAATTTCACTGCGGGGGACCGAAGAAAATTTTTTTTTAAATGTCAAAAATTTCCACTTTTTAAACTTCAATAATTATGCTATAATATTGCCATTTATGCACATATATTGTGGTAACATCATCTTATAGAGCCATAGTAACTAGTTGTGTAAAAAAATAAAAAGGTCTAAATTTTGCTATTTTTCGAAAATTTCACTGCGGGGGACCAAAGGAATTTTTTCGAAAAATGGCAAAAATGTCCACTTTTTAAAATTCGATAATTATGCTATAATATTGTCATTTATTCACATTTATTTGGTTAACATCATCTTATAGAGCCATAATAACTAGTTATGTTAAAAAATAAAAGGGTCGAAAATTGGCCATTTTTCGAAAATTGAACTGCGGGGGACCGAAGAAATTTTTTTTTTAAATGTCAAAAAATTTCACTTTTTAAACTTCAATAATTATGCTATAATATTGCCATTTATGGACATAAATTGTGTTAACATAATCTTATGAAGCCATAAAAACTAGTTATGTCAAAAAATAAAAGGGTCAGAATTTGACCATTTTTCGAAAATTTCACTGCGGGGGACAGAAGGAATTTTTTCCAAAAATGTCAAAAAATTTCCACTTTTTGAACTTCAATAATTATGGTATAATATTGCCATTTATGCACATAAATTGTAGTAACATCATCTTATAGAGCCATAGTAGTAACTAGTTGTGTAAAAAAATAAAAAGGTCTAAATTTTGACATTTTTCGAAAATTTCACTGCCGGGGAAAAAAGGAATTTTTTCGAAAAATGTCAAAAATTTCCACTTTATAAAATTCAATAATTATGCTATAATATTGCAATTCATGCACATATATTGTGTTAACATAATCTTATGAAGCCATAAAAACTAGTTATGTTAAAAAATAAAAGGGTCAGAATTTGACCATTTTTCGAAAATTTCACTGCGGGGGACCAAAGGAATTTTTTCAAAAAATGTCAAAAATTTCCACTTTTAAAAATTCCATAATTATGCTATAATTTTGTCATTTATGCATATTTATTTGGTTAATATCATCTTATAGAGCCATAAAAACTAGTTATGTCAAAAAATAAAAGGGTCGAAATTTGGCAATTTTTAGAAAATTTCACAAAAATTTCCACTTTTTTAATTTCGATAATTATGCTATAATATTGCCATTTATGCACATATATACTGTTAACATCATCTTATAGACCGAAGGAATTTTTTCGAAAAACGTCCAAAATTTCCACTTTTTAAACTTCAATAATTATTCTATAATATTGTCATTTATGCACATATATTGTCGTAACGTGTAAATATCATCTTATAGAACCAGAGTAACTAGTTATGTTAAAAAATAAATGGGTCGACATTTGTTCTATTTTTCGAAAATGTCACTGCGGGGGACCAAAGGAATTTTTTCAAAAAATGTCAAAAATTTCCACTTTTAAAAATTCCATAATTATGCCATAATTTTGTCATTTATGCATATTTATTTGGTTA
Source organism: Antedon bifida (assembly GCF_963402885.1). Taxonomy (NCBI): domain Eukaryota; kingdom Metazoa; phylum Echinodermata; class Crinoidea; order Comatulida; family Antedonidae; genus Antedon; species Antedon bifida. The sequence goes on from NC_136236.1 coordinate 11,428,163, forward strand.
ATATCATCTTATAGAGCCATAAAAACTAGTTATGTCAAAAAATAAAGGGGTCGAAATTTGGCAATTTTTAGAAAATTTCACTGCCGGTGGGACCGAAGGAATTTTTTCGAAAAACGTCCAAAATTTCCACTTTTTAAACTTCAATAATTATTCTATAATATTGTCATTTATGCACATATATTGTCGTAACGTGTAAATATAATCTTATAGAACCAGAGTAACTAGTTATGTTAAAAAATAAATGGGTCGACATTTGTTCTATTTTTCGAAAATTTCACGGCAGGAGACCCTAGGAATTGTTAAAAAAATTTCCAAGATTTCCACTTTTTAAACTTCAATAATTATGCTATAATATTGCAATTTATGCACATATATTGTGGTAACATCATCTTATAGAGCCATTGTAACTAGTTATTACAAAAAATAAAAGGGTCGAAATTTGGCCATTTTACGAAAATTTCACTGCGGGGGACCAAAGGAATTTTTTCGAAAAATGGCAAAAATGTCCACTTTTTAAAATTCGATAATTATGCTATAATATTGTTATTTATTCACATTTCGTTGGTTAACATCATCTTATAGAGCCATAATAACTAGTTATGTCAAAATATAAAAGGGTCAAAATTTGGCAAATTTTCGAAAATTTCACTGCGTGGGGACTGAAGGAATTTTTGCGAAAAATGTTCAAAATTGAAACTTTTTAATCTTCAATAATAATGCTATAATATTGTCATTTATGCACATATATCTTGTTAACATCATCTTATAGAGTCATAATAACAAGTTATGTCAAAAAGCAAAAGGGTCAAAATTTGGCCGTTTTTCGAAAATTACACAGCGGGGGACCGAAGGAATTTTTTTCGAAAAATGTCAAAAATTTCAACTTTTTAAATTTCGATAATTATGCTATAATATTGCCATTTATGCACATATATTGTGTTAACATCATCTTATAGAGCTGTTAGTAACTAGTTATGTCAAAAAATAAAAGGGTCGAAATTTGACCATTTTTTGAAAATTACACTGCGGGGGACCAAAGAAATTTTGTAGAAAAATGTCAAAAATGTCGACTTTTTAAATTTCAATAATTATGCTATAATAATGCAATCTATGCACATATATTGTGTTAACATCATCTTATGGAGCCATAAAAACTAATTATGTCAAAAAATAAATGGGTCAGAATTTAATCATTTTTCGAAAATTTCACTGCGGGGGACCGAAGAAATTTTTTTTAAAAATGTCAAAAATTTCCAATTTTTAAACTTCAATAATTATGCTATAATATTGCCATTTATTCACATATTTTGTGGTAACATCATCTTATAGAGCCATAGTAACTAGTTGTGCAAAAAAATAAAAAGGTCTAAATTTTGCTATTTTTCGAAAATTTCAACTTTTTAAATTTCGATAATTATGCTATAATATTGCCATTTATGCACATATATTGTGTTAACATCATCTTATAGAGCTGTAGTAACTAGTTATGTCAAAAAATAAAAGGTTCGAAATTTGACAAATTTTTGAAAATTACACTGCAGGGGACCAAAGAAATTTTGTAGAAAAATGTCAAAAATGTCGACTTTTTAAACTTCAATAATTATGCTATATTGTCATTTATGCACATATATTTTGTTAACATCATCTTATAGAGCCATAATAACTAGTTATGTCAAAAAATAGGGTCAAAATTTGGCAATTTTTCGAAAATTACACTGCGGGGGACCAAAGGAATTTTTTCGAAAAATGTCAAAAATTTCCACTTTTTTAATTTCGATAATTATGCTATAATATTGCCATTTATGCACATATATTGTGGTAACATCATCTTATAGAGCCATAGTAACTAGTTGTGTAAAAAAATAAAAAGGTCTAAATTTTGCTATTTTTCGAAAATTTCACTGCGGGGGACCAAAAGAATTTTTTCAAAAAATGGCAAAATGTCCACTTTTTAAAATTCGATAATTATGCTATAATATTGTCATTTATTCACATTTATTCACATTTATTTGGTTAACATCATCTTATAGAGCCATAATAACTAGTTATGTCAAAAAATAAAAGAGTCGAAATTTGGCAAATTTTCGAAAATATCACTAAGGAATTTTTTCGAAAAATGTTCAAAATTTCCCTTTTTAAACTTCAATAATTATGCTATAATATTGTCATTTATGCACATATATTTTGTTAACATCTTCTTATAGAGCCATAATAACTAGTTATGTCAAAAAATAAAAGGGTCAAAATTTGGCAATTTTTCGAAAATTAAACTACGGGGGACCAAAGGAAATTTTTCGAAAAATGTCAAAAATTTCCACTTTTTTAATTTCGATAATTATGCTATAATATTGCTATTAATGCACATATATACTGTTAACATCATCTTATAGAGCTGTAGTAACTAGTTATGTCAAAAAATAAATGGGTCAGAATTTGATCATTTTCTAAAATTTCACTGCGGGGGACCGAAGAAAATTTTTTTTTAAATGTCAAAAATTTCCACTTTTTAAACTTCAATAATTATGCTATAATATTGCCATTTATGCACATATATTGTGGTAACATCATCTTATAGAGCCATAGTAACTAGTTGTGTAAAAAAATAAAAAGGTATAAATTTTGCTATTTTTCGAAAATTTCACTGCGGGGGACCAAAAGAATTTTTTCAAAAAATGGCAAAATGTCCACTTTTTAAAATTCGATAATTATGCTATAATATTGTCATTTATTCACATTTATTCACTTCGATAAAAAATACTTCAATAATTATGCTATAATATTGCCATTTATGCACATATATTGTGGTAACATCATCTTATAGAGCCATAGTAACTAGTTGTGTAAAAAAATAAAAAGGTATAAATTTTGCTATTTTTCGAAAATTTCACTGCGGGGGACCAAAAGAATTTTTTCAAAAAATGGCAAAAATGTCCACTTTTTAAAATCTTATGGAGCCATAAAAACTAATTATGTCAAAAAATAAATGGGTCAGAATTTAATCATTTTTCGAAAATTTCACTGCGGGGGACCGAAGAAATTTTTTTTTAAATGTCAAAAATTTCCAATTTTTAAACTTCAATAATTATGCTATAATATTGCCATTTATTCACATATTTTGTGGTAACATCATCTTATAGAGCCATAGTAACTAGTTGTGCAAAAAAATAAAAGGTCTAAATTTTGCTATTTTTCGAAAATTTCAACTTTTTAAATTTCGATAATTATGCTATAATATTGTCATTTATTCACATTTATTTGGTTAACATCATCTTATAGAGCTATAATAACTAGTTATATCAAAAAATAAAAGGGTCGAAATTTGGCAAATTTTCGAAAATTTTACTGCGGGGGGACTGAAGGAATTTTTGCGAAAAATGTTCAAAATTTAAACTTTTTAAACTTCAATAATTATGCTATAATATTGCCATTTATGCACATATATTGTGGTAACATCATCTTATAGAGCCATAGTAACTAGTTGTGTAAAAAAATAAAAAGGTCTAAATTTTGCTGTTTTTCGAAAATTTCACTGCGGGGGACCAAAAGAATTTTTTCGAAAAATGGCAAAAATGACCACTTTTTAAAATTCGATAATTATGCTATAATATTGTCATTTATGCACATTTATTTGGTTAACATCATCTTATAGAGCCATAATAACTAGTTATGTCAAAAAATAAAAGAGTCGAAATTTGGCAAATTTTCGAAAATATCACTAAGGAATTTTTTCGAAAAATGTTCAAAATTTCCCTTTTTAAACTTCAATAATTATGCTATAATATTGTCATTTATGCACATATATTTTGTTAACATCATCTTATAGAGCCATAATAACTAGTTATGTCAAAAAATAAAAGGGTCAAAATTTGGCAATTTTTCGAAAATTACACTGCGGGGGACCAAAGGAATTTTTTCGAAAAATGTCAAAAATTTTCACTTTTTTAATTTCGATAATTATGCTATAATATTGCCATTTATGCACATATAATAACTGTTAACATCATCTTATAGAGCTGTAGTAACTAGTTATGTCAAAAAATAAATGGGTCAGAATTTGATCATTTTCTAAAATTTCACTGCGGGGGACCGAAGAAAATTTTTTTTTAAATGTCAAAAATTTCCACTTTTTAAACTTCAATAATTATGCTATAATATTGCCATTTATGCACATATATTGTGGTAACATCATCTTATAGAGCCATAGTAACTAGTTGTGTAAAAAAATAAAAAGGTCTAAATTTTGCTATTTTTCGAAAATTTCACTGCGGGGGACCAAAAGAATTTTTTCAAAAAATGGCAAAAATGACCACTTTTTAAAATTCGATAATTATGCTATAATATTGTCATTTATTCACATTTATTTGGTTAACATCATCTTATAGAGCCATAATAACTAGTTATATCAAACAATAAAAGGGTCGAAATTTGGCAAATTTTCGAAAATTTTACTGCGGGGGGACTGAAGGAATTTTTGCGAAAAATGTTCAAAATTTAAACTTTTTAAACTTCAATAATAATGCTATAATATTGTCATTTATGCACATACATTTTGTTAACGTCATCTTATAGAGCCATAATAACTAGTTATGTCAAAAAATAAAAGGGTCGAAATTTGGCCATTTTTCGAAAATTACACTGCGGGGGACCGAAAGAATTTAAACTTTTTAAACTTCAATAATTATGCTATAATATTGCCATTTATGCACATATATTGTGGTAACATCATCTTATAGAGCCATAGTAACTAGTTGTGTAAAAAAAATAAAAAGGTCTAAATTTTGCTGTTTTTCGAAAATTTCACTGCGGGGGACCAAAAGAATTTTTTCGAAAAATGGCAAAAATGACCACTTTTTAAAATTCGATAATTATGCTATAATATTGTCATTTATGCACATTTATTTGGTTAACATCATCTTATAGAGCCATAATAACTAGTTATGTCAAAAAATAAAAGAGTCGAAATTTGGCAAATTTTCGAAAATATCACTAAGGAATTTTTTCGAAAAATGTTCAAAATTTCCCTTTTTAAACTTCAATAATTATGCTATAATATTGTCATTTATGCACATATATTTTGTTAACATCATCTTATAGAGCCATAATAACTAGTTATGTCAAAAAATAAAAGGGTCAAAATTTGGCAATTTTTCGAAAATTACACTGCGGGGGACCAAAGGAATTTTTTCGAAAAATGTCAAAAATTTCCACTTTTTTAATTTCGATAATTATGCTATAATATTGCCATTTATGCACATATAATAACTGTTAACATCATCTTATAGAGCTGTAGTAACTAGTTATGTCAAAAAATAAATGGGTCAGAATTTGATAATTTTCTAAAATTTCACTGCGGGGGACCGAAGAAAATTTTTTTTTAAATGTCAAAAATTTCCACTTTTTAAACTTCAATAATTATGCTATAATATTGCCATTTATGCACATATATTGTGGTAACATCATCTTATAGAGCCATAGTAACTAGTTGTGTAAAAAAATAAAAAGGTCTAAATTTTGCTATTTTTCGAAAATTTCACTGCGGGGGACCAAAAGAATTTTTTCAAAAAATGGCAAAAATGACCACTTTTTTAAATTCGATAATTATGCTATAATATTGTCATTTATTCACATTTATTTGGTTAACATCATCTTATAGAGCCATAATAACTAGTTATATCAAAAAATAAAAGGGTCGAAATTTGGCAAATTTTCGAAAATTTTACTGCGGGGGGACTGAAGGAATTTTTGCGAAAAATGTTCAAAATTTAAACTTTTTAAACTTCAATAATAATGCTATAATATTGTCATTTATGCACATACATTTTGTTAACGTCATCTTATAGAGCCATAATAACTAGTTATGTCAAAAAATAAAAGGGTCGAAATTTGGCCATTTTTCGAAAATTACACTGCGGGGGACCGAAAAAATTTTTTCGAAAAGTGTCAACAATTTTCACTTTTTAAATTTCGATTATTATGCTATAATATTGCCATTTATGCACATATATTGTGTTAACATCATCTTATAGAGCTGTAGTAACTAGTTATGTCAAAAAATGAAAGGGTCGAAATTTGACCATTTTTTGAAAATTACACTGCGAGGAACCAAAGAAATTTTGTAGAAAAATTGCAAAAATGTCGACTTTTTAAAATTCAATAATTATGTTATAATATTGCAATTTATGCACATATATTGTATTAACATCATAACTAGTCGAAATGTGGGCATTTTTCGAAAATTACACTGCAGGGGACCGAAGGAATTTTTTCGAAAAATGTCAAAAATTTCCACTTTTTAAACTTTAATAATTGTGCTATAATATTACCATGTATGCACATATATTGTGGTAACATCATCTTATAGAGCCATAGTAACTAGTTGTGTAAAAAAAATAAAAAGGTCTAAATTTTGCTATTTTTCTAAAATTTCACTGCGGGGGACCAAAGGAATTTTTTTGAAAAATGGCAAAAATGTCCACTTTTTAAAATTCGATAATTATGCTATAATATTGTCATTTATTCACATTTCGTTGGTTAACATCATCTTATAGAGCCATAATAACTAGTTATGTCAAAATATAAAAGGGTCAAAATTTGGCAAATTTTCGAAAATTACACTGCGGGGGACCAAAGGAATTTTTTCGAAAAATGTCAACAATTTCCACTTTTTTAATTTCGATAATTATGCTATAATATTGCCATTTATGCACATATATACTGTTAACATCATCTTATAGAGCTGTAGTAACTAGTTATGTCAAAAAATAAATGGGTCAGAATTTGATCATTTTCTAAAATTTCACTGCGGGGGACCGAAGAAAATTTTTTTTAAATGTCAAAAATTTCCACTTTTTAAACTTCAATAATTATGCTATAATATTGCCATTTATGCACATATATTGTGGTAACATCATCTTATAGAGCCATAGTAACTAGTTGTGTAAAAAAATAAAAAGGTCTAAATTTTGCTATTTTTCGAAAATTTCACTGCGGGGGACCAAAAGAATTTTTTCAAAAAATGGCAAAAATGTCCACTTTTTAAAATTCGATAATTATGCTATAATTTTGTCATTTATTCACATTTATTTGGTTAACATCATCTTATAGAGCCATAATAACTAGTTATATCAAAAAATAAAAGGGTCGAAATTTGGCAAATTTTACTGCGGGGGGACTGAAGGAATTTTTGCGAAAAATGTTCAAAATTTAAACTTTTTAAACCTCAATAATAATGCTATAATATTGTCATTTATGCACATATATTTTGTTAACATCATCTTATAGAGTCGTAATAACAAGTTATGTCAAAAAGCAAAAGGGTCGAAATTTGGCCGTTTTTCGAAAATTACACAGCGGGGGACCGAAGGAATTTTTTCGAAAAATGTCAAAAATTTCAACTTTTTAAATTTCGATAATTATGCTATAATATTGCCATTTATGCACATATATTGTGTTAACATCATCTTATAGAGCTGTAGTAACTAGTTATGTCAAAAAATAAAAGGGTCGAAATTTGACCATTTTTTGAAAATTACACTGCGGGGGACCAAAGAAATTTTGTAGAAAAATGTCAAAAATGTCGACTTTTTAAAATTCAATAATTATGCTATAATATTGCAATCTATGCACATATATTGTGTTAACATCATCTTATGGAGCCATAAAAACTAATTATGTCAAAAAATAAATGGGTCAGAATTTAATCATTTTTCGAAAATTTCACTGCGGGGGACCGAAGAAATTTTTTTTAAAAATGTCAAAAATTTCCACTTTTTAAACTTCAATAATTATGCTATAATATTGCCATTTATTCACATATTTTGTGGTAACATCATCTTATAGAGCCATAGTAACTAGTTGTGCAAAAAAATAAAAAGGTCTAAATTTTGCTATTTTTCGAAAATTTCAACTTTTTAAATTTCGATAATTATGCTATAATATTGCCATTTATGCACATATATTGTGTTAACATCGTCTTATAGAGCTGTAGTAACTAGTTATGTCAAAAAATATAAGGTTCGAAATTTGACCATTTTTTGAAAATTACACTGCGGGGGACCAAAGAAATTTTGTAGAAAAATGTCAAAAATGTCGACTTTTTAAAATTCAATAATTATGCTATAATATTGCAATTTATGCACATATATTGTGTTAACATCATCTTATGGAGCCATAAAAACTAATTATGTCAAAAGATAAATGGGTCAGAATTTAATAATTTTTCGAAAATTTCACTGCGGGGGACCGAAGAAATTTTTTTTAAAAATGTCAAAAATTTCCACTTTTTAAACTTCAATAATTATGCTATAATATTGCCATTTATGCACATATATTGTGGTAACATCATCTTATAGAGCCATAGTAACTAGTTGTGTAAAAAAATAAAAAGGTCTAAATTTTGCTGTTTTTCGAAAATTTCACTGCGGGGGACCAAAGGCATTTTTTCGAAAAATGGCAAAAATGACCACTTTTTAAAATTCGATAATTATGCTATAATATTGTCATTTATGCACATTTATTTGGTTAACATCATCTTATAGAGCCATAATAACTAGTTATGTCAAAAAATAAAAGAGTCGAAATTTGGCAAATTTTCGAAAATATCACTAAGGAATTTTTTCGAAAAATGTTCAAAATTTCCCTTTTTAAACTTCAATAATTATGCTATAATATTGTCATTTATGCACATATATTTTGTTAACATCATCTTATAGAGCCATAATAACTAGTTATGTAAAAAAATAAAAAGGTCTAAATTTGGCAGTTTTTCGAAAATTTCACTGCGGTGGACCAAAAGAATTTTTTCAAAAAATGGCAAAAATTTCCACTTTTTAAAATTCGATAATTATGCTATAATATTGTCATTTATTCACATTTATTTGGTTAACATCATCTTATAGAGCCATAATAACTAGTTATATCAAAAAATAAAAGGGTCGAAATTTGGCAAATTTTCGAAAATTTTACTGAAGGAATTTTTGCGAAAAATGTTCAAAATTTAAACTTTTTAAACTTCAATAATAATGCTATAATATTGTCATTTATGCACATACATTTTGTTAACGTCATCTTATAGAGCCATAATAACTAGTTATGTCAAAAAATAAAAGGGTCGAAATTTGGCCATTTTTCGAAAATTACACTGCGGGGGACCGAAAGAATTTTTTCGAAAAGTGTCAAAAATTTTCACTTTTTAAATTTCGATTATTATGCTATAATATTGCCATTTATGCACATATATTGTGTTAACATCATCTTATAGAGCTGTAGTAACTAGTTATGTCAAAAAATGAAAGGGTCGAAATTTGACCATTTTTTGAAAATTACACTGCGAGGAACCAAAGAAATTTTGTAGAAAAATTGCAAAAATGTCGACTTTTTAAAATTCAATAATTATGCTATAATATTGCAATTTATGCACATATATTGTATTAACATCATCTTATGGAGCCATAAAAACTAATTATGTCAAAAAATAAATGGGTCAGAATTTGATCATTTTTCGAAAATTTCACTGCGGGGGACAGAAGGAATTTTTTAAAATAATGTCAAAAATTTCCACTTTTTATACTTCAATAATAATGCTATAATATTGCCATTTATGCACATATATTGTGGTAACATTATCTTATAGAGCCATAGTAACTAGTTGTGTAAAAAAATAAAAAGGTCTAAATTTTGCTATTTTTCTAAAATTTCACTGCGGGGGACCAAAGGAATTTTTTCGAAAAATGGCAAAAATGTCCACTTTTTAAAATTCGATATTTATAATATAATATTGTCATTTATTCACATTTATTTGGTTAACATTATCTTATAGAGCCATAATAACTAGTTATGTCAAAAAATAAAAGGGTCGAAATTTGGCCATTTTTCGAAAATTACACTGCAGGGGACCGAAGGAATTTTTTCGAAAAATGTCAAAAATTTCCACTTTTTAAACTTTAATAATTGTGCTATAATATTGCCATTTATGCACATATATTGTGGTAACATCATCTTATAGAGCCATAGTAACTAGTTGTGTAAAAAAAATAAAAAGGTCTAAATTTTGCTATTTTTCTAAAATTTCACTGCGGGGGACCAAAGGAATTTTTTCGAAAAATGGCAAAAATGTCCACTTTTTAAAATTCGATAATTATGCTATAATATTGTCATTTATTCACATTTCGTTGGTTAACATCATCTTATAGAGCCATAATAACTAGTTATGTCAAAATATAAAAGGGTCAAAATTTGGCAAATTTTCGAAAATTTCACTGCGTGGGGACTGAAGGAAATTTTGCGAAAATTGTTCAAAATTGAAACTTTTTAATCTTCAATAATAATGCTATAATATTGTCATTTATGTACATATATTGTGTTAACATCATCTTATAGAGTCATAATAACAAGTTATGTCAAAAAGCAAATGGGTCAAAAATTGGCCGTTTTTCGAAAATTACACAGCGGGGGACCGAAGGAATTTTTTCGAAAAATTTCAAAAATTTCAACTTTTTAAATTTCGATAATTATGCTATAATATTGCCATTTATGCACATATATTGTGTTAACATCATCTTATAGAGCTGTAGTAACTAGTTATGTCAAAAAATAAAAGGGTCGAAATTTGACCATTTTTTGAAAATTACACTGCGGGGGACCAAAGAAATTTTGTAGAAAAATGTCAAAAATGTCGACTTTTTAAAATTCAATAATTATGCTATAATATTGCAATTTATGCACATATATTGTGTTAACATCATCTTATGGAGCCATAAAAACTAATTATGTCAAAAAATAAATGGGTCAGAATTTAATCATTTTTCGAAAATTTCACTGCGTGGGACCGAAGAAATTTTTTTTTAAATGTCAAAAATTTCCAATTTTTAAACTACAATAATTATGCTATAATATTGCCATTTATTCACATATATTGTGGTAACATCATCTTATAGAGCCATAGTAACTAGTTGTGTAAAAAAATAAAAAGGTCTAAATTTTGCTATTTTTCGAAAATTTCAACTTTTTAAATTTCGATAATTATGCTATAATATTGCCATTTATGCACATATATTGTGTTAACATCATCTTATAGAGCTGTAGTAACTAGTTCTGTCAAAAAATAAAAGGTTCGAAATTTGACCATTTTTTGAAAATTACACTGCGGGGGACCAAAGAAATTTTGTAGAAAAATGTCAAAAATGTCGACTTTTTAAAATTCAATAATTATGCTATAATATTGCAATTTATGCACATATATTGTGTTAACATCATCTTATGGAGCCATAAAAATTAATTATGTCAAAAAATAAATGGGTCAGAATTTAATCATTTTTCGAAAATTTCACTGCGGGGGACCGAAAAATTTTTTTTTTTTAAATTTCTAAAATTTCCACTTTTTAAACTTCAATAATTATGCTATAATATTGCCATTTATGCTTATATATTGTGGTAACATCATCTTATAGAGCCATAGTAACTAGTTGTGTAAAAAAATAAAAAGGTCTAAATTTTGCTGTTTTTCGAAAATTTCACTGCGGGGGACCAAAGGAATTTTTTCGAAAAATGGCAAAAATGACCACTTTTTAAAATTCAATAATTATGCTATAATATTGTCATTTATGCACATTTATTTGGTTAACATCATCTTATAGAGCCATAATAACTAGTTATGTCAAAAAATAAAAGAGTCGAAATTTGGCAAATTTTCGAAAATATCACTAAGGAATTTTTTCGAAAAATGTTCAAAATTTCCCTTTTTAAACTTCAATAATTATGCTATAATATTGTCATTTATGCACATATATTTTGTTAACATCATCTGATAGAGCCATAATAACTAGTTATGTCAAAAAATAAAAGGGTCAAAATTTGGCCATTTTTCGAAAATTACACTGCGCGGGACCGAAGGAATTTTTTCGAAAAATATCAAAAATGTCCACTTTTTTAAATTTCGATAATTATGCTATAATATTGCCATTTATGCACATATATACTGTTAAAATCATCTTATAGAGCCGTAGTAACTAGTTATGTCAAAAAATAAAATGGTCAAAACTTGACCATTTTTTTGAAAATTACACTGCGGGTGGCTAAAGAAATTTTGTAGAAAAATTGCAAAAATGTCCACTTTTTAAAATTCAATAATTATGCTATAATATTGCAATTTATGCACATATGTGACCCGATCTGGCAAAACTCTACATTTGTCGGAAATTTTAATTTTGTATTTTTTTTATATATATTTGAATCATAAGCTTTGTAGTGGTTTTTATTTCATAAAAATTGAGTAAATATTTAAAAAGTTATTACATTTTAAAAACTTACAAATCATTCAATTAGTTTACGAGAAAATCGCGTTTGAAGTTTGCAATGAAATTCTTTTTGATACGCGCTGAAAACTCACTCCGTTGCAACGCGGTATTTTTGTCTAAGGCACAATGACGTCATACCAGGAAGTGTGTGCGGTATAATAGCAGCGTGCACATCATAGTCAATTTGACCGATTTCAGACGCCGTTTTAACCTATTTAGTCACTCGAATTAACTGTTTTGCAATATTGAAAAGCAGCATTATAACGTCAAGCTTATTTTAACTGGTTTCGGAGGTGTTTACGATATTAACAGCGAAAAACCAAGCAGGCCTAGGCCTAGCTAGGCCTATTCAGATTTTCGCCGTCATCGCCTGTAAGACCTACTGTCACTGATGCCATGGGTGTTCATCTGTTCATCAGGCCGTGTATGGCAGCGGTGCATCGACATTGGGGCTGGCGTTAGTAGTCAACTAGCCTAGACAAGTTTGGCGCCTTGCAGAGTCACAGCTTGCTAGCTACTAACATTGTATTGACGATTTAATACATTTGTTTTTTTTTTATAACGTGGAAGATTCGCTGTAATGTTTGGACTTGAATCCAATGAGTTTAAAAAACATTTAAGATGAAAGGACTGGACAATAAATTAAATAAATAATTAAGAGTCGATTGGATATATAAAATGTATAAAGAAAACTATTTATTGACAATAAAGCTAGGCCCAGTAGTAGTAGGCCTACAACCATAATAAAATTAAGACCTAGCCCAAAAAATTATAGAAAATACAATTGAATTTATGACGTGAATTGTTTTTGACTTTTACTATGGAATAAACAAATACAGGCTACAGCTATTGCAGAACACGCCGAACACTTTACTTTGAATATTAAAATTGTTTTTATTCCAATTTACGACATGCTGTGTGTAAAATGAAAATAACTTTTTACTTCCGCGCGTAGAGCGTATAACATCTAGCGCGTTGACCAATAACGTTTGTTATTGCGATGATGCGCCATAGCAACACACGCAGTTCGCTGTTCCAGAAACTTCGAAGAACCGAATTTTCTGAAATTATGTCATAGTAAATCAAAGTTTTCATTGGTTCCTTCTTTAAACTCCGCCCTAAAACTTCCATATTTGGAATGTCAAATGGATGAGCTTTATTTTGATGTGTGACCTTTCAACATTGTGCAGCGAACTGGCGATCAAAATGTCGTCAAACTCGGCAACTTTCAACTGAATTTACGCAAAATTTTAGCGTAGATCGATAAATTGTTAGGCTTGAGGAAAATAAATATTTTTAAAACACTCTTTTATCATAATTTTAATTAAATTTCGGGAGTTTAAATCAGGTAGACGTATTCTTAAATACTGAAATATTTCGAAAATGCAAAAACATGTAATCTGCCAGGGTTTTGGACGTATTTTGACTGATTACGTGAATTTTGAATTTCCGACAAAGAGAGGGTTTTGCGAGATGGGGTCACATATATTGTGTTAACATCATCTTATGGAGCCATAAAAACTAGTTATGTAAAAAAATAAATGGGTCAGAATTTAATCATTTTTCGAAAATTTCACTGCGGGGGACCAAAGAAATTTTTCGAAAAATGGCAATTTATATATTATGTTAACATAATCTTATGAAGCCATAAAAACTAGTCATGTCAAAAAAAAAAGGGTCAGAATTTGACCATTTTTCGAAAATTTTACTGCGGGGGGACTGAAGGAATTTTTTCAAAAAATGTCAAAAATTTCCACCTTTTAAACTTCAATAATTATGCTATAATATTGCAATTTATGCACATATATTGTGTTAACATAATCTTATGAAGCCATAAAAACTAGTTATGTCAAAAAATAAAAGGGTCGAAATTTTGACATTTTTCGAAAATTACACTGCGGGGGACCAAAGATTTTTTTTAGAAAAATTGCAAAAATTTCCACTTTTTAAAATTCAATAATTATGCTATAATATTGCGAATGATGCACATATATAGTGTTAACATCATCTTATAGAGCCATAGTAACTAGTTACTTCAAAAAATTTCCACTTTTTATTATACTATAATATTGCCATTTATGCACATAAATTTTAGTAACATCATCTTATAGAGCATTAGTTACTACTTGTGTAAAAAAATAAAAAGGTCTAAATTTTGACATTTTTCGAAAAATTCACTGCGGGGGACCAAAGGAATTTTTTCGAAAAATGGCAAAAATTTCCACTTTTTAAAATTCAATAATTATGCTATAATTTTGCAATTTATTCACATATATTGTGTTAACATAATCTTATGAAGCCATAAAAACTATTTATGTCAAAAAATAAAAGGGTTAGAATTTGACAATTTTTTGAAAATTTGACTGCGGGGGACCGAAGGAATTTTTTCAAAAAATGTCAAAAATTTCCACTTTTTAAACATCAATAATTATACTATAATATTGCCATTTATGCACATAAATTTTAGTAACATCATCTTATAGAGCAATAGTTACTAGTTGTGTAAAAAAATAAAAAGGTCTAAATTTTGACATTTTTCGAAAAATTCACTGCGAGGGACATAAGGATTTTTTTCGAAAAATGGCAAAAATGTCCAATTTTTAAAATTCAATAATTATGCTATAATATTGCAATTTATGCACATATATTGTGTTAACATAATCTTATGAAGCCATAAAAACTAGTTATGTCAAAAAATAAAAGGGTCGAAATTTTGACATTTTTCGAAAATTACACTGCAGGAGACCGAAGGAATTTTTTCGAAAAATGTCCAAAATTTCAGCTTTTTAAAATTCGATAATTATACTATAATATTACCATTTATGCACATATATTGTGTTAATATCATCTTATAGAGCCAGAGTAACTAGTTGTGTAAAAAAATAAAAAGGTCTAAATTTTGCTATTTTTCGAAAATTTCACTACGGGGGACCAAAGGAATTTTTTCGAAAAATGGCAAAAATGTCCACTTTTTAAAATTCTTATCTTTTAGAGCCATAATAACTAGCTATGTTAAAAAATAAAAGGGTCGAAATTTGGCTATTTTTCGAAAATTACACTGCGGGGGACCGAAGAAATTTTTTTTAAAAATGTCAAAAAATTTCACTTTTTAAACTTCAATAATAATGCTATAATATTGTCATTTATGCACATATATTTTGTTAACGTCATCTTATAGAGCCATAATAACTAGTTATGTAAAAAAATAAAAGGGTCGAAATTTGGCCATTTTAGAAAAATTACACTGCGGGGGACCGAAGGAATTTTTCCGAAAAATGTCAAAAATTTCCACTTTTTTAAATTTCGATAATTATGCTATAATATTGCCATTTATGCACATATATTGTGTTAACATCATCTTATAGAGGTGTAGTAACTAGTTATGTCAAAAAATGAAAGGGTCGAAATTTGACCATTTTTTGAAAATTACACTGCGAGGAACCAAAGAAATTTTGTAGAAAAATTGCAAAAATGTCGACTTTTTAAAATTCAATAATTATGCTATAATATTGCAATTTATGCACATATATTGTGTTAACATCATCTTATGGAGCCATAAAAACTAATTATGTCAAAAAATAAATGGGTCAGAATTTGATCATTTTTCGAAAATTTCACTGCGGGGGACAGAAGGAATTTTTTAAAATAATGTCAAAAATTTCCACTTTTTAAACTTTAATAATTATGCTATAATATTGCCATTTATGCACATATATTGTGGTAACATCATCTTATAGAGCCATAGTAACTAGTTGTGTAAACAAATAAAAAGGTCTAAATTTTGCTATTTTTCGAAAAATGGCAAAAAAATCCACTTTTTAAAATTCGATAATTATAATATAATATTGTCATTTATTCACATTTATTTGGTTAACATCATCTTATAGAGCCATAATAACTAGTTATGTCAAAAAATAAAAGGGTCGAAATTTGGCCATTTTTCGAAAATTACACTTCGGGGGGACCGAAGAAATTTTTTTTTTAAATGTCTAAAATTTCCACTTTTTAAACTAAAATAATTATGCTATAATATTGCCATTTATGCACATAAATTGTAGTAACATCATCTTATAGAGCCATAGTAACTAGTTATGTCAAAAAATAAAAGGGTCGAAATTTGGCCATTTTACGAAAATTTTTCGGCGGAGGACAAAAGAAATTTTGTAGAAATATTTCAAAAATGTCCAATTTTTAAAATTCAATAATTATGCTATAATATTGCAATTTATGCACATATATTGTGTTAACATAATCTTATGAAGCCATAAAAACTAGTAATGTCAAAAAATAAAAGGGTCGAAATTTGGCCATTTTACGAAAATTTTTCGGCGGGGGACCAAAGAAATTTTGTAGAAATATTTCAAAAATGTCCACTTCTTAAATATCAATAATTATGCTATAATATTGCAATTTATGCACATATATTGTTTTAACATAATCTTATGAAGCCATAAAAACTAGTAATGTCAAAAAATATAAAGGTTGACCATTTTTCGAAAATTTCACTGCGGGGGACCGAAGGAATTTTTTCGAAAAACGTCCAAAATTTCCACTTTTTAAACTTTAATACTTATTCTATAATATTGTCATTTATGCACATATATTGTCGTAACGTGTAAATATCATCTTATAGAACCAGAGTAACTAGTTATGTTAAAAAATAAATGGGTCGACATTTTTTCTATTTTTCGAAAATTTCACGGCAGGAGACCCAAGGAATTGTTCAAAAAATATCAAAAATTTCCACTATTTAAACTTCAAGAATTA
Source organism: Antedon bifida (assembly GCF_963402885.1). Lineage (NCBI taxonomy): Eukaryota > Metazoa > Echinodermata > Crinoidea > Comatulida > Antedonidae > Antedon > Antedon bifida. The sequence continues at coordinate 11,445,223 of NC_136236.1, forward strand.
TGCTATAATATTGCCATTTATGCACATATATCGTGGTAACATCATCTTATAGAGCCATAGTAACTAGTTATTACAAAAAATAAAAGGGTCGAAATTTGGCCATTTTACGAAAATTTTACTGCGGGGGACCAAAGAAATTTTTCCGAAAAATGTCAAAAATTTCCACTTTTTAGACTTCAATAATAATGCTATAATATTGTCATTTATGCACATATATTTTGTTAACGTCATCTTATAGAGCCATAATAACTAGTTATGTAAAAAAATAAAAGGGTCGAAATTTGGCCATTTTAGGAAAATTACACTGCGGGGGACCGAAGGAAATTTTTTTTAAAATGTCAAAAATGTCCACTTTTTAAACTTCAATAATTATGCTATAATATTGCCATTTATGCACATATATTGTGGTAACAGCATCTTATAGAGCCATAGTAACTAGTTGTGTAAAAAAATAAAAAGGTCTCAATTTTGCTACTTTTCGATCGGTCGAAATTTGACCATTTTTTGAAAATTACACTGCGAGGAAACAAAGAAATTTTGTAGAAAAATTGCAAAAATGTCGACTTTTTAAAATTCAATAATTATGCTATAATATTGCAATTTATGCACATATATTGTGTTAACATCATCTTATGGAGCCATAAAAACTAATTTTGTCAAAAAATAAATGGGTCAGAATTTGATCATTTTTCGAAAATTTCACTGCGAGGGACAGAAGGAATTTTTTAAAATAATGTCAAAAATTTCCACTTTTTAAACTTTAATAATTATGCTATAATATTGCCATTCATGCACATATATTGTGGTAACATCATCTTATAGAGCCATAGTAACTAGTTGTGTAAAAAATTAAAAAGGTCTAAATTTTGCTATTTTTCGAAAAATGGCAAAAATGTCCACTTTTTAAAATTCGATAATTATAATATAATATTGTCGTTTATTCACATTTATTTGGTTAACATCATCTTATAGAGCCATAATAACTAGTTATGTCAAAAAATAAAAGGGTCGAAATTTGGCCATTTTTCGAAAATTACACTGCGGGGGCACCGAAGAAATTTTTTTTTTAAATGTCAAAAATTTCCACTTTTTAAACTAAAATAATTATGCTATAATATTGCCATTTATCGACATAAATTGTAGTAACATCATCTTATAGAGCCATAGTAACTAGTTATGTCAAAAAATAAAAGGGTCGAAATTTGGCCATTTTACGGAAATTTTTCGGCGGGGGACCAAAGAAATTTTGTAGAAATATTTCAAAAATGTCCAATTTTTAAAATTCAATAATTATGCTATAATATTGCAATTTATGCACATATATTGTGTTAACATAATCTTATGAAGCCATAAAAACTAGTAATGTCAAAAAATAAAAGGGTCGAAATTTGGCCATTTTACGAAAATTTTTCGGCGGGGGACCAACGAAATTTTGTAGAAATATTTCAAAATGTCCACTTCTTAAAATTCAATAATTATGCTATAATATTGCAATTTATGCACATATATTGTGTTAACATAATCTTATGAAGCCATAAAAACTAGTAATGTCAAAAAATAAAAGGGTCGAAATTTGGCCATTTTACGAAAATTTTTCGGCGGGGGACCAACGAAATTTTGTAGAAATATTTCAAAATGTCCACTTCTTAAAATTCAATAATTATGCTATAATATTGTGTTAACATAATCTTATGAAGCCATAAAAACTGACCATTTTTCGAAAATTTCACTTCGGGGGACCGAAGGAATTTTTACAAAAAATGTCAAAAATTTTCACTTTTTATACTTCAATAATTATGCTATAATATTGCCATTTATGCACATAAATTGTAGTAACATCATCTTATAGAGCCATAGTAACTAGTTGTGTAAAAAGAAAAGGTCTAAATGTTGACATTTTTCGAAAAATTTACTGCGGGGGACCAAAGGAATTTTTTCGAAAAATGGCAAAAATGTCCAATTTTTAAAATTCGATAATTATGCTATAATATTGTCATTTATGCACATTTATTTGGTTAACATCATCTTATAGAGCCATAATAACTAGTTATGTCAAAAAATAAAAGGGTTGAAATTTTGACATTTTTTGAAAATTACACTGCAGGGGACCGAAGGAATTTTTTTCGAAAAATTTCAAAAATTTCCTCTTTTTAAAATTCGATAATTATGCTATAATATTACCATTTATGCACATATATTGTGTTAATATCATCTTATAGAGCCAGAGTAACTAGTTATGTTAAAAAATAAAAGGGTCGAAATTTGACCATTTTTTGAAAATTACACTGCGGGGGACCAAAGATTTTTTTTCGAAAAATGGCAAAAATTTCCACTTTTCAACTTTCGATATTTATGCTATAATATTGCGATTGATGCACATATATAGTGTTAACATCATCATATAGAGCCATAGTAACTAGTTATGTCAAAAAATTAAACGGTCGAAATTTGGCAATTTTTCGAAAATTTCACTGCGGGGGACCGAAGTAATTTTTCGAAAAATGGCAAAAATTTCCAATTTTTAAAATTCCATAATTATGCTATAATATTGCCATTTATGCACATATATTGTGGTAACATCATCTTGTAGAGCCATAGTAACTAGTTGGGTAAAAAAATAAAAAGGTCTAAATTTGGCAATTTTTTGAAAATTTCACTGCGGGGAACCAAAAGAATTTTTTCGAAAAATGGCAAAAATTTCCACTTTTTAAAATTCCATAATTATGCTATAATATTGTCATTTATGCATATTTATTATTATATTGTGGTAACATCATCTTGTAGAGCCATAGTAACTAGTTGGGTAAAAAAAAAAAAGGGTCAGAATTTGACCATTTTTCGAAAATTTCACTGCGGGGGACCGAAGGAATTTTTTCAAAAAATGTCAAAAATTTCCACTTCATAAACTTTAATAATTATGCTATAATATTGCCATTTATGCACATAAATTATGTTAACATAATCTTATGAAGCCATAAAAACTAGTTATGTCAAAAATAAAAGGGTCAGAATTTGACCATTTTTCGAAAATTTCACTGCGGGGGACAGAAGGAATTTTTTCCAAAAATGTCAAAAATTTCCACTTTTTAAACTTCAATAATTATGCTATAATATTGCCATTTATGAACATAAATTGTAGTAACATCATCTTATAGAGCCATAGTAGTAACTAGTTGTGTAAAAAAATAAAAAGGTCTAAATTTTGACATTTTTCGAAAATTTCACTGCGGGGGAAAAAAGGAATTTTTTCGAAAAATGTCAAAAATTTCCACTTTTTAAAATTCAATAATTATGCTATAATATTGCAATTCATGCACATATATTGTGTTAACATAATCTTATGAAGCCATAAAAACTAGTTATGTTAAAAAATAAAAGGGTCAGAATTTGACCATTTTTCGAAAATTTCACTGCGGGGGACCGAAGGAATTTTTTCAAAAAATGTCAACAATTTCCACTTTTAAAAATTCCATAATTATGCTATAATTTTGTCATTTATGCATATTTATTTGGTTAATATCATCTTATAGAGCCATAAAAACTAGTTATGTCAAAAAATAAAAGGGTCGAAATTTGGCAATTTTTAGAAAATTTCACTGCCGGTGGGACCGAAGGAATTTTTTCGAAAAACTTCCAAAATTTCCACTTTTTAAACTTCAATAATTATTCTATAATATTGTCATTTATGCACATATATTGTCGTAACGTGTAAATATCATCTTATAGAACCAGAGTAACTAGTTATGTTAAAAAATAAATGGGTCGACATTTGTTCTATTTTTCGAAAATTTCAAGGCAGGAGACCCTAGGAATTGTTCAAAAAATGTCCAAAATTTCCACTTTTTAAACTTCAAGAATTATGCTATAATATTGCCATTTATGCACATATATTGTGGTAACATCATCTTATAGAGCCATAGTAACTAGTTATTACAAAAAATAAGATGGTCGAAATTTGGCCATTTTATGAAAATTTTACTGCGGGGGACAAAAGGAATTTTTTCGAAAAATGTCAAAAATTTCCACTTTTTTAATTTCGATAATTATGCTATAATATTGCCATTTATGCACATATATACTGTTAACATCATCTTATAGAGCCGTAGTAACTAGTTATGTCAAAAAATAAATGGGTCAGAATTTGATCATTTTCTAAAATTTCACTGCGGGGGACCGAAGAAAATTTTTTTTTAAATGTCAAAAATTTCCACTTTTTAAACTTCAATAATTATGCTATAATATTGCCATTTATGCACATATATTGTGGTAACATCATCTTATAGAGCCATAGTAATTAGTTGTGTAAAAAAATAAAAAGGTCTAAATTTTGCTATTTTTCGAAAATTTCACTGCGGGGGACCAAAGGAATTTTTTCGAAAAATGGCAAAAATGTCCACTTTTTAAAATTCGATAATTATGCTATAATATTATCATTTATTCACATTTATTTGGTTAACATCATCTTATAGAGCCATAATAACTAGTTATGTTAAAAAATAAAAGGGTCGAAAATTGGCCATTTTTCGAAAATTGAACTGCGGGGGACCGAAGAAATTTTTTTTTAAAATGTCAAAAAATTTCACTTTTTAAACTTCAATAATTATGCTATAATATTGCCATTTATGCACATAAATTGTGTTAACATAATCTTATGAAGCCATAAAAACTAGTTATGTCAAAAAATAAAAGGGTCAGAATTTGACCATTTTTCGAAAATTTCACTGCGGGGGACAGAAGGAATTTTTTCCAAAAATGTCAAAAAATTTCCAATTTTTGAACTTCAATAATTATGCTATAATATTGCCATTTATGCACATAAATTGTAGTAACATCATCTTATAGAGCCATAGTAGTAACTAGTTGTGTAAAAAAATAAAAAGGTCTAAATTTTGACATTTTTCGAAAATTTCACTGCGGGGGAAAAAAGGAATTTTTTCGAAAAATGTCAAAAATTTCCACTTTTTAAAATTCAATAATTATGCTATAATATTGCAATTCATGCACATATATTGTGTTAACATAATCTTATGAAGCCATAAAAACTAGTTATGTTAAAAAATAAAAGGGTCAGAATTTGACCATTTTTCGAAAATTTCACTGCGGGGGACCAAAGGAATTTTTTCAAAAAATGTCAAAAATTTCCACTTTTAAAAATTCCATAATTATGCTATAATTTTTTCATTTATGCATATTTATTTGGTTAATATCATCTTATAGAGCCATAAAAACTAGTTATGTCAAAAAATAAAAGGGTCGAAATTTGGCAATTTTTAGAAAATTTCACTGCCGGTGGGACCGAAGGAATTTTTTCGAAAAACTTCCAAAATTTCCACTTTTTAAACTTCAATAATTATTCTATAATATTGTCATTTATGCACATATATTGTCGTAACGTGTAAATATCATCTTATAGAACCAGAGTAACTAGTTATGTTAAAAAATAAATGGGTCGACATTTGTTCTATTTTTCGAAAATTTCAAGGCAGGAGACCCTAGGAATTGTTCAAAAAATGTCCAAAATTTCCACTTTTTAAACTTCAAGAATTATGCTATAATATTGCCATTTATGCACATATATTGTGGTAACATCATCTTATAGAGCCATAGTAACTAGTTATTACAAAAAATAAGATGGTCGAAATTTGGCCATTTTATGAAAATTTTACTGCGGGGGACAAAAGGAATTTTTTCGAAAAATGTCAAAAATTTCCACTTTTTTAATTTCGATAATTATGCTATAATATTGCCATTTATGCACATATATACTGTTAACATCATCTTATAGAGCCGTAGTAACTAGTTATGTCAAAAAATAAATGGGTCAGAATTTGATCATTTTCTAAAATTTCACTGCGGGGGACCGAAGAAAATTTTTTTTTAAATGTCAAAAATTTCCACTTTTTAAACTTCAATAATTATGCTATAATATTGCCATTTATGCACATATATTGTGGTAACATCATCTTATAGAGCCATAGTAATTAGTTGTGTAAAAAAATAAAAAGGTCTAAATTTTGCTATTTTTCGAAAATTTCACTGCGGGGGACCAAAGGAATTTTTTCGAAAAATGGCAAAAATGTCCACTTTTTAAAATTCGATAATTATGCTATAATATTGTCATTTATTCACATTTATTTGGTTAACATCATCTTATAGAGCCATAATAACTAGTTATGTTAAAAAATAAAAGGGTCGAAAATTGGCCATTTTTCGAAAATTGAACTGCGGGGGACCGAAGAAATTTTTTTTTAAAATGTCAAAAAATTTCACTTTTTAAACTTCAATAATTATGCTATAATATTGCCATTTATGCACATAAATTGTGTTAACATAATCTTATGAAGCCATAAAAACTAGTTATGTCAAAAAATAAAAGGGTCAGAATTTGACCATTTTTCGAAAATTTCACTGCGGGGGACAGAAGGAATTTTTTCCAAAAATGTCAAAAAATTTCCAATTTTTGAACTTCAATAATTATGCTATAATATTGCCATTTATGCACATAAATTGTAGTAACATCATCTTATAGAGCCATAGTAGTAACTAGTTGTGTAAAAAAATAAAAAGGTCTAAATTTTGACATTTTTCGAAAATTTCACTGCGGGGGAAAAAAGGAATTTTTTCGAAAAATGTCAAAAATTTCCACTTTTTAAAATTCAATAATTATGCTATAATATTGCAATTCATGCACATATATTGTGTTAACATAATCTTATGAAGCCATAAAAACTAGTTATGTTAAAAAATAAAAGGGTCAGAATTTGACCATTTTTCGAAAATTTCACTGCGGGGGACCAAAGGAATTTTTTCAAAAAATGTCAAAAATTTCCACTTTTAAAAATTCCATAATTATGCTATAATTTTTTCATTTATGCATATTTATTTGGTTAATATCATCTTATAGAGCCATAAAAACTAGTTATGTCAAAAAATAAAAGGGTCGAAATTTGGCAATTTTTAGAAAATTTCACAAAAATTTCCACTTTTTTAATTTCGATAATTATGCTATAATATTGCCATTTATGCACATATATACTGTTAACATCATCTTATAGACCGAAGGAATTTTTTCGAAAAACGTCCAAAATTTCCACTTTTTAAACTTCAATAATTATTCTATAATATTGTCATTTATGCACATATATTGTCGTAACGTGTAAATATCATCTTATAGAACCAGAGTAACTAGTTATGTTAAAAAATAAATGGGTCGACATTTGTTCTATTTTTCGAAAATTTCACTGCGGGGGACCAAAGGAATTTTTTCAAAAAATGTCAAAAATTTCCACTTTTAAAAATTCCATAATTATGCTATAATTTTGTCATTTATGCATATTTATTTGGTTAATATCATCTTATAGAGCCATAAAAACTAGTTATGTCAAAAAATAAAGGGGTCGAAATTTGGCAATTTTTAGAAAATTTTACTGCCGGTGGGACCGAAGGAATTTTTTCGAAAAACGTCCAAAATTTCACTGCGGGGGACCGAAGAAAATTTTTTTTTAAATGTCAAAAATTTCCACTTTTTAAACTTCAATAATTATGCTATAATATTGCCATTTATGCACATAAATTGTAGTAACATCATCTTATAGAGCCATAGTAGTAACTAGTTGTGTAAAAAAATAAAAAGGTCTAAATTTTGACATTTTTCGAAAATTTCACTGTGGGGGAAAAAAGGAATTTTTTCGAAAAATGTCAAAAATTTCAACTTTTTAAATTTCAATAATTATGCTATAATATTGCAATTCATGCACATATATTGTGTTAACATAATCTTATGAAGCCATAAAAACTAGTTATGTTATAAAATAAAAGGGTCAGAATTTGACCATTTTTCGAAAATTTCACTGCGGGGGACCGAAGGAATTTTTTCAAAAAATGTAAAAAATTTCCACTTTTAAAAATTCCATAATTATGCTATAATTTTTTCATTGATGCATATTTATTTGGTTAATATCATCTTATAGAGCCATAAAAACTAGTTATGTCAAAAAATAAAAGGGTCGAAATTTGGCAATTTTTAGAAAATTTCACTGCCGGTGGGACCGAAGGAATTTTTTCGAAAAACGTCCAAAATTTCCACTTTTTAAACTTCAATAATTATTCTATAATATTGTCATTTATGCACATATATTGTCGTAACGTGTAAATATCATCTTATAGAACCAGAGTAACTAGTTATGTTAAAAAATAAATGGGTCGACATTTGTTCAATTTTTCGAAAATTTCAAGGCAGGAAACCCTAGGAATTGTTCAAAAAATGTCCAAAATTTCCACTTTTTAAACTTCAAGAATTATGCTATAATATTGCCATTTATGCACATATATTGTGGTAACATCATCTTATAGAGCCATATTAACTAGTTATTACAAAAAATAAAAGGGTCGAAATTTGGCCATTTTACGAAAATTTTACTGCGGGGGACCAAAGGAATTTTTTCGAAAAATGTCAAAAATTTCCACTTTTTTAATTTCGATAATTATGCTATAATATTGCCATTTATGCACATATATACTGTTAACATCATCTTATAGAGCCGTAGTAACTAGTTATGTCAAAAAATAAATGGGTCAGAATTTGATCATTTTGTAAAATTTCACTGCGGGGGACCGAAGAAAATTTTTTTTTAAATGTCAAAAATTTTTACTTTTTAAACTTCAATAATTATGCTATAATATTGCCATTTATGCACATATATTGTGGTAACATCATCTTATAGAGCCATAGTAACTAGTTGTGTAAAAAAATAAAAAGGTCTAAATTTTGCTATTTTTCGAAAATTTCACTGCGGGGGACCAAAGGAATTTTTTCGAAAATGGCAAAAATGTCCACTTTTTAAAATTCGATAATTATGCTATAATATCGTCATTTACTCACATTTATTTGGTTAACATCATCTTATAGAGCCATAATAACTAGTTATGTTAAAAAATAAAAGGGTCGAAATTTGGCCATTTTTCGAAAATTAAACTGCGGGGGACCGAAGAAATTTTTTTTTTAAATGTCAAAAAATTTCACTTTTTAAACTTCAATAATTATGCTATAATATTGCCATTTATGCACATAAATTGTGTTAACATAATCTTATGAAGCCATAAAAACTAGTTATGTCAAAAAATAAAAGGGTCAGAATTTGACCATTTTTCGAAAATTTCACTGCGGGGGACAGAAGGAATTTTTTCCAAAAATGTCAAAAATTTCCACTTTTTAAATTTCGATAATTATGCTATAGTATTGCCATTTATGCACATATATACTGTTAAAATCATCTTATAGAGCCGTAGTAACTAGTTATGTCAAAAAATAAAAGGGTCGAAATTTAACCATTTAAAAAAAAAAATTACACTGTGGGGGACCAAAGAAATTTTGTAGAAAAATTGCAAAAATGTCCACTTTTTAAAATTCAATAATTATGCTATAATATTGCAATTTATGCACATATATTGTGTTAACATCATCTTATGGAGCCATAAAAACTAGTTATGTCAAAAAATAAATGGGTCAGAAATTGATCATTTTTCAAAAATTTCACTGCGGGGGACCGAAGAAATTTTTTTAAAAAATGTCAAAAATTTCCACTTTTTAAACTTCAATAATTATGCTATAATATTGCCATTTATGCACATATATTGTGGTAACATCATCTTATAGAGCCATAGTAACTAGTTGTGTAAAAAAATAAAAAGGTCTAAATTTTGCTATTTTTCGAAAATTTCACTGCGGGGGACCAAAGGAATTTTTTCGAAAAATGGCAAAAATGTCCACTTTTTAAAATTCGATAATTATGCTATAATATTGTCATTTATTCACATTTCGTTGGTTAACATCATCTTATAGAGCCATAATAACTAGTTATGTCAAAATATAAAAGGGTCAAAATTTGGCAAATTTTCGAAAATTTCACTGCGTGGGAACTGAAGGAATTTTTGCGAAAAATGTTCAAAATTGAAACTTTTTAATCTTCAATAATAATGCTATAATATTGTCATTTATGCACATATATTTTGTTAACATCATCTTATAGAGTCATAATAACAAGTTATGTCAAAAAGCAAAAGGGTCAAAATTTGGCCGTTTTTCGAAAATTACACAGCGGGGGACCGAAGGAATTTTTTTCGAAAAATGTCAAAAATTTCAACTTTTTAAATTTCGATAATTATGCTATAATATTGCCATTTATGCACATATATTGTGTTAACATCATCTTATAGAGCTGTAGTAACTAGTTATGTCAAAAAATAAAAGGGTCAAAATTTGACCATTTTTTGAAAATTACACTGCGGGGGACCAAAGAAATTTTGTAGAAAAATGTCAAAAATGTCGACTTTTTAAATTTCAATAATTATGCTATAATATTGCAATCTATGCACATATATTGTGTTAACATCATCTTATGGAGCCATAAAAACTAATTATGTCAAAAAATAAATGGGTCAGAATTTAATCATTTTTCGAAAATTTCACTGCGGGGGACCGAAGAAATTTTTTTTTTAAATGTCAAAAATTTCCAATTTTTAAACTTCAATAATTATGCTATAATATTGCCATTTATTCACATATTTTGTGGTAACATCATCTTATAGAGCCATAGTAACTAGTTGTGCAAAAAAATAAAAAGGTCTAAATTTTGCTATTTTTCGAAAATTTCAACTTTTTAAATTTCGATAATTATGCTATAATATTGCCATTTATGCACATATATTGTGTTAACATCATCTTATAGAGCTGTAGTAACTAGTTATGTCAAAAAATAAAAGGTTCGAAATTTGACAATTTTTTGAAAATTACACTGCAGGGGACCAAAGAAATTTTGTAGAAAAATGTCAAAAATGTCGACTTTTTAAACTTCAATAATTATGCTATAATATTGTCATTTATGGACATATATTTTGTTAACATCATCTTATAGAGCCATAATAACTAGTTATGTCAAAAAATAGGGTCAAAATTTGGCAATTTTTCGAAAATTACACTGCGGGGGACCAAAGGAATTTTTTCGAAAAATGTCAAAAATTTCCACTTTTTTAATTTCGATAATTATGCTATAATATTGCCATTTATGCACATATATTGTGGTAACATCATCTTATAGAGCCATAGTAACTAGTTGTGTAAAAAAATAAAAAGGTCTAAATTTTGCTAATTTTCGAAAATTTCACTGCGGGGGACCAAAAGAATTTTTTCAAAAAATGGCAAAAATGTCCACTTTTTAAAATTCGATAATTATGCTATAATATTGTCATTTATTCACATTTATTTGGTTAACATCATCTTATAGAGCCATAATAACTAGTTATGTCAAAAAATAAAAGAGTCGAAATTTGGCAAATTTTCGAAAATATCACTAAGGAATTTTTTCGAAAAATGTTCAAAATTTCCCTTTTTAAACTTCAATAAATATGCTATAATATTGTCATTTATGCACATATATTTTGTTAACATCATCTTATAGAGCCATAATAACTAGTTATGTCAAAAAATAAAAGGGTCAAAATTTGGCAATTTTTCAAAAATTACACTACGGGGGACCAAAGGAATTTTTTCGAAAAATGTCAAAAATTTCCACTTTTTTAATTTCGATAATTATGCTATAATATTGCCATTTATGCACATATATACTGTTAACATCATCTTATAGAGCTGTAGTAACTAGTTATGTCAAAAAATAAATGGGTCAGATTTTGATCATTTTCTAAAATTTCACTGCGGGGGACCGAAGAAAATTTTTTTTTAAATGTCAAAAATTTCCACTTTTTAAACTTCAATAATTATGCTATAATATTGCCATTTATGCACATATATTGTGGTAACATCATCTTATAGAGCCATAGTAACTAGTTGTGTAAAAAAATAAAAAGGTCTAAATGTTGCTATTTTTCGAAAATTTCACTGCGGGGGACCAAAAGAATTTTTTCAAAAAATGGCAAAAATGTCCACTTTTTAAAATCTTATGGAGCCATAAAAACTAATTATGTCAAAAAATAAATGGGTCAGAATTTAATCATTTTTCGAAAATTTCACTGCGGGGGACCGAAGAAATTTTTTTTTTAAATGTCAAAAATTTCCAATTTTTTAACTTCAATAATTATGCTATAATATTGCCATTTATTCACATATTTTGTGGTAACATCATCTTATAGAGCCATAGTAACTAGTTGTGCAAAAAAATAAAAGGTCTAAATTTTGCTATTTTTCGAAAATTTCAACTTTTTAAATTTCGATAATTATGCTATAATATTGTCATTTATTCACATTTATTTGGTTAACATCATCTTATAGAGCCATAATAACTAGTTATATCAAAAAATAAAAGGGTCGAAATTTGGCAAATTTTCGAAAATTTTACTGCTTGGGGACTGAAGGAATTTTTGCGAAAAATGTTCAAAATTTAAACTTTTTAAACTTCAATAATTATGCTATAATATTGCCATTTATGCACATATATTGTGGTAACATCATCTTATAGAGCCATAGTAACTAGTTGTGTAAAAAAATAAAAAGGTCTAAATTTTGCTGTTTTTCGAAAATTTCACTGCGGGGGACCAAAAGAATTTTTTCGAAAAATGGCAAAAATGACCACTTTTTAAAATTCGATAATTATGCTATAATATTGTCATTTATGCACATTTATTTGGTTAACATCATCTTATAGAGCCATAATAACTAGTTATGTCAAAAAATAAAAGAGTCGAAATTTGGCAAATTTTCGAAAATATCACTAAGGAATTTTTTCGAAAAATGTTCAAAATTTCCCTTTTTAAACTTCAATAATTATGCTATAATATTGTCATTTATGCACATATATTTTGTTAACATCATCTTATAGAGCCATAATAACTAGTTATGTCAAAAAATAAAAGGGTCAAAATTTGGCAATTTTTCGAAAATTACACTGCGGGGGACCAAAGGAATTTTTTTGAAAAATGTCAAAAATTTCCACTTTTTTAATTTCTATAATTATGCTATAATATTGCCATTTATGCACATATAATAACTGTTAACATCATCTTATAGAGCTGTAGTAACTAGTTATGTCAAAAAATAAATGGGTCAGAATTTGATCATTTTCTAAAATTTCACTGCGGGGGACCGAAGAAAATTTTTTTTTAAATGTCAAAAATTTCCACTTTTTAAACTTCAATAATTATGCTATAATATTGCCATTTATGCACATATATTGTGGTAACATCATCTTATAGAGCCATAGTAACTAGTTGTGTAAAAAAATAAAAAGGTCTAAATTTTGCTATTTTTCGAAAATTTCACTGCGGGGGACCAAAAGAATTTTTTCAAAAAATGGCAAAAATGACCACTTTTTAAAATTCGATAATTATGCTATAATATTGTCATTTATTCACATTTATTTGGTTAACATCATCTTATAGAGCCATAATAACTAGTTATATCAAAAAATAAAAGGGTCGAAATTTGGCAAATTTTCGAAAATTTTACTGCGGGGGGACTGAAGGAATTTTTGCGAAAAATGTTCAAAATTTAAACTTTTTAAACTTCAATAATAATGCTATAATATTGTCATTTATGCACATACATTTTGTTAACGTCATCTTATAGAGCCATAATAACTAGTTATGTCAAAAAATAAAAGGGTCGAAATTTGGCCATTTTTCGAAAATTACACTGCGGGGGACCGAAAGAATTTTTTCGAAAAGTGTCAACAATTTTCACTTTTTAAATTTCGATTATTATGCTATAATATTGCCATTTATGCACATATATTGTGTTAACATCATCTTATAGAGCTGTAGTAACTAGTTATGTCAAAAAATGAAAGGGTCGAAATTTGACCATTTTTTGAAAATTACACTGCGAGGAACCAAAGAAATTTTGTAGAAAAATTGCAAAAATGTCGACTTTTTAAAATTCAATAATTATGTTATAATATTGCAATTTATGCACATATATTGTATTAACATCATCTTATGGAGCCATAATAACTAGTCGAAATTTGGGCATTTTTCGAAAATTACACTGCAGGGGACCGAAGGAATTTTTTCGAAAAATGTCAAAAATTTCCACTTTTTAAACTTTAATAATTGTGCTATAATATTACCATGTATGCACATATATTGTGGTAACATCATCTTATAGAGCCATAGTAACTAGTTGTGTAAAAAAAATAAAAAGGTCTAAATTTTGCTATTTTTCTAAAATTTCACTGCGGGGGACCAAAGGAATTTTTTCGAAAAATGGCAAAAATGTCCACTTTTTAAAATTCGATAATTATGCTATAATATTGTCATTTATTCACATTTCGTTGGTTAACATCATCTTATAGAGCCATAATAACTAGTTATGTCAAAATATAAAAGGGTCAAAATTTGGCAAATTTTCGAAAATTACACTGCGGGGGACCAAAGGAATTTTTTCGAAAAATGTCAAAAATTTCCACTTTTTTAATTTCGATAATTATGCTATAATATTGCCATTTATGCACATATATACTGTTAACATCATCTTATAGAGCTGTAGTAACTAGTTATGTCAAAAAATAAATGGGTCAGAATTTGATCATTTTCTAAAATTTCACTGCGGGGGACCGAAGAAAATTTTTTTTAAATGTCAAAAATTTCCACTTTTTAAACTTCAATAATTATGCTATAATATTACCATTTATGCACATATATTGTGGTAACATCATCTTATAGAGCCATAGTAACTAGTTGTGTAAAAAAATAAAAAGGTCTAAATTTTGCTATTTTTCGAAAATTTCACTGCGGGGGACCAAAAGAATTTTTTCAAAAAATGGCAAAAATGTCCACTTTTTAAAATCTTATGGAGCCAGAAAAACTAATTATGTCAAAAAATAAATGGGTCAGAATTTAATCATTTTTCGAAAATTTCACTGCGGGGGACCGAAGAAATTTTTTTTTAAAATGTCAAAAATTTCCAATTTTTAAACTTCAATAATTATGCTATAATATTGCCATTTATTCACATATTTTGTGGTAACATCATCTTATAGAGCAATAGTAACTAGTTGTGCAAAAAAATAAAAGGTCTAAATTTTGCTATTTTTCGAAAATTTCAACTTTTTAAATTTCGATAATTATGCTATAATATTGTCATTTATTCACATTTATTTGGTTAACATCATCTTATAGAGCCATAATAACTAGTTATATCAAAAAATAAAAGGGTCGAAATTTGGCAAATTTTCGAAAATTTTACTGCGGGGGGACTGAAGGAATTTTTGCGAAAAATGTTTAAAATTTAAACTTTTTAAACTTCAATAATTATGCTATAATATTGCCATTTATGCACATATATTGTGGTAACATCATCTTATAGAGCCATAGTAACTAGTTGTGTAAAAAAATAAAAAGGTCTAAATTTTGCTGTTTTTCGAAAATTTCACTGCGGGGGACCAAAAGAATTTTTTCGAAAAATGGCAAAAATGACCACTTTTTAAAATTCGATAATTATGCTATAATATTGTCATTTATGCACATTTATTTGGTTAACATCATCTTATAGAGCCATAATAACTAGTTATGTCAAAAAATAAAAGAGTCGAAATTTGGCAAATTTTCGAAAATATCACTAAGGAATTTTTTCGAAAAATGTTCAAAATTTCCTATTTTAAACTTCAATAATTATGCTATAATATTGTCATTTATGCACATATATTTTGTTAACATCATCTTATAGAGCCATAATAACTAGTTATGTCAAAAAATAAAAGGGTCAAAATTTGGCAATTTTTCGAAAATTACACTGCGGGGGACCAAAGGAATTTTTTCGAAAAATGTCAAAAATTTCCACTTTTTTAATTTCGATAATTATGCTATAATATTGCCATTTATGCACATATAATAACTGTTAACATCATCTTATAGAGCTGTAGTAACTAGTTATGTCAAAAAATAAATGGGTCAGAATTTGATCATTTTCTAAAATTTCACTGCGGGGGACCGAAGAAAATTTTTTTTTAAATGTCAAAAATTTCCACTTTTTAAACTTCAATAATTATGCTATAATATTGCCATTTATGCACATATATTGTGGTAACATCATCTTATAGAGCCATAGTAACTAGTTGTGTAAAAAAATAAAAAGGTCTAAATTTTGCTATTTTTCGAAAATTTCACTGCGGGGGACCAAAAGAATTTTTCCAAAAAATGGCAAAAATGACCACTTTTTAAAATTCGATAATTATGCTATAATATTGTCATTTATTCACATTTATTTGGTTAACATCATCTTATAGAGCCATAATAACTAGTTATATCAAAAAATAAAAGGGTCGAAATTTGGCAAATTTTCGAAAATTTTACTGCGGGGGGACTGAAGGAATTTTTGCGAAAAATGTTCAAAATTTAAACTTTTTAAACTTCAATAATAATGCTATAATATTGTCATTTATGCACATACATTTTGTTAACGTCATCTTATAGAGCCATAATAACTAGTTATGTCAAAAAATAAAAGGGTCGAAATTTGGCCATTTTTCGAAAATTACACTGCGGGGGACCGAAAGAATTTTTTCGAAAAGTGTCAAAAATTTTCACTTTTTAAATTTCGATTATTATGCTATAATATTGCCATTTATGCACATATATTGTGTTAACATCATCTTATAGAGCTGTAGTAACTAGTTATGTCAAAAAATGAAAGGGTCGAAATTTGACCATTTTTTGAAAATTACACTGCGAGGAACCAAAGAAATTTTGTAGAAAAATTGCAAAAATGTCGACTTTTTAAAATTCAATAATTATGCTATAATATTGCAATTTATGCACATATATTGTATTAACATCATCTTATGGAGCCATAAAAACTAATTATGTCAAAAAATAAATGGGTCAGAATTTGATCATTTTTCGAAAATTTCACTGCGGGGGACAGAAGGAATTTTTTAAAATAATGTCAAAAATTTCCACTTTTTATACTTCAATAATAATGCTATAATATTGCCATTTATGCACATATATTGTGGTAACATCATCTTATAGAGCCATAGTAACTAGTTGTGTAAAAAAATAAAAAGGTCTAAATTTTGCTATTTTTCTAAAATTTCACTGCGGGGGACCAAAGGAATTTTTTCGAAAAATGGCAAAAATGTCCACTTTTTAAAATTCGATAATTATAATATAATATTGTCATTTATTCACATTTATTTGGTTAACATTATCTTATAGAGCCATAATAACTAGTTATGTCAAAAAATAAAAGGGTCGAAATTTGGCCATTTTTCGAAAATTACACTGCAGGGGACCGAAGGAATTTTTTCGAAAAATGTCAAAAATTTCCACTTTTTAAACTTTAATAATTGTGCTATAATATTGCCATTTATGCACATATATTGTGGTAACATCATCTTATAGAGCCATAGTAACTAGTTGTGTAAAAAAAATAAAAAGGTTTAAATTTTGCTATTTTTCTAAAATTTCACTGCGGGGGACCAAAGGAATTTTTTCGAAAAATGGCAAAAATGTCCACTTTTTAAAATTCTATAATTATGCTATAATATTGTCATTTATTCACATTTCGTTGGTTAACATCATCTTATAGAGCCATAATAACTAGTTATGTTAAAATATAAAAGGGTCAAAATTTGGCAAATTTTCGAAAATTTCACTGCGTGGGGACTGAAGGAAATTTTGCGAAAATTGTTCAAAATTGAAACTTTTTAATCTTCAATAATAATGCTATAATATTGTCATTTATGTACATATATTGTGTTAACATCATCTTATAGAGTCATAATAACAAGTTATGTCAAAAAGCAAATGGGTCAAAAATTGGCCGTTTTTCGAAAATTACACAGCGGGGGACCGAAGGAATTTTTTCGAAAAATTTCAAAAATTTCAACTTTTTAAATTTCGATAATTATGCTATAATATTGCCATTTATGCACATATATTGTGTTAACATCATCTTATAGAGCTGTAGTAACTAGTTATGTCAAAAAATAAAAGGGTCGAAATTTGACCATTTTTTGAAAATTACACTGCGGGGGACCAAAGAAATTTTGTAGAAAAATGTCAAAAATGTAGACTTTTTAAAATTCAATAATTATGCTATAATATTGCAATTTATGCACATATATTGTGTTAACATCATCTTATGGAGCCATAAAAACTAATTATGTCAAAAAATAAATGGGTCAGAATTTAATCATTTTTCGAAAATTTCACTGCGTGGGACCGAAGAAATTTTTTTTTAAATGTCAAAAATTTCCAATTTTTAAACTACAATAATTATGCTATAATATTGCCATTTATTCACATATATTGTGGTAAAATCATCTTATAGAGCCATAGTAACTAGTTGTGTAAAAAAATAAAAAGGTCTAAATTTTGGTATTTTTCGAAAATTTCAACTTTTTAAATTTCGATAATTATGCTATAATATTGCCATTTATGCACATATATTGTGTTAACATCATCTTATAGAGCTGTAGTAACTAGTTCTGTCAAAAAATAAAAGGTTCGAAATTTGACCATTTTTTGAAAATTACACTGCGGGGGACCAAAGAAATTTTGTAGAAAAATGTCAAAAATGTCGACTTTTTAAAATTCAATAATTATGCTATAATATTGCAATTTATGCACATATATTGTGTTAACATCATCTTATGGAGCCATAAAAATTAATTATGTCAAAAAATAAATGGGTCAGAATTTAATCATTTTTCGAAAATTTCACTGCGGGGGACCGAAAAATTTTTTTTTTTTAAATTTCAAAAATTTCCACTTTTTAAACTTCAATAATTATGCTATAATATTGCCATTTATGCTTATATATTGTGGTAACATCATCTTATAGAGCCATAGTAACTAGTTGTGTAAAAAAATAAAAAGGTCTAAATTTTGCTGTTTTTCGAAAATTTCACTGCGGGGGACCAAAGGGATTTTTTCGAAAAATGGCAAAAATGACCACTTTTTAAAATTCGATAATTATGCTATAATATTGTCATTTATGCACATTTATTTGGTTAACATCATCTTATAGAGCCATAATAACTAGTTATGTCAAAAAATAAAAGAGTCGAAATTTGGCAAATTTTCGAAAATATCACTAAGGAATTTTTTCGAAAAATGTTCAAAATTTCCCTTTTTGAACTTCAATAATTATGCTATAATATTGTCATTTATGCACATATATTTTGTTAACATCATCTGATAGAGCCATAATAACTAGTTATGTCAAAAAATAAAAGGGTCAAAATTTGGCCATTTATCGAAAATTACACTGCGCGGGACCGAAGGAATTTTTTCGAAAAATATCAAAAATGTCCACTTTTTTAAATTTCGATAATTATGCTATAATATTGCCATTTATGCACATATATACTGTTAAAATCATCTTATAGAGCCGTAGTAACTAGTTATGTCAAAAAATAAAATGGTCAAAACTTGACCATTTTTTTGAAAATTACACTGCGGGTGGCTAAAGAAATTTTGTAGAAAAATTGCAAAAATGTCCACTTTTTAAAATTCAATAATTATGCTATAATATTGCAATTTATGCACATATGTGACCCGATCTGGCAAAACTCTACATTTGTCGGAAATTTTAATTTTGTATTTTTTTTATATATATTTGAATCATAAGCTTTGTAGTGGTTTTTATTTCATAAAAATTGAGTAAATATTTAAAAAGTTATTACATTTTAAAAACTTACAAATCATTCAATTAGTTTACGAGAAAATCGCGTTTGAAGTTTGCAATGAAATTCTTTTTGATACGCGCTGAAAACTCACTCCGTTGCAACGCGGTATTTTTGTCTAAGGCACAATGACGTCATACCAGGAAGTGTGTGCGGTATAATAGCAGCGTGCACATCATAGTCAATTTGACCGATTTCAGACGCCGTTTTAACCTATTTAGTCACTCGAATTAACTGTTTTGCAATATTGAAAAGCAGCATTATAACGTCAAGCTTATTTTAACTGGTTTCGGAGGTGTTTACGATATTAACAGCCAAAAACCAAGCAGGCCTAGGCCTAGCTAGGCCTATTCAGATTTTCGCCGTCATCGCCTGTAAGACCTACTGTCACTGATGCCATGGGTGTTCATCTGTTCATCAGGCCGTGTATGGCAGCGGTGCATCGACATTGGGGCTGGCGTTAGTAGTCAACTAGCCTAGACAAGTTTGGCGCCTTGCAGAGTCACAGCTTGCTAGCTACTAACATTGTATTGACGATTTAATACATTTGTTTTTTTTTTATAACGTGGAAGATTCGCTGTAATGTTTGGACTTGAATCCAATGAGTTTAAAAAACATTTAAGATGAAAGGACTGGACAATAAATTAAATAAATAATTAAGAGTCGATTGGATATATAAAATGTATAAAGAAAACTATTTATTGACAATAAAGCTAGGCCCAGTAGTAGTAGGCCTACAACCATAATAAAATTAAGACCTAGCCCAAAAAATTATAGAAAATACAATTGAATTTATGACGTGAATTGTTTTTGACTTTTACTATGGAATAAACAAATACAGGCTACAGCTATTGCAGAACACGCCGAACACTTTACTTTGAATATTAAAATTGTTTTTATTCCAATTTACGACATGCTGTGTGTAAAATGAAAATAACTTTTTACTTCCGCGCGTAGAGCGTATAACATCTAGCGCGTTGACCAATAACGTTTGTTATTGCGATGATGCGCCATAGCAACACACGCAGTTCGCTGTTCCAGAAACTTCGAAGAACCGAATTTTCTGAAATTATGTCATAGTAAATCAAAGTTTTCATTGGTTCCTTCTTTAAACTCCGCCCTAAAACTTCCATATTTGGAATGTCAAATGGATGAGCTTTATTTTGATGTGTGACCTTTCAACATTGTGCAGCGAACTGGCGATCAAAATGTCGTCAAACTCGGCAACTTTCAACTGAATTTACGCAAAATTTTAGCGTAGATCGATAAATTGTTAGGCTTGAGGAAAATAAATATTTTTAAAACACTCTTTTATCATAATTTTAATTAAATTTCGGGAGTTTAAATCAGGTAGACGTATTCTTAAATACTGAAATATTTCGAAAATGCAAAAACATGTAATCTGCCAGGGTTTTGGACGTATTTTGACTGATTACGTGAATTTTGAATTTCCGACAAAGAGAGGGTTTTGCGAGATGGGGTCACATATATTGTGTTAACATCATCTTATGGAGCCATAAAAACTAGTTATGTAAAAAAATAAATGGGTCAGAATTTAATCATTTTTCGAAAATTTCACTGTGGGGGCCCAAAGAAATTTTTCGAAAAATGGCAATTTATATATTATGTTAACATAATCTTATGAAGCCATAAAAACTAGTTATGCCAAAAAAAAAAGGGTCAGAATTTGACCATTTTTCGAAAATTTTACTGCGGGGGGACTGAAGGAATTTTTTCAAAAAATGTCAAAAATTTCCACCTTTTAAACTTCAATAATTATGCTATAATATTGCAATTTATGCACATATATTGTGTTAACATAATCTTATGAAGCCATAAAAACTAGTTATGTCAAAAAATAAAAGGGTCGAAATTTTGACATTTTTCGAAAATTACACTGCGGGGGACCAAAGATTTTTTTTAGAAAAATTGCAAAAATTTCCACTTTTTAAAATTCAATAATTATGCTATAATATTGCGAATGATGCACATATATAGTGTTAACATCATCTTATAGAGCCATAGTAACTAGTTACTTCAAAAAATTTCCACTTTTTATTATACTATAATATTGCCATTTATGCACATAAATTTTAGTAACATCATCTTATAGAGCATTAGTTACTACTTGTGTAAAAAAATAAAAAGGTCTAAATTTTGACATTTTTCGAAAAATTCACTGCGGGGGACCAAAGAAATTTTTTTTAAAAATGGCAAAGATTTCCACTTTTTAAAATTCAATAATTATGCTATAATATTGCAATTTATGCACATATATTGTGTTAACATAATCTTATAAAGCCATAGTAACTAGTTGTGTAAAAAAATAAAAAGGTCTAAATTTTGAGATTTTTCGAAAAATTCACTGCGGGGGACCAAGAGAATTTTTTAGAAAAATGGCAAAAATTTCCACTTTTTAAAATTCAATAATTATGCTATAATATTGCAATTTATGCACATATATTGTATTAACATAATCTTATGAAGCCATAAAAACTAGTTATGTCAAAAAATAAAAGGGTCGAAATTTTGACATTTTTCGAAAATTACACTGCAGGAGACCGAAGGAATTTATTCGAAAAATGTCCAAAATTTCAGCTTTTTAAAATTCGATAATTATACTATAATATTACCATTTATGCACATATATTGTGTTAATATCATCTTATAGAGCCAGAGTAACTAGTTGTGTAAAAAAAGAAAAAGGTCTAAATTTTGACATTTTTCGAAAAATTCACTGCGGGGGACCAAAGGAATTTTTTCAAAAAATGTCAAAAATTTCCACCTTTTAAACTTCAATAATTATGCTATAATATTGCAATTTATGTACATATATTGTGTTAACATAATCTTATGAAGCCATAAAAACTAGTTATATCAAAAAATAAAAGGGTCAACATTTTGACATTTTTCGAAAATTACACTGCAGGGGACCGAATGAATTTTTTCGAAAAATGTCCAAAATTTCCCCTTTTTAAAATTCGATAATTATGGTATAATATTACCATTTATGCACATATATTGTGTTAATATCATATTATAGAGCCAGAGTAACTAGTTATGTCAAAAAATAAAAGGGTCGAAATTTTGACATTTTTCGAAAATTACACTGCAGGGGACCGAAGGAATTTTTTCGAAAAATGTCCAAAATTTCAGCTTTTTAAAATTCGATAATTATACTATAATATTACCATTTATGCACATATATTGGGTTAATATCATATTATAGAGCCAGAGTAACTAGTTATGTTAAAAAATAAAATGGTCGAAATTTGACCATTTTTTGAAAATTACACTGCGAGGGACCAAAGAATTTTTTTAGAAAAATGGCAAAAATTTCCACTTTTTAACTTTCGATAATTATGCTATAATATTGCGAATGATGCACATATATAGTGTTAACATCATCTTATAGAGCCATAGTAACTAGTTATGTCAAAAAATAAAAGGGTCGAAATTTGGCCATTTTACGAAAATTTTTCGGCGGGGGACCAAAGAAATTTTGTAGAAATATTACAAAAATGTCCACTTTTTAAAATTCAATAATTAAGCTATAATATTGCAATTTATGCACATATATTGTGTTGACATTCTCTTAAGGAGCCATAAAAACTAGTTATGTCAAAAAATAAAAGGGTCAGAATTTGACCATTTTTCGAAAATTTCACTGCGGGGGACCGAAGGAATTTTTTTTTTAAATGTCAAAAATTTCCACTTTTTAAACTTCAATAATTATGCTATAATATTGCCATTTATGCACATAAATTGTAGTAACATCATCTCATAGAGTCATAGTAACTAGTTGTGTAAAAAAATAAAAAGGTCTAAATTTTGACATTTTTCGAAAAATTCACTGCGGGGGACCAATGAAATTTTTTCAAAAAATGTCAAAAATTTCCACTTTTTAAAATTCAATAATTATGCTATAATATTGCAATTTATGCACATATATTGTGTTAACATAATCTTATTAACCCATAATACCTAGTTGTGTAAAAAAATAAAAAGGTCTAATTTTTGACATTTTTCGAAAAATTCACTGCGGGGGACCAAAGGAATTTTTTAGAAAAATGGCAAAAATTTCCACTTTTTAAAATTCAATAATTATGCTATAATATTGCAATTTATGCACATATATTGTGTTAACATTCTCTTATGTAGCCATAAAAACTAGTTATGTCAAAAAATAAAAGGGTCAGAATTTGACCATTTTTCGAAAATTTCACTGCGGGGGACAGAAGGAATTTTTTCCAAAAATGTCAAAAATTCCACTTTTTAAACTTCAATAATTATGCTATAATATTGTTATTTATGCACATAAATTGTAGTAACATTATCTTATAGAGCCATAGTAACTAGTTGTGTAAAAAAATAAAAAGGTCTAAATTTTGACATTTTTCGAAAAATTCACTGCGGGGGACCAAAGGAACTTTTTCGAAAAATGGCAAAAATTTCCACTTTTTAAAATTCAATGATTATGCTATAATATTGCAATTTATGCACATATATTGTGTTAACATAATCTTATAAAGCCATAAAAACTAGTTATGTCAAAAAATATAATGGTCAGAATTTGACCATTTTTCGAAAATTTCACTGCGGGGGACCCAAGGAATTTTTTCAAAAAATTTCAAAAATTTTCACTTTTAAAACTTCAATAATTATGCTATAATATTGCCATTTATGCACATAAATTGTAGTAACGTCTTCTTATAGAGCCATAGTAAGTAGTTGTGTAATAAAAAAAAAAGGTCTAAATTTTGACATTTTTCGAAAAATTCACTGCGGTGGACCAAAGGAATTTTTTCAAAAAATGGAAAAAATGTCCAATTTTTAAAATTCGATAATTATGCTATAATATTGCCATTTATTTGGTTAACATTATCTTATAGAGCCATAATAACTAGTTATGTCAAAAAATCAAAGGGTCGAAATTTTGACATTCTTCGAAAATTACACTGCAGGGGACCGAAGGAATTTTTTTCGAAAAATGTCCAAAATTTCCCCTTTTTAAACTTCAATAATTATGCTATAATATTGCCATTTATGCACATATATTGTGGTAACATCATCTTATAGAGCCATAGTAACTAGTTGTGTAAAAAAATAAAAAGGTCTAAATTTTGCTATTTTTCGAAAATTTCACTACGGGGGACCAAAGGAATTTTTTCGAAAAATGGCAAAAATGTCCACTTTTTAAAATTCTTATCTTTTAGAGCCATAATAACTAGCTATGTTAAAAAATAAAAGGGTCGAAATTTGGCTATTTTTCGAAAATTACACTGCGGGGGACCGAAGAAATTTTTTTTAAAAATGTCAAAAAATTTCACTTTTTAAACTTCAATAATAATGCTATAATATTGTCATTTATGCACATATATTTTGTTAACGTCATCTTTTAGAGCCATAATAACTAGTTATGTAAAAAAATAAAAGGGTCGAAATTTGGCCATTTTAGAAAAATTACACTGCGGGGGACCGAAGGAATTTTTCCGAAAAATGTCAAAAATTTCCACTTTTTAAATTTCGATAATTATGCTATAATATTGCCATTTATGCACATATATTGTGTTAACATCATCTTATAGAGGTGTAGTAACTAGTTATGTCAAAAAATGAAAGGGTCGAAATTTGACCATTTTTTGAAAATTACACTGCGAGGAACCAAAGAAATTTTGTAGAAAAATTGCAAAAATGTCGACTTTTTAAAATTCAATAATTATGCTATAATATTGCAATTTATGCACATATATTGTGTTAACATCATCTTATGGAGCCATAAAAACTAATTATGTCAAAAAATAAATGGGTCAGAATTTGATCATTTTTCGAAAATTTCACTGCGGGGGACAGAAGGAATTTTTTAAAATAATGTCAAAAATTTCCACTTTTTAAACTTTAATAATTATGCTATAATATTGCCATTTATGCACATATATTGTGGTAACATCATCTTATAGAGCCATAGTAACTAGTTGTGTAAACAAATAAAAAGGTCTAAATTTTGCTATTTTTCGAAAAATGGCAAAAAATCCACTTTTTAAAATTCGATAATTATAATATAATATTGTCATTTATTCACATTTATTTGGTTAACATCATCTTATAGAGCCATAATAACTAGTTATGTCAAAAAATAAAAGGGTCGAAATTTGGCCATTTTTCGAAAATTACACTTCGGGGGGACCGAAGAAATTTTTTTTTTAAATGTCTAAAATTTCCACTTTTTAAACTAAAATAATTATGCTATAATATTGCCATTTATGCACATAAATTGTAGTAACATCATCTTATAGAGCCATAGTAACTAGTTATGTCAAAAAATAAAAGGGTCGAAATTTGGCCATTTTACGAAAATTTTTCGGCGGAGGACAAAAGAAATTTTGTAGAAATATTTCAAAAATGTCCAATTTTTAAAATTCAATAATTATGCTATAATATTGCAATTTATGCACATATATTGTGTTAACATAATCTTATGAAGCCATAAAAACTAGTAATGTCAAAAAATAAAAGGGTCGAAATTTGGCCATTTTACGAAAATTTTTCGGCGGGGGACCAAAGAAATTTTGTAGAAATATTTCAAAAATGTCCACTTCTTAAATATCAATAATTATGCTATAATATTGCAATTTATGCACATATATTGTTTTAACATAATCTTATGAAGCCATAAAAACTAGTAATGTCAAAAAATATAAAGGTTGACCATTTTTCGAAAATTTCACTGCGGGGGACCGAAGGAATTTTTACAAAAAATGTCAAAAATGTCCACTTTTTAAACTTCAATAATTATGCTATAATATTGCCATTTATGCACATAAATTGTAGTAACATCATCTAATAGAGCCATAGTAACTAGTTGTGTAAAAAAATAAAATGGTCTAAATTTAGCTATTTTTCGAAAATTTCACTACGGGGGACCAAAGAAATTTTGTAGAAATATTTCAAAAAAGGCCAATTTTTAAAATTCAATAATTATGCTATAATATTGCAATTTATGCACATATATTGTGTTAACATAATCTTATGAAGCCATAAAAACTAGTAATGTCAAAAAATATAAAGGTTGACCATTTTTCGAAAATTTCACTGCGGGGGACCGAAGGAATTTTTTCAAAAAACGTCCAAAATTTCCACTTTTTAAACTTCAATAATTATTCTATAATATTGTCATTTATGCACATATATTGTCGTAACGTGTAGATATCATCTTATAGAAACAGAGTAACTAGTTATGTTAAAAAATAAATCGATCGACATTTTTTCTATTTTTCGAAAATTTCACGGCAGGAGACCCAAGGAATTGTTCAAAAAATGTCCAAAATGTCCAATTTTTAAACTTCAAGATTTATGCTATAATATTGCCATTTATGCACATATATTGTGGTAACATCATCTTATAGAGCCATAGTAACTAGTTATTACAAAAAATAAAAGGGTCGAAAATTGGCCATTTTACGAAAATTTTACTGCGGGGACCAAAGGAATTTTTTCGAAAAATGTCAAAAATTTCCACTTTTTAAATTTCGATAATTATGCTATAATATTGCCATTTATGGACATATATACTGTTAACATCATCTTATAGAGCCGTAGTAACTAGTTATGTCAAAAAATAAATGGGTCAGAATTTGATCATTTTCGAAAATTTCACTGCGGGGGACCGAAGAAAATTTTTTTTTAAATGTCAAAAATTTCAACTTTTTAAACTTCAATAATTATGCTATAATATTGCCATTTATGCACATATATTGTGGTAACATTATCTTATAGAGCCATAGTAACTAGTTGTGTAAAAAAATAAAAAGGTCTAAATTTTGCTATTTTTCGAAAATTTCACTACGGGGGACCAAAGGAATTTTTTCGAAAAATGGCAAAAATGTCCACTTTTTAAAATTCTTATCTTTTAGAGCCATAATAACTAGCTATGTTAAAAAATAAAAGGGTCGAAATTTGGCTATTTTTCGAAAATTACACTGCGGGGGACCGAAGAAATTTTTTTTTTAAATGTCTAAAATTTCCACTTTTTAAACTAAAATAATTATGCTATAATATTGCCATTTATGCACATAAATTGTAGTAACATCATCTTATAGAGCCATAGTAACTAGTTATGTCAAAAAATAAAAGGGTCGAAATTTGGCCATTTTACGAAAAATTTTCGGCGGGGGACAAAAGAAATTTTGTAGAAATATTTCAAAAATGTCCAATTTTTAAAATTCAATAATTATGCTATAATATTGCAATTTATGCACATATATTGTGTTAACATAATCTTATGAAGCCATAAAAACTAGTAATGTCAAAAAATAAAAGGGTCGAAATTTGGCCATTTTACGAAAATTTTTCGGCGGGGGACCAAAGAAATTTTGTAGAAATATTTCAAAAATGTCCACTTCTTAAATATCAATAATTATGCTATAATATTGCAATTTATGCACATATATTGTTTTAACATAATCTTATGAAGCCATAAAAACTAGTAATGTCAAAAAATATAAAGGTTGACCATTTTTCGAAAATTTCACTGCGGGGGACCGAAGGAATTTTTTCGAAAAACGTCCAAAATTTCCACTTTTTAAACTTCAATAATTATTCTATAATATTGTCATTTATGCACATATATTGTCGTAACGTGTAAATATCATCTTATAGAACCAGAGTAACTAGTTATGTTAAAAAATAAATGGGTCGACATTTTTTCTATTTTTCGAAAAATTCACGGCAGGAGACCCAAGGAATTGTTCAAAAAATATCAAAAATTTCCACTATTTAAACTTCAAGAATTATGCTATAATATTGCCATTTATGCACATATATCGTGGTAACATCATCTTATAGAGCCATAGTAACTAGTTATTACAAAAAATAAAAGGGTCAAAATTTTGCCATTTTACGAAAATTTTACTGCGGGGGACCAAAGGAATTTTTCCGAAAAATGTCAAAAATTTCCACTTTTTAGACTTCAATAATAATGCTATAATATTGTCATTTATGCACATATATTTTGTTAACGTCATCTTATAGAGCCATAATAACTAGTTATGTAAAAAAATAAAAGGGTCGAAATTTGGCCATTTTAGAAAAATTACACTGCGGGGGACCGAAGGAAATTTTTTTTTAAATGTCAAAAATGTCCACTTTTTAAACTTCAATAATTATGCTATAATATTGCCATTTATGCACATATATTGTGGTAACAGCATCTTATAGAGCCATAGTAACTAGTTGTGTAAAAAAATAAAAAGGTCTCAATTTTGCTACTTTTCGATCGGTCGAAATTTGACCATTTTTTGAAAATTACACTGCGAGGAAACAAAGAAATTTTGTAGAAAAATTGCAAAAATGTCGACTTTTTAAAATTCAATAATTATGCTATAATATTGCAATTTATGCACATATATTGTGTTAACATCATCTTATGGAGCCATAAAAACTAATTTTGTCAAAAAATAAATGGGTCAGAATTTGATCATTTTTCGAAAATTTTTCGGAATTTTTTAAAATAATGTCAAAAATTTCCACTTTTTAAACTTTAATAATTATGCTATAATATTGCCATTTATGCACATATATTGTGGTAACATCATCTTATAGAGCCATAGTAACTAGTTGTGTAAAAAATTAAAAAGGTCTAAATTTTGCTATTTTTCGAAAAATGGCAAAAATGTCCACTTTTTAAAATTCGATAATTATAATATAATATTGTCATTTATTCACATTTATTTGGTTAACATCATCTTATAGAGCCATCATAACTAGTTATGTCAAAAAATAAAAGGGTCGAAATTTGGCCATTTTTCGAAAATTACACTGCGGGGGCACCGAAGAAATTTTTTTTTTAAATGTCAAAAATTTCCACTTTTTAAACTAAAATAATTATGCTATAATATTGCCATTTATGCACATAAATTGTAGTAACATCATCTTATAGAGCCATAGTAACTAGTTATGTCAAAAAATAAAAGGGTCGAAATTTGGCCATTTTACGAACATTTTTCGGCGGGGGACCAAAAAAATTTTGTAGAAATATTTCAAAAATGTCCAATTTTTAAAATTCAATAATTATGCTATAATATTGCAATTTATGCACATATATTGTGTTAACATAATCTTATGAAGCCATAAAAACTAGTAATGTCAAAAAATAAAAGGGTCGAAATTTGGCCATTTTACGAAAATTTTTCGGCGGGGGACCAACGAAATTTTGTAGAAATATTTCAAAATGTCCACTTCTTAAAATTCAATAATTATGCTATAATATTGTGTTAACATAATCTTATGAAGCCATAAAAACTGACCATTTTTCGAAAATTTCACTTCGGGGGACCGAAGGAATTTTTACAAAAAATGTCAAAAATTTTCACTTTTTATACTTCAATAATTATGCTATAATATTGCCATTTATGCACATAAATTGTAGTAACATCATCTTATAGAGCCATAGTAACTAGTTGTGTAAAAAGAAAAGGTCTAAATTTTGACATTTTTCGAAAAATTTACTGCGGGGGACCAAAGGAATTTTTTCGAAAAATGGCAAAAATGTCCAATTTTTAAAATTCGATAATTATGCTATAATATTGTCATTTATGCACATTTATTTGGTTAACATCATCTTATAGAGCCATAATAACTAGTTATGTCAAAAAATAAAAGGGTTGAAATTTTGACATTTTTTGAAAATTACACTGCAGGGGACCGAAGGAATTTTTTTCGAAAAATTTCAAAAATTTCCTCTTTTTAAAATTCGATAATTATGCTATAATATTACCATTTATGCACATATATTGTGTTAATATCATCTTATAGAGCCAGAGTAACTAGTTATGTTAAAAAATAAAAGGGTCGAAATTTGACCATTTTTTGAAAATTACACTGCGGGGGACCAAAGATTTTTTTTCGAAAAATGGCAAAAATTTCCACTTTTCAACTTTCGATATTTATGCTATAATATTGCGATTGATGCACATATATAGTGTTAACATCATCATATAGAGCCATAGTAACTAGTTATGTCAAAAAATTAAACGGTCGAAATTTGGCAATTTTTCGAAAATTTCACTGCGGGGGACCGAAGTAATTTTTCGAAAAATGGCAAAAATTTCCAATTTTTAAAATTCCATAATTATGCTATAATATTGCCATTTATGCACATATATTGTGGTAACATCATCTTGTAGAGCCATAGTAACTAGTTGGGTAAAAAAATAAAAAGGTCTAAATTTGGCAATTTTTTGAAAATTTCACTGCGGGGAACCAAAAGAATTTTTTCGAAAAATGGCAAAAATTTCCACTTTTTAAAATTCCATAATTATGCTATAATATTGTCATTTATGCATATTTATTATTATATTGTGGTAACATCATCTTGTAGAGCCATAGTAACTAGTTGGGTAAAAAAATAAAAGGGTCAGAATTTGACCATTTTTCGAAAATTTCACTGCGGGGGACCGAAGGAATTTTTTCAAAAAATGTCAAAAATTTCCACTTCATAAACTTTAATAATTATGCTATAATATTGCCATTTATGCACATAAATTATGTTAACATAATCTTATGAAGCCATAAAAACTAGTTATGTCAAAAATAAAAGGGTCAGAATTTGACAATTTTTCGAAAATTTCACTGCGGGGGACAGAAGGAATTTTTTCCAAAAATGTCAAAAATTTCCACTTTTTAAACTTCAATAATTATGCTATAATATTGCCATTTATGAACATAAATTGTAGTAACATCATCTTATAGAGCCATAGTAGTAACTAGTTGTGTAAAAAAATAAAAAGGTCTAAATTTTGACATTTTTCGAAAATTTCACTGCGGGGGAAAAAAGGAATTTTTTCGAAAAATGTCAAAAATTTCCACTTTTTAAAATTCAATAATTATGCTATAATATTGCAATTCATGCACATTTATTGTGTTAACATAATCTTATGAAGCCATAAAAACTAGTTATGTTAAAAAATAAAAGGGTCAGAATTTGACCATTTTTCGAAAATTTTACTGCGGGGGACCGAAGGAATTTTTTCAAAAAATGTCAACAATTTCCACTTTTAAAAATTCCATAATTATGCTATAATTTTGTCATTTATGCATATTTATTTGGTTAATATCATCTTATAGAGCCATAAAAACTAGTTATGTCAAAAAATAAAAGGGTCGAAATTTGGCAATTTTTAGAAAATTTCACTGCCGGTGGGACCGAAGGAATTTTTTCGAAAAACTTCCAAAATTTCCACTTTTTAAACTTCAATAATTATTCTATAATATTGTCATTTATGCACATATATTGTCGTAACGTGTAAATATCATCTTATAGAACCAGAGTAACTAGTTATGTTAAAAAATAAATGGGTCGACATTTGTTCTATTTTTCGAAAATTTCAAGGCAGGAGACCCTAGGAATTGTTCAAAAAATGTCCAAAATTTCCACTTTTTAAACTTCAAGAATTATGCTATAATATTGCCATTTATGCACATATATTGTGGTAACATCATCTTATAGAGCCATAGTAACTAGTTATTACAAAAAATAAGATGGTCGAAATTTGGCCATTTTATGAAAATTTTACTGCGGGGGACAAAAGGAATTTTTTCGAAAAATGTCAAAAATTTCCACTTTTTTAATTTCGATAATTATGCTATAATATTGCCATTTATGCACATATATACTGTTAACATCATCTTATAGAGCCGTAGTAACTAGTTATGTCAAAAAATAAATGGGTCAGAATTTGATCATTTTCTAAAATTTCTCTGCGGGGGACCGAAGAAAATTTTTTTTTAAATGTCAAAAATTTCCACTTTTTAAACTTCAATAATTATGCTATAATATTGCCATTTATGCACATATATTGTGGTAACATCATCTTATAGAGCCATAGTAACTAGTTGTGTAAAAAAATAAAAAGGTCTAAATTTTGCTATTTTTCGAAAATTTCACTGCGGGGGACCAAAGGAATTTTTTCTAAAAATGGCAAAAATGTCCACTTTTTAAAATTCGATAATTATGCTATAATATTGTCATTTATTCACATTTATTTGGTTAACATCATCTTATAGAGCCATAATAACTAGTTATGTTAAAAAATAAAAGGGTCGAAAATTGGCCATTTTTCGAAAATTGAACTGCGGGGGACCGAAGAAATTTTTTTTTAAAATGTCAAAAAATTTCACTTTTTAAACTTCAATAATTATGCTATAATATTGCCATTTATGCACATAAATTGTGTTAACATAATCTTATGAAGCCATAAAAACTAGTTATGTCAAAAAATAAAAGGGTCAGAATTTGACCATTTTTCGAAAATTTCACTGCGGGGGACCAAAGTAATTTTTTCAAAAAATGTCAAAAATTTCCACTTTTAAAAATTCCATAATTATGCTATAATTTTGTCATTTATGCATATTTATTTGGTTAATATCATCTTATAGAGCCATAAAAACTAGTCATGTCAAAAAATAAAAGGGTCGAAATTTGGCAATTTTTAGAAAATTTCACAAAAATTTCCACTTTTTTAATTTCGATAATTATGCTATAATATTGCCATTTATGCACATATATACTGTTAACATCATCTTATAGACCGAAGGAATTTTTTCGAAAAACGTCCAAAATTTCCACTTTTTAAACTTCAATAATTATTCTATAATATTGTCATTTATGCACATATATTGTCGTAACGTGTAAATATCATCTTATAGAACCAGAGTAACTAGTTATGTTAAAAAATAAATGGGTCGACATTTGTTCTATTTTTCGAAAATTTCACTGCGGGGGACCAAAGGAATTTTTTCAAAAAATGTCAAAAATGTCCACTTTTAAAAATTCCATAATTATGCTATAATTTTGTCATTTATGCATATTTATTTGGTTAATATCATCTTATAGAGCCATAAAAACTAGTTATGTCAAAAAATAAAGGGGTCGAAATTTGGCAATTTTTAGAAAATTTCACTGCCGGTGGAACCGAAGGAATTTTTTTCGGAAAACGTCCAAAATTTCCACTTTTTAAACTTCAATAATTATTCTATAATATTGTCATTTATGCACATATATTGTCGTAACGTGTAAATATCATCTTATAGAACCAGAGTAACTAGTTATGTTAAAAAATAAATGGGTCGACATTTGTTCTATTTTTCGAAAATTTCACGGCAGGAGACCCTAGGAATTGTTCAAAAAATTTCCAAGATTTCCACTTTTTAAACTTCAAGAATTATGCTATAATATTGCAATTTATGCACATATATTGTGGTAACATCATCTTATAGAGCCATTGTAACTAGTTATTACAAAAAATAAAAGGGTCGAAATTTGGCCATTTTACGAAAATTTTACTGCGGGGGACCAAAGGAATTTTTTCGAAAAATGTCAAAAATTTCCACTTTTTTAATTTCGATAATTATGCTATAATATTGCCATTTATGCACATATATACTGTTAACATCATCTTATAGACCCGTAGTAACTAGTTATGTCAAAAAATAAATGGGTCAGAATTTGATCATTTTGTAAAATTTCACTGCGGGGGACCGATGAAAATTTTTTTTTAAATGTCAAAAATTTCCACTTTTTAAACTTCAATAATTATGCTATAATATTGCCATTTATGCACATAAATTGTAGTAACATCATCTTATAGAGCCATAGTAGTAACTAGTTGTGTAAAAAAATAAAAAGGTCTAAATTTTGACATTTTTCGAAAATTTCACTGTGGGGGAAAAAAGGAATTTTTTCAAAAAATGTCAAAAATTTCCACTTTTTAAATTTCAATAATTATGCTATAATATTGCAATTCATGCACATATATTGTGTTAACATAATCTTATGAAGCCATAAAAACTAGTTATGTTATAAAATAAAAGGGTCAGAATTTGACCATTTTTCGAAAATTTCACTGCGGGGGACCGAAGGAATTTTTTCAAAAAATGTCAAAAATTTCCACTTTTAAAAATTCCATAATTATGCTATAATTTTTTCATTGATGCATATTTATTTGGTTAATATCATCTTATAGAGCCATAAAAACTAGTTATGTCAAAAAAACAAAGGGTCGAAATTTGGCAATTTTTAGAAAATTTCACTGCCGGTGGGACCGAAGGAATTTTTTCGAAAAACGTCCAAAATTTCCACTTTTTAAACTTCAATAATTATTCTATAATATTGTCATTTATGCACATATATTGTCGTAACGTGTAAATATCATCTTATAGAACCAGAGTAACTAGTTATGTTAAAAAATAAATGGGTCGACATTTGTTCAATTTTTCGAAAATTTCAAGGCAGGAAACCCTAGGAATTGTTCAAAAAATGTCCAAAATTTCCACTTTTTAAACTTCAAGAATTATGCTATAATATTGCCATTTATGCACATATATTGTGGTAACATCATCTTATAGAGCCATATTAACTAGTTATTACAAAAAATAAAAGGGTCGAAATTTGGCAATTTTACGAAAATTTTACTGCGGGGGACCAAAGGAATTTTTTCGAAAAATGTCAAAAATTTCCACTTTTTTAATTTCGATAATTATGCTATAATATTGCCATTTATGCACATATATACTGTTAACATCATCTTATAGAGCCGTAGTAACTAGTTATGTCAAAAAATAAATGGGTCAGAATTTGATCATTTTGTAAAATTTCACTGCGGGGGACCGAAGAAAATTTTTTTTTAAATGTCAAAAAATTTCACTTTTTAAACTTCAATAATTATGCTATAATATTGCCATTTATGCACATATATTGTGGTAACATCATCTTATATCGCCATAGTAACTAGTTGTGTAAAAAAATAAAAAGGGTCAAAATTTGGCAATTTTTCAAAAATTACACTACGGGGGACCAAAGGAATTTTTTCGAAAAATGTCAAAAATTTCCACTTTTTTAATTTCGATAATTATGCTATAATATTGCCATTTATGCACATATATACTGTTAACATCATCTTATAGAGCTGTAGTAACTAGTTATGTCAAAAAATAAATGGGTCAGAATTTGATCATTTTCTAAAATTTCACTGCGGGGGACCGAAGAAAATTTTTTTTTAAATGTCAAAAATTTCCACTTTTTAAACTTCAATAATTATGCTATAATATTGCCATTTATGCACATATATTGTGGTAACATCATCTTATAGAGCCATAATAACTAGTTGTGTAAAAAAATAAAAAGGTCTAAATTTTGCTATTTTTCGAAAATTTCACTGCGGGGGACCAAAAGAATTTTTTCAAAAAATGGCAAAAATGTCCACTTTTTAAAATCTTATGGAGCAATAAAAACTAATTATGTCAAAAAATAAATGGGTCAGAATTTAATCATTTTTCGAAAATTTCACTGCGGGGGACCGAAGAAATTTTTTTTTTAAATGTCAAAAATTTCCAATTTTTAAACTTCAATAATTATGCTATAATATTGCCATTTATTCACATATTTTGTGGTAACATCATCTTATAGAGCCATAGTAACTAGTTGTGCAAAAAAATAAAAGGTCTAAATTTTGCTATTTTTCGAAAATTTCAACTTTTTAAATTTCGATAATTATGCTATAATATTGTCATTTATTCACATTTATTTGGTTAACATCATCTTATAGAGCCATAATAACTAGTTATATCAAAAAATAAAAGGGTCGAAATTTGGCAAATTTTCGAAAATTTTACTGCGGGGGGACTGAAGGAATTTTTGCGAAAAATGTTCACAATTTAAACTTTTTAAACTTCAATAATTATGCTATAATATTGCCATTTATGCACATATATTGTGGTAACATCATCTTATAGAGCCATAGTAACTAGTTGTGTAAAAAAATAAAAAGGTCTAAATTTTGCTGTTTTTCGAAAATTTCACTGCGGGGGACCAAAAGAATTTTTTCGAAAAATGGCAAAAATGACCAATTTTTAAAATTCGATAATTATGCTATAATATTGTCATTTATGCACATTTATTTGGTTAACATCATCTTATAGAGCCATAATAACTAGTTATGTCAAAAAATAAAAGAGTCGAAATTTGGCAAATTTTCGAAAATATCACTAAGGAATTTTTTCGAAAAATGTTCAAAATTTCCCTTTTTAAACTTCAATAATTATGCTATAATATTGTCATTTATGCACATATATTCTGTTAACATCATCTTATAGAGCCATAATAACTAGTTATGTCAAAAAATAAAAGGGTCAAAATTTGGCAATTTTTCGAAAATTACACTGCGGGGGACCAAAGGAATTTTTTCGAAAAATGTCAAAAATTTCCACTTTTTTAATTTCGATAATTATGCTATAATATTGCCATTTATGCACATATAATAACTGTTAACATCATCTTATAGAGCTGTAGTAACTAGTTATGTCAAAAAATAAATGGGTCAGAATTTGATCATTTTCTAAAATTTCACTGCGGGGGACCGAAGAAAATTTTTTTTTAAATGTCAAAAATTTCCACTTTTTAAACTTCAATAATTATGCTATAATATTGCCATTTATGCACATATATTGTGATAACATCATCTTATAGAGCCATAGTAACTAGTTGTGTAAAAAAATAAAAAGGTCTAAATTTTTCTATTTTTCGAAAATTTCACTGCGGGGGACCAAAAGAATTTTTTCAAAAAATGGCAAAAATGACCACTTTTTAAAATTCGATAATTATGCTATAATATTGTCATTTATTCACATTTATTTGGTTAACATCATCTTATAGAGCCATAATAACTAGTTATATCAAAAAATAAAAGAGTCGAAATTTGGCAAATTTTCGAAAATTTTACTGCGGGGGGGACTGAAGGAATTTTTGCGAAAAATGTTCAAAATTTAAACTTTTTAAACTTCAATAATAATGCTATAATATTGTCATTTATGCACATACATTTTGTTAACGTCATCTTATAGAGCCATAATAACTAGTTATGTCAAAAAATAAAAGGGTCGAAATTTGGCCATTTTTCGAAAATTACACTGCGGGGGACCGAAAGAATTTTTTCGAAAAGTGTCAACAATTTTCACTTTTTAAATTTCGATTATTATGCTATAATATTGCCATTTATGCACATATATTGTGTTAACATCATCTTATAGAGCTGTAGTAACTAGTTATGTCAAAAAATGAAAGGGTCGAAATTTGACCATTTTTTGAAAATTACACTGCGAGGAACCAAAGAAATTTTGTAGAAAAATTGCAAAAATGTCGACTTTTTAAAATTCAATAATTATGTTATAATATTGCAATTTATGCACATATATTGTATTAACATCATCTTATGGAGCCATAATAACTAGTCGAAATTTGGGCATTTTTCGAAAATTACACTGCAAGGGACCGAAGGAATTTTTTCGAAAAATGTCAAAAATTTCCACTTTTTAAACTTTAATAATTGTGCTATAATATTACCATGTATGCACATATATTGTGGTAACATCATCTTATAGAGCCATAGTAACTAGTTGTGTAAAAAAAATAAAAAGGTCTAAATTTTGCTATTTTTCTAAAATTTCACTGCGGGGGACCAAAGGAATTTTTTCGAAAAATGGCAAAAATGTCCACTTTTTAAAATTCGATAATTATGCTATAATATTGTCATTTATTCACATTTCGTTGGTTAACATCATCTTATAGAGCCATAATAACTAGTTATGTCAAAATATAAAAGGGTCAAAATTTGGCAAATTTTCGAAAATTACACTGCGGGGGACCAAAGGAATTTTTTCGAAAAATGTCAAAAATTTCCACTTTTTTAATTTCGATAATTATGCTATAATATTGCCATTTATGCACATATATACTGTTAACACCATCTTATAGAGCTGTAGTAACTAGTTATGTCAAAAAATAAATGGGTCAGAATTTGATCATTTTCTAAAATTTCACTGTGGGGGACCGAAGAAAATTTTTTTTAAATGTCAAAAATTTCCACTTTTTAAACTTCAATAATTATGCTATAATATTGCCATTTATGCACATATATTGTGGTAACATCATCTTATAGAGCCATAGTAACTAGTTGTGTAAAAAAATAAAAAGGTCTAAATTTTGCTATTTTTCGAAAATTTCACTGCGGGGGACCAAAAGAATTTTTTCAAAAAATGGCAAAAATGTCCACTTTTTAAAATTCGATAATTATGCTATAATATTGTCATTTATTCACATTTATTTGGTTAACATCATCTTATAGAGCCATAATAACTAGTTATATCAAAAAATAAAAGGGTCGAAATTTGGCAAATTTTACTGCGGGGGGACTGAAGGAATTTTTGCGAAAAATGTTCAAAATTTAAACTTTTTAAACTTCAATAATAATGCTATAATATTGTCATTTATGCACATATATTTTGTTAACATAATCTTATAGAGTCATAATAACAAGTTATGTCAAAAAGCAAAAGGGTCAAAATTTGGCCGTTTTTCGAAAATTACACAGCGGGGGACCGAAGGAATTTTTTCGAAAAATGTCAAAAATTTCAACTTTTTAAATTTCGATAATTATGCTATAATATTGCCATTTATGCACATATATTGTGTTAACATCATCTTATAGAGCTGTAGTAACTAGTTATGTCAAAAAATAAAAGGGTCGAAATTTGACCATTTTTTGAAAATTACACAGCGGGGGACCAAAGAAATTTTGTAGAAAAATGTCAAAAATGTCGACTTTTTAAAATTCAATAATTATGCTATAATATTGCAATCTATGCACATATATTGTGTTAACATCATCTTATGGAGCCATAAAAACTAATTATGTCAAAAAATAAATGGGTCAGAATTTAATCATTTTTCGAAAATTTCACTGCGGGGGACCGAAGAAATTTTTTTAAAAAATGTCAAAAATTTCCACTTTTTAAACTTCAATAATTATGCTATAATATTGCCATTTATTCACATATTTTGTGGTAACATCATCTTATAGAGCCATAGTAACTAGTTGTGTAAAAAAATAAAAAGGTCTAAATTTTGCTATTTTTCGAAAATTTCAACTTTTTAAATTTCGATAATTATGCTATAATATTGCCATTTATGCACATATATTGTGTTAACATCGTCTTATAGAGCTGTAGTAACTAGTTATGTCAAAAAATATAAGGTTCGAAATTTGACCATTTTTTGAAAATTACACTGCGGGGGACCAAAGAAATTTTGTAGAAAAATGTCAAAAATTTCGACTTTTTAAAATTCAATAATTATGCTATAATATTGCAATTTATGCACATATATTGTGTTAACATCATCTTATGGAGCCATAAAAACTAATTATGTCAAAAGATAAATGGGTCAGAATTTAATCATTTTTCGAAAATTTCACTGCGGGGGACCGAAGAAATTTTTTTTTAAAATATCAAAAATTTCCACTTTTTAAACTTCAATAATTATGCTGTAATATTGCCATTTATGCACATAT
The DNA here is from genome assembly GCF_963402885.1 of Antedon bifida. Lineage (NCBI taxonomy): Eukaryota > Metazoa > Echinodermata > Crinoidea > Comatulida > Antedonidae > Antedon > Antedon bifida. Next base: position 11,485,259 of record NC_136236.1, read on the forward strand.
ATTGTGGTAACATCATCTTATAGAGCCATAGTAACTAGTTGTGTAAAAAAATAAAAAGGTCTAAATTTTGCTGTTTTTCGAAAATTTCACTGCGGGGGACCAAAGGGATTTTTTTCGAAAAATGGCAAAAATGACCACTTTTTAAAATTCGATAATTATGCTATAATATTGTCATTTATGCACATTTATTTGGTTAACATCATCTTATAGAGCCATAATAACTAGTTATGTCAAAAAATAAAATAGTCGAAATTTGGCAAATTTTCGAAAATATCACTAAGGAATTTTTTCGAAAAATGTTCAAAATTTCCCTTTTTAAACTTCAATAATTATGCTATAATATTGTCATTTATGCACATATATTTTGTTAACATCATCTTATAGAGCCATAATAACTAGTTATGTCAAAAAATAAAAGGGTCAAAATTTGGCAATTTTTCGAAAATTACACTGCGGGGGACCAAAGGAATTTTTTCGAAAAATGTCAAAAATTTCCACTTTTTTAATTTCGATAATTATGCTATAATATTGCCATTTATGCACATATATACTGTTAACATCATCTTATAGAGCTGTAGTAACTAGTTATGTCAAAAAATAAATGGGTCAGAATTTGATCATTTTCTAAAATTTCACTGCGGGGGACCGAAGAAAATTTTTTTTTAAATGTCAAAAATTTCCACTTTTTAAACTTCAATAATTATGCTATAATATTGCCATTTATGTACATATATTGTGGTAACATCATCTTATAGAGCCATAGTAACTAGTTGTGTAAAAAAATAAAAAGGTCTAAATTTTGCTATTTTTCGAAAATTTCACTGCGGGGGACCAAAAGAATTTTTTCAAAAAATGGCAAAAATGTCCACTTTTTCAAATTCGATAATTATGCTATAATATTGTCATTTATTCACATTTATTTGGTTAACATCATCTTATAGAGCCATAATAACTAGTTATATCAAAAAATAAAAGGGTCGAAATTTGGCAAATTTTCGAAAATTTTACTGCGGGGGGACTGAAGGAATTTTTGCGAAAAATGTTCAAAATTTAAACTTTTTAAACTTCAAAAATAATGCTATAATATTGTCATTTATGCACATACATTTTGTTAACGTCATCTTATAGAGCCATAATAACTAGTTATGTCAAAAAATAAAAGGGTCGAAATTTGGCCATTTTTCGAAAATTACACTGCGGGGGACCGAAAGAATTTTTTCGAAAAGTGTCAAAAATGTTCACTTTTTAAATTTCGATTATTATGCTATAATATTGCCATTTATGCACATATATTGTGTTAACATCATCTTATAGAGCTGTAGTAACTAGTTATGTCAAAAAATGAAAGGGTCGAAATTTGACCATTTTTTGAAAATTACACTGCGAGGAACCAAAGAAATTTTGTAGAAAAATTGCAAAAATGTCGACTTTTTAAAATTCAATAATTATGCTATAATATTGCAATTTATGCACATATATTGTATTAACATCATCTTATGGAGCCATAAAAACTAATTATGTCAAAAAATAAATGGGTCAGAATTTGATCATTTTTCGAAAATTTCACTGCGGGGGACAGAAGGAATTTTTTAAAATAATGTCAAAAATTTCCACTTTTTATACTTCAATAATAATGCTATAATATTGCCATTTATGCACATATATTGTTGTAACATCATCTTATAGAGCCATAGTAACTAGTTGTGTAAAAAAATAAAAAGGTCTAAATTTTGCTATTTTTCTAAAATTTCACTGCGGGGGACCAAAGGAATTTGTTCGAAAAATGGCAAAAATGTCCACTTTTTAAAATTCGATAATTATAATATAATATTGTCATTTATTCACATTTATTTGGTTAACATTATCTTATAGAGCCATAATAACTAGTTATGTCAAAAAATAAAAGGGTCGAAATTTGGCCATTTTTCGAAAATTAAACTGCAGGGGACCGAAGGAATTTTTTCGAAAAATGTCAAAAATTTCCACTTTTTAAACTTTAATAATTGTGCTATAATATTGCCATTTATGCACATATATTGTGGTAACATCATCTTATAGAGCCATAGTAACTAGTTGTGTAAAAAAAATAAAAAGGTCTAAATTTTGCTATTTTTCTAAAATTTCACTGCGGGGGACCAAAGGAATTTTTTCGAAAAATGGCAAAAATGTCCACTTTTTAAAATTCGATAATTATGCTATAATATTGTCATTTATTCACATTTCGTTGGTTAACATCATCTTATAGAGCCATAATAACTAGTTATGTCAAAATATAAAAGGGTCAAAATTTGGCAAATTTTCGAAAATTTCACTGCGTGGGGACTGAAGGAAATTTTGCGAAAATTGTTCAAAATTGAAACTTTTTAATCTTCAATAATAATGCTATAATATTGTCATTTATGTACATATATTGTGTTAACATCATCTTATAGAGTCATAATAACAAGTTATGTCAAAAAGCAAATGGGTCAAAAATTGGCCGTTTTTCGAAAATTACACAGCGGGGGACCGAAGGAATTTTTTCGAAAAATTTCAAAAATTTCAACTTTTTAAATTTCGATAATTATGCTATAATATTGCCATTTATGCACATATATTGTGTTAACATCATCTTATAGAGCTGTAGTAACTAGTTATGTCAAAAAATAAAAGGGTCGAAATTTGACCATTTTTTGAAAATTACACTGCGGGGGACCAAAGAAATTTTGTAGAAAAATGTCAAAAATGTCGACTTTTTAAAATTCAATAATTATGCTATAATATTGCAATTTATGCACATATATTGTGTTAACATCATCTTATGGAGCCATAAAAACTAATTATGTCAAAAAATAAATGGGTCAGAATTTAATCATTTTTCGAAAATTTCACTGCGTGGGACCGAAGAAATTTTTTTTTAAATGTCAAAAATTTCCAATTTTTAAACTACAATAATTATGCTATAATATTGCCATTTATTCACATATATTGTGGTAACATCATCTTATAGAGCCATAGTAATTAGTTGTGTAAAAAAATAAAAAGGTCTAAATTTTGCTATTTTTCGAAAATTTCAACTTTTTAAATTTCGATAATTATGCTATAATATTGCCATTTATGCACATATATTGTGTTAACATCATCTTATAGAGCTGTAGTAACTAGTTCTGTCAAAAAATAAAAGGTTCGAAATTTGACCATTTTTTGAAAATTACACTGCGGGGGACCAAAGAAATTTTGTAGAAAAATGTCAAAAATGTCGACTTTTTAAAATTCAATAATTATGCTATAATATTGCAATTTATGCACATATATTGTGTTAACTTCATCTTATGGAGCCATAAAAATTAATTATGTAAAAAAATAAATGGGTCAGAATTTAATCATTTTTCGAAAATTTCACTGCGGGGGACCGAAAAAAATTTTTTTTTTAAATTTCAAAAAAGCATTTATGGCTTCATAAGATTATGTTAATACAATATATGTGCATAAATTGCAATATTATAGCATAATTATTGAATTTTAAAAAGTGGAAATCTTTGCCATTTTTAAAAAAAATTTCTTTGGTCCCCCGCAGTGAATTTTTCGAAAAATGTCAAAATTTAGACCTTTTTATTTTTTTACACAAGTAGTAACTAATGCTCTATAAGATGATGTTACTAAAATTTATGTGCATAAATGGCAATATTATAGTATAATAAAAAGTGGAAATTTTTTGAAGTAACTAGTTACTATGGCTCTATAAGATGATGTTAACACTATATATGTGCATCATTCGCAATATTATAGCATAATTATTGAATTTTAAAAAGTGGAAATTTTTGCAATTTTTCTAAAAAAAAACTTTGGTCTCCCGCAGTGTAATTTTCGAAAAATGTCAAAATTTCGACCCTTTTATTTTTTGACATAACTAGTTTTTATGGCTTCATAAGATTATGTTAACACAATATATGTGCATAAATTGCAATATTATAGCATAATTATTGAAGTTTAAAAGGTGGAAATTTTTGACATTTTTTGAAAAAATTCCTTCAGTCCCCCCGCAGTAAAATTTTCGAAAAATGGTCAAATTCTGACCCTTTTTTTTTTGACATAACTAGTTTTTATGGCTTCATAAGATTATGTTAACATAATATATAAATTGCCATTTTTCGAAAAATTTCTTTGGTCCCCCGCAGTGAAATTTTCGAAAAATGATTAAATTCTGACCCATTTATTTTTTTACATAACTAGTTTTTATGGCTCCATAAGATGATGTTAACACAATATATGTGACCCGATCTCGCAAAACCCTCTCTTTGTCGGCAATTCAAAATTCACGTAATCAGTCAAAATACGTCCAAAACCCTGGCAGATTACATGTTTTTGCATTTTCGAAATATTTCAGTATTTAAGAATACGTCTACCTGATTTAAACTCCCGAAATTTAATTAAAATTATGATAAAAGAGTGTTTTAAAAATATTTATTTTCCTCAAGCCTAACAATTTATCGATCTACGCTAAAATTTTGCGTAAATTCAGTTGAAAGTTGCCGAGTTTGACGACATTTTGATCGCCAGTTCGCTGCACAATGTTGAAAGGTCACACATCAAAATAAAGCTCATCCATTTGACATTCCAAATATGGAAGTTTTAGGGCGGAGTTTAAAGAAATAAATAAATAAAAAGTTATTTTCATTTTACACACAGCATGTCGTAAATTGGAATAAAAACAATTTTAATATTCAAAGTAAAGTGTTCGGCGTGTTCTGCAATAGCTGTAGCCTGTATTTGTTTATTCCATAGTAAAAGTCAAAAACAATTCACGTCATAAATTCAATTGTATTTTCTATAATTTTTTGGGCTAGGTCTTAATTTTATTATGGTTGTAGGCCTACTATTACTGGGCCTAGCTTTATTGTCAATAAATAGTTTTCTTTATACATTTTATATATCCAATCGACTCTTAATTATTTATTTAATTTATTGTCCAGTCCTTTCATCTTAAATGTTTTTTAAACTCATTGGATTCAAGTCCAAACATTACAGCGAATCTTCCACGTTATAAAAAAAAAACAAATGTATTAAATCGTCAATACAATGTTTTAGTAGCTAGCAAGCTGTGACTCTGCAAGGCGCCAAACTTGTCTAGGCTAGTTGACTACTAACGCCAGCCCCAATGTCGATGCACCGCTGCCATACACGGCCTGATGAACAGATGAACACCCATGGCATCAGTGACAGTAGGTCTTACAGGCGATGACGGCGAAAATCTGAATAGGCCTAGCTAGGCCTAGGCCTGCTTGGTTTTTCGCTGTTAATATCGTAAACACCTCCGAAACCAGTTAAAATAAGCTTGACGTTATAATGCTGCTTTTCAATATTGCAAAACAGTTAATTCGAGTGACTAAATAGGTTAAAACGGCGTCTGAAATCGGTCAAATTGACTATGATGTGCACGCTGCTATTATACCGCACACACTTCCTGGTATGACGTCATTGTGCCTTAGACAAAAATACCGCGTTGCAACGGAGTGAGTTTTCAGCGCGTATCAAAAAGAATTTCATTGCAAACTTCAAACGCGATTTTCTCGTAAACTAATTGAATGATTTGTAAGTTTTTAAAATGTAATAACTTTTTAAATATTTACTCAATTTTTATGAAATAAAAACCACTACAAAGCTTATGATTCAAATATATATAAAAAAAATACAAAATTAAAATTTCCCACAAATGTAGAGTTTTGCCAGATCGGGTCACATATGTGCATAAATTGCAATATTATAGCATAATTATTGAATTTTAAAAAGTGGACATTTTTGCAATTTTTCTACAAAATTTCTTTAGCCACCCGCAGTGTAATTTTCAAAAAAATGGTCAAGTTTTGACCATTTTATTTTTTGACATAACTAGTTACTACGGCTCTATAAGATGATTTTAACAGTATATATGTGCATAAATGGCAATATTATAGCATAATTATCGAAATTTAAAAAAGTGGACATTTTTGATATTTTTCGAAAAAATTCCTTCGGTCCCGCGCAGTGTAATTTTCAATAATTATGCTATAATATTGCCATTTATGCTTATATATTGTGGTAACATCATCTTATAGAGCCATAGTAACTAGTTGTGTAAAAAAATAAAAAGGTCGAAATTTTGACATTTTTCGAAAATTACACTGCAGGAGACCGAAGGAATTTTTTCGAAAAATGTCCAAAATTTCAGCTTTTTAAAACTCGATAATTATACTATAATATTACCATTTATGCACATATATTGTGTTAATATCATCTTATAGAGCCAGAGTAACTAGTTGTGTAAAAAAAGAAAAAGGTCTAAATTTTGACATTTTTCGAAAAATTCACTGCGGGGGACCAAAGGAATTTTTTCAAAAAATGTCAAAAATTTCCACTTTTTAAACTTCAATAATTATGCTATAATATTGCCATTTATGCTTATATATTGTGGTAACATCATCTTATAGAGCCATAGTAACTAGTTGTGTAAAAAAATAAAAAGGTCTAAATTTTGACATTTTTCGAAAATTACACTGCAGGAGACCGAAGGAATTTTTTCGAAAAATGTCCAAAATTTCCCCTTTTTAAAATTCGATAATTATGGTATAATATTACCATTTATAAACATATATTGTGTTACTATCATATTATAGAGCCAGAGTAACTAGTTATGTCAAAAAATAAAAGGGTCGAAATTTTGACATTTTTCGAAAATTACACTGCAGGGGACCGAAGGAATTTTTTCGAAAAATGTCCAAAATTTCAGCTTTTTAAAATTCGATAATTATACTATAATATTACCATTTATGCACATATATTGTGTTAATATCATCTTATAGAGCCAGAGTAACTAGTTGTGTAAAAAAAGAAAAAGGTCTAAATTTTGACATTTTTCGAAAAATTCACTGCGGGGGACCAAAGGAATTTTTTCAAAAAATGTCAAAAATTTCCACCTTTTAAACTTCAATAATTATGCTATAATATTGCAATTTATGTACATATATTGTGTTAACATAATCTTATGAAGCCATAAAAACTAGTTATATCAAAAAATAAAAGGGTCAACATTTTGACATTTTTCGAAAATTACACTGCAGGGGACCGAATGAATTTTTTCGAAAAATGTCCAAAATTTCCCCTTTTTAAAATTCGATAATTATGGTATAATATTACCATTTATGCACATATATTGTGTTAATATCATATTATAGAGCCAGAGTAACTAGTTATGTCAAAAAATAAAAGGGTCGAAATTTTGACATTTTTCGAAAATTACACTGCAGGGGACAGAAAGAATTTTTTCGAAAAATGTCCAAAATTTCCCCTTTTTAAAATTCGATAATTATGGTATAATATTACCATTTATGCACATATATTGGGTTAATATCATATTATAGAGCCAGAGTAACTAGTTATGTTAAAAAATAAAATGGTCGAAATTTGACCATTTTTTGAAAATTACACTGCGAGGAACCAAAGAATTTTTTTAGAAAAATGGCAAAAATTTCCACTTTTTAACTTTCGATAATTATGCTATAATATTGCGAATGATGCACATATATAGTGTTAACATCATCTTATAGAGCCATAGTAACTAGTTATGTCAAAAAATAAAAGGGTCGAAATTTGGCCATTTTACGAAAATTTTTCGGCGGGGGACCAAAGAAATTTTGTAGAAATATTACAAAAATGTCCACTTTTTAAAATTCAATAATTAAGCTATAATATTGCAATTTATGCACATATATTGTGTTGACATTCTCTTAAGGAGCCATAAAAACTAGTTATGTCAAAAAATAAAAGGGTCAGAATTTGACCATTTTTCGAAAATTTCACTGCGGGGGACCGAAGGAATTTTTTTTTTAAATGTCAAAAATTTCCACTTTTTAAACTTCAATAATTATGCTATAATATTGCCATTTATGCACATAAATTGTAGTAACATCATCTCATAGAGTCATAGTAACTAGTTGTGTAAAAAAATAAAAAGGTCTAAATTTTGACATTTTTCGAAAAATTCACTGCGGGGGACCAATGAAATTTTTTCAAAAAATGTCAAAAATTTCCACTTTTTAAAATTCAATAATTATGCTATAATATTGCAATTTATGCACATATATTGTGTTAACATAATCTTATAAACCCATAATACCTAGTTGTGTAAAAAAATAAAAAGGTCTAAATTTTGACATTTTTCGAAAAATTCACTGCGGGGGACCAAAGGAATTTTTTAGAAAAATGGCAAAAATTTCCACTTTTTAAAATTCAATAATTATGCTATAATATTGCAATTTATGCACATATATTGTGTTAACATTCTCTTATGGAGCCATAAAAACTAGTTATGTCAAAAAATAAAAGGGTCAGAATTTGACCATTTTTCGAAAATTTCACTGCGGGGGACCGAAGGAATTTCTTTTAAAAATGTCAAAAATTTCCACTTTTTAAACTTCAATAATTATGCTATAATATTGCCATTTATGCACATAAATTGTAGTAACATCATCTCATAGAGTCATAGTAACTAGTTGTGTAAAAAAATAAAAAGGTCTAAATTTTGACATTTTTCGAAAAATTCACTGCGGGGGACCAAAGGAATTTTTTCGAAAAATGGCAAAAATTTCCACTTTTTAAAATTCAATAATTATGCTATAATTTTGCAATTTATTCACATATATTGTGTTAACATAATCTTATGAAGCCATAAAAACTATTTATGTCAAAAAATAAAAGGGTTAGAATTTGACAATTTTTTGAAAATTTGACTGCGGGGGACCGAAGGAATTTTTTCAAAAAATGTCAAAAATTTCCACTTTTTAAACATCAATAATTATACTATAATATTGCCATTTATGCACATAAATTTTAGTAACATCATCTTATAGAGCAATAGTTACTAGTTGTGTAAAAAAATAAAAATGTCTAAATTTTGAAATTTTTCGAAAAATTCACTGCGAGGGACATAAGGATTTTTTTCGAAAAATGGCAAAAATGTCCAATTTTTAAAATTCAATAATTATGCTATAATATTGCAATTTATGCACATATATTGTGTTAACATAATCTTATGAAGCCATAAAAACTAGTTATGTCAAAAAATAAAAGGGTCGAAATTTTGACATTTTTCGAAAATTACACTGCAGGAGACCGAAGGAATTTTTTCGAAAAATGTCCAAAATTTCAGCTTTTTAAAATTCGATAATTATACTATAATATTACCATTTATGCACATATATTGTGTTAATATCATCTTATAGAGCCAGAGTAACTAGTTATGTTAAAAAATAAAATGGTCGAAATTTGACCATTTTTTGAAAATTACACTGCTGGGGACCAAAGAATTTTTTTTAGAAAAATGGCAAAAATTTCCAATTTTTAACTTTCAATAATTATGCTATAATATTGCGATTGATGCACATATATAGTGTTAACATCATCTTATAGAGCCATAGTAACCAGTTTTGTAAAAAAATAAAAAGGCCTAAATGTTGACATTTTTCCGAAAAATTCACTGCGAGGGACCAAAGGAATTTTTTCAAAAAATGGCAAAAATTTCCACTTTTTAAAATTCAATAATTATGCTATAATATTGCAATTTATACACATATATTGTGTTAACATAATCTTATGAAGCCATAAAAACTAGTTATGTCAAAAAATAAAAGGGTCAGAATTTGACAATTTTTCGAAAATTTCACTGCGGGGGACAGAAGGAATTTTTTCCAAAAATGTCAAAAATTCCACTTTTTAAACTTCAATAATTATGCTATAATATTGTTATTTATGCACATAAATTGTAGTAACATTATCTTATAGAGCCAAAGTAACTAGTTGTGTAAAAAAATAAAAAGGTCTAAATTTTGACATTTTTCGAAAAATTCACTGCGGGGGACCAAAGGAACTTTTTCGAAAAATGGCAAAAATTTCCACTTTTTAAAATTCAATGATTATGCTATAATATTGCAATTTATGCACATATATTGTGTTAACATAATCTTATAAAGCCATAAAAACTAGTTATGTCAAAAAATAAAATGGTCAGAATTTGACCATTTTTCGAAAATTTCACTGCGGGGGACCCAAGGAATTTTTTCAAAAAATTTCAAAAATTTTCACTTTTAAAACTTCAATAATTATGCTATAATATTGCCATTTATGCACATAAATTGTAGTAACGTCTTCTTATAGAGCCATAGTAAGTAGTTGTGTAATAAAAAAAAAAGGTCTAAATTTTGACATTTTTCGAAAAATTCACTGCGGTGGACCAAAGGAATTTTTTCAAAAAATGGAAAAAATGTCCAATTTTTAAAATTCGATAATTATGCTATAATATTGCCATTTATTTGGTTAACATTATCTTATAGAGCCATAATAACTAGTTATGTCAAAAAATCAAAGGGTCGAAATTTTGACATTCTTCGAAAATTACACTGCAGGGGACCGAAGGAATTTTTTTCGAAAAATGTCCAAAATTTCCCCTTTTTAAACTTCAATAATTATGCTATAATATTGCCATTTATGCACATATATTGTGGTAACATCATCTTATAGAGCCATAGTAACTAGTTGTGTAAAAAAATAAAAAGGTCTAAATTTTGCTATTTTTCGAAAATTTCACTACGGGGGACCAAAGGAATTTTTTCGAAAAATGGCAAAAATGTCCACTTTTTAAAATTCTTATCTTTTAGAGCCATAATAACTAGCTATGTTAAAAAATAAAAGGGTCGAAATTTGGCTATTTTTCGAAAATTACACTGCGGGGGACCAAAGAAATTTTTTTTAAAAATGTCAAAAAATTTCACTTTTTAAACTTCAATAATAATGCTATAATATTGTCATTTATGCACATATATTTTGTTAACGTCATCTTATAGAGCCATAATAACTAGTTATGTAAAAAAATAAAAGGGTCGAAATTTGGCCATTTTAGAAAAATTACACTGCGGGGGACCGAAGGAATTTTTCCGAAAAATGTCAAAAATTTCCACTTTTTAAATTTCGATAATTAGGCTATAATATTGCCATTTATGCACATATATTGTGTTAACATCATCTTATAGAGGTGTAGTAACTAGTTATGTCAAAAAATGAAAGGGTCGAAATTTGACCATTTTTTGAAAATTACACTGCGAGGAACCAAAGAAATTTTGTAGAAAAATTGCAAAAATGTCGACTTTTTAAAATTCAATAATTATGCTATAATATTGCAATTTATGCACATATATTGTGTTAACATCATCTTATGGAGCCATAAAAACTAATTATGTCAAAAAATAAATGGGTCAGAATTTGATCATTTTTCGAAAATTTCACTGCGGGGGACAGAAGGAATTTTTTAAAATAATGTCAAAAATTTCCACTTTTTAAACTTTAATAATTATGCTATAATATTGCCATTTATGCACATATATTGTGGTAACATCATCTTATAGAGCCATAGTAACTAGTTGTGTAAACAAATAAAAAGGTCTAAATTTTGCTATTTTTCGAAAAATGGCAAAAAAATCCACTTTTTAAAATTCGATAATTATAATATAATATTGTCATTTATTCACATTTATTTGGTTAACATCATCTTATAGAGCCATAATAACTAGTTATGTCAAAAAATAAAAGGGTCGAAATTTGGCCATTTTTCGAAAATTACACTGCGGGGGACCGAAGAAATTTTTTTTTTAAATGTCTAAAATTTCCACTTTTTAAACTAAAATAATTATGCTATAATATTGCCATTTATGCACATAAATTGTAGTAACATCATCTTATAGAGCCATAGTAACTAGTTATGTCAAAAAATAAAAGGGTCGAAATTTGGCCATTTTACGAAAATTTTTCGGCGGAGGACAAAAGAAATTTTGTAGAAATATTTCAAAAATGTCCAATTTTTAAAATTCAATAATTATGCTATAATATTGCAATTTATGCACATATATTGTGTTAACATAATCTTATGAAGCCATAAAAACTAGTAATGTCAAAAAATAAAAGGGTCGAAATTTGGCCATTTTACGAAAATTTTTCGGCGGGGGACCAAAGAAATTTTGTAGAAATATTTCAAAAATGTCCACTTCTTAAATATCAATAATTATGCTATAATATTGCAATTTATGCACATATATTGTTTTAACATAATCTTATGAAGCCATAAAAACTAGTAATGTCAAAAAATATAAAGGTTGACCATTTTTCGAAAATTTCACTGCGGGGGACCGAAGGAATTTTTTCAAAAAATGTCAAAAATTTCCACTTTTTAAACTTCAATAATTATGCTATAATATTGCCATTTATGCACATAAATTGTAGTAACATCATCTAATAGAGCCATAGTAACTAGTTGTGTAAAAAAATAAAATGGTCTAAATTTAGCTATTTTTCGAAAATTTCACTACGGGGGACCAAAGAAATTTTGTAGAAATATTTCAAAAAAGGCCAATTTTTAAAATTCAATAATTATGCTATAATATTGCAATTTATGCACATATATTGTGTTAACATAATCTTATGAAGCCATAAAAACTAGTAATGTCAAAAAATATAAAGGTTGACCATTTTTCGAAAATTTCACTGCGGGGGACCGAAGGAATTTTTTCAAAAAACGTCCAAAATTTCCACTTTTTAAACTTCAATAATTATTCTATAATATTGTCATTTATGCACATATATTGTCGTAACGTGTAGATATCATCTTATAGAAACAGAGTAACTAGTTATGTTAAAAAATAAATCGATCGACATTTTTTCTATTTTTCGAAAATTTCACGGCAGGAGACCCAAGGAATTGTTCAAAAAATGTCCAAAATTTTCAATTTTTAAACTTCAAGATTTATGCTATAATATTGCCATTTATGCACATATATTGTGGTAACATCATCTTATAGAGCCATAGTAACTAGTTATTACAAAAAATAAAAGGGTCGAAAATTGGCCATTTTACGAAAATTTTACTGCGGGGACCAAAGGAATTTTTTCGAAAAATGTCAAAAATTTCCACTTTTTAGACTTCAATAATAATGCTATAATATTGTCATTTATGCACATATATTTTGTTAACGTCATCTTATAGAGCCATAAAAACTAATTTTGTCAAAAAATAAATGGGTCGAAATTTGGCCATTTTAGGAAAATTACACTGCGGGGGACCGAAGGAAATTTTTTTTTAAATGTCAAAAATGTCCACTTTTTAAACTTCAATAATTATGCTATAATATTGCCATTTATGCACATATATTGTGGTAACAGCATCTTATAGAGCCATAGTAACTAGTTGTGTAAAAAAATAAAAAGGTCTCAATTTTGCTACTTTTCGATCGGTCGAAATTTGACCATTTTTTGAAAATTACACTGCGAGGAAACAAAGAAATTTTGTAGAAAAATTGCAAAAATGTCGACTTTTTAAAATTCAATAATTATGCTATAATATTGCAATTTATGCACATGTGTTAACATCATCTTATGGAGCCATAAAAACTAATTTTGTCAAAAAATAAATGGGTCAGAATTTGATCATTTTTCGAAAATTTCACTGCGAGGGACAGAAGGAATTTTTTAAAATAATGTCAAAAATTTCCACTTTTTAAACTTTAATAATTATGCTATAATATTGCCATTTATGCACATATATTGTGGTAACATCATCTTATAGAGCCATAGTAACTAGTTGTGTAAAAAATTAAAAAGGTCGAAATTTTGCTATTTTTCGAAAAATGGCAAAAATGTCCACTTTTTAAAATTCGATAATTATAATATAATATTGTCATTTATTCACATTTATTTGGTTAACATCATCTTATAGAGCCATAATAACTAGTTATGTCAAAAAATAAAAGGGTCGAAATTTGGCCATTTTTTGAAAATTACACTGCGGGGGCACCGAAGAAATTTTTTTTTTAAATGTCAAAAATTTCCACTTTTTAAACTAAAATAATTATGCTATAATATTGCCATTCATGCACATAAATTGTAGTAACATCATCTTATAGAGCCATAGTAACTAGTTATGTCAAAAAATAAAAGGGTCGAAATTTGGCCATTTTACGAAAATTTTTCGGCGGGGGACCAAAGAAATTTTGTAGAAATATTTCAAAAATGTCCAATTTTTAAAATTCAATAATTATGCTATAATATTGCAATTTATGCACATATATTGTGTTAACATAATCTTATGAAGCCATAAAAACTAGTAATGTCAAAAAATAAAAGGGTCGAAATTTGGCCATTTTACGAAAATTTTTCGGCGGGGGACCAACGAAATTTTGTAGAAATATTTCAAAATGTCCACTTCTTAAAATTCAATAATTATGCTATAATATTGTGTTAACATAATCTTATGAAGCCATAAAAACTGACCATTTTTCGAAAATTTCACTTCGGGGGACCGAAAGAATTTTTACAAAAAATGTCAAAAATTTTCACTTTTTATACTTCAATAATTATGCTATAATATTGCCATTTATGCACATAAATTGTAGTAACATCATCTTATAGAGCCATAGTAACTAGTTGTGTAAAAAGAAAAGGTCTAAATTTTGACATTTTTCGAAAAATTTACTGCGGGGGACCAAAGGAATTTTTTCGAAAAATGGCAAAAATGTCCAATTTTTAAAATTCGATAATTATGCTATAATATTGTCATTTATGCACATTTATTTGGTTAACATCATCTTATAGAGCCATAATAACTAGTTATGTCAAAAAATAAAAGGGTTGAAATTTTGACATTTTTTGAAAATTACACTGCAGGGGACCGAAGGAATTTTTTTCGAAAAATTTCAAAAATTTCCTCTTTTTAAAATTCGATAATTATGCTATAATATTACCATTTATGCACATATATTGTGTTAATATCATCTTATAGAGCCAGAGTAACTAGTTATGTTAAAAAATAAAAGGGTCGAAATTTGACCATTTTTTGAAAATTACACTGCGGGGGACCAAAGAATTTTTTTCGAAAAATGGCAAAAATTTCCACTTTTCAACTTTCGATATTTATGCTATAATATTGCGATTGATGCACATATATAGTGTTAACATCATCATATAGAGCCATAGTAACTAGTTATGTCAAAAAATTAAACGGTCGAAATTTGGCAATTTTTCCAAAATTTCACTGCGGGGGACCGAAGTAATTTTTCGAAAAATGGCAAAAATTTCCAATTTTTAAAATTCCATAATTATGCTATAATATTGCCATTTATGCACATATATTGTGGTAACATCATCTTGTAGAGCCATAGTAACTAGTTGGGTAAAAAAATAAAAAGGTCTAAATTTGGCAATTTTTTGAAAATTTCACTGCGGGGAACCAAAAGAATTTTTTCGAAAAATGGCAAAAATTTCCACTTTTTAAAATTCCATAATTATGCTATAATATTGTCATTTATGCATATTTATTATTATATTGTGGTAACATCATCTTGTAGAGCCATAGTAACTAGTTGGGTAAAAAAATAAAAGGGTCAGAATTTGACCATTTTTCGAAAATTTCACTGCGGGGGACCGAAGGAATTTTTTCAAAAAATGTCAAAAATTTCCACTTCATAAACTTTAATAATTATGCTATAATATTGCCATTTATGCACATAAATTATGTTAACATAATCTTATGAAGCCATAAAAACTAGTTATGTCAAAAATAAAAGGGTCAGAATTTGACCATTTTTCGAAAATTTCACTGCGGGGGACAGAAGGAATTTTTTCCAAAAATGTCAAAAATTTCCACTTTTTAAACTTCAATAATTATGCTATAATATTGCCATTTATGAATATAAATTGTAGTAACATCATCTTATAGAGCCATAGTAGTAACTAGTTGTGTAAAAAAATAAAAAGGTCTAAATTTTGACATTTTTCGAAAATTTCACTGCGGGGGAAAAAAGGAATTTTTTCGAAAAATGTCAAAAATTTCCACTTTTTAAAATTCAATAATTATGCTATAATATTGCAATTCATGCACATATATTGTGTTAACATAATCTTATGAAGCCATAAAAACTAGTTATGTTAAAAAATAAAAGGGTCAGAATTTGACCATTTTTCGAAAATTTCACTGCGGGGGACCGAAGGAATTTTTTCAAAAAATGTCAACAATTTCCACTTTTAAAAATTCCATAATTATGCTATAATTTTGTCATTTATGCATATTTATTTGGTTAATATCATCTTATAGAGCCATAAAAACTAGTTATGTCAAAAAATTTGGCAATTTTTAGAAAATTTCACTGCCGGTGGGACCGAAGGAATTTTTTCGAAAAACTTCCAAAATTTCCACTTTTTAAACTTCAATAATTATTCTATAATATTGTCATTTATGCACATATATTGTCGTAACGTGTAAATATCATCTTATAGAACCAGAGTAACTAGTTATGTTAAAAAATAAATGGGTCGACATTTGTTCTATTTTTCGAAAATTTCAAGGCAGGAGACCCTAGGAATTGTTAAAAAAATGTCCAAAATTTCCACTTTTTAAACTTCAAGAATTATGCTATAATATTGCCATTAATGCACATATATTGTGGTAACATCATCTTATAGAGCCATAGTAACTAGTTATTACAAAAAATAAGATGGTCGAAATTTGGCCATTTTATGAAAATTTTACTGCGGGGGACAAAAGGAATTTTTTCGAAAAATGTCAAAAATTTCCACTTTTTTAATTTCGATAATTATGCTATAATATTGCCATTTATGCACATATATACTGTTAACATCATCTTATAGAGCCGTAGTAACTAGTTATGTCAAAAAATAAATGGGTCAGAATTTGATCATTTTCTAAAATTTCACTGCGGGGGACCGAAGAAAATTTTTTTTTAAATGTCAAAAATTTCCACTTTTTAAACTTCAATAATTATGCTATAATATTGCCATTTATGCACATATATTGTGGTAACATCATCTTATAGAGCCATAGTAACTAGTTGTGTAAAAAAATAAAAAGGTCTAAATTTTGCTATTTTTCGAAAATTTCACTGCGGGGGACCAAAGGAATTTTTTCGAAAAATGGCAAAAATGTCCACTTTTTAAAATTCGATAATTATGCTATAATATTGTCATTTATTCACATTTATTTGGTTAACATCATCTTATAGAGCCATAATAACTAGTTATGTTAAAAAATAAAAGGGTCGAAAATTGGCCATTTTTCGAAAATTGAACTGCGGGGGACCGAAGAAATTTTTTTTTTAAATGTCAAAAAATTTCACTTTTTAAACTTCAATAATTATGCTATAATATTGCCATTTATGCACATAAATTGTGTTAACATAATCTTATGAAGCCATAAAAACTAGTTATGTCAAAAAATAAAAGGGTCAGAATTTGACCATTTTTCGAAAATTTCACTGCGGGGGACAGAAGGAATTTTTTCCAAAAATGTCAAAAAATTTCCACTTTTTGAACTTCAATAATTATGGTATAATATTGCCATTTATGCACATAAATTGTAGTAACATCATCTTATAGAGCCATAGTAGTAACTAGTTGTGTAAAAAAATAAAAAGGTCTAAATTTTGACATTTTTCGAAAATTTCACTGCGGGGGAAAAAAGGAATTTTTTCGAAAAATGTCAAAAATTTCCACTTTATAAAATTCAATAATTATGCTATAATATTGCAATTCATGCACATATATTGTGTTAACATAATCTTATGAAGCCATAAAAACTAGTTATGTTAAAAAATAAAAGGGTCAGAATTTGACCATTTTTCGAAAATTTCACTGCGGGGGACCAAAGGAATTTTTTCAAAAAATGTCAAAAATTTCCACTTTTAAAAATTCCATAATTATGCTATAATTTTGTCATTTATGCATATTTATTTGGTTAATATCATCTTATAGAGCCATAAAAACTAGTTATGTCAAAAAATAAAAGGGTCGAAATTTGGCAATTTTTAGAAAATTTCACAAAAATTTCCACTTTTTTAATTTCGATAATTATGCTATAATATTGCCATTTATGCACATATATACTGTTAACATCATCTTATAGACCGAAGGAATTTTTTCGAAAAACGTCCAAAATTTCCACTTTTTAAACTTCAATAATTATTCTATAATATTGTCATTTATGCACATATATTGTCGTAACGTGTAAATATCATCTTATAGAACCAGAGTAACTAGTTATGTTAAAAAATAAATGGGTCGACATTTGTTCTATTTTTCGAAAATGTCACTGCGGGGGACCAAAGGAATTTTTTCAAAAAATGTCAAAAATTTCCACTTTTAAAAATTCCATAATTATGCCATAATTTTGTCATTTATGCATATTTATTTGGTTAATATCATCTTATAGAGCCATAAAAACTAGTTATGTCAAAAAATAAAGGGGTCGAAATTTGGCAATTTTTAGAAAATTTCACTGCCGGTGGGACCGAAGGAATTTTTTCGAAAAACGTCCAAAATTTCCACTTTTTAAACTTCAATAATTATTCTATAATATTGTCATTTATGCACATATATTGTCGTAACGTGTAAATATAATCTTATAGAACCAGAGTAACTAGTTATGTTAAAAAATAAATGGGTCGACATTTGTTCTATTTTTCGAAAATTTCACGGCAGGAGACCCTAGGAATTGTTAAAAAAATTTCCAAGATTTCCACTTTTTAAACTTCAATAATTATGCTATAATATTGCAATTTATGCACATATATTGTGGTAACATCATCTTATAGAGCCATTGTAACTAGTTATTACAAAAAATAAAAGGGTCGAAATTTGGCCATTTTACGAAAATTTCACTGCGGGGGACCAAAGGAATTTTTTCGAAAAATGGCAAAAATGTCCACTTTTTAAAATTCGATAATTATGCTATAATATTGTTATTTATTCACATTTCGTTGGTTAACATCATCTTATAGAGCCATAATAACTAGTTATGTCAAAATATAAAAGGGTCAAAATTTGGCAAATTTTCGAAAATTTCACTGCGTGGGGACTGAAGGAATTTTTGCGAAAAATGTTCAAAATTGAAACTTTTTAATCTTCAATAATAATGCTATAATATTGTCATTTATGCACATATATCTTGTTAACATCATCTTATAGAGTCATAATAACAAGTTATGTCAAAAAGCAAAAGGGTCAAAATTTGGCCGTTTTTCGAAAATTACACAGCGGGGGACCGAAGGAATTTTTTTCGAAAAATGTCAAAAATTTCAACTTTTTAAATTTCGATAATTATGCTATAATATTGCCATTTATGCACATATATTGTGTTAACATCATCTTATAGAGCTGTTAGTAACTAGTTATGTCAAAAAATAAAAGGGTCGAAATTTGACCATTTTTTGAAAATTACACTGCGGGGGACCAAAGAAATTTTGTAGAAAAATGTCAAAAATGTCGACTTTTTAAATTTCAATAATTATGCTATAATAATGCAATCTATGCACATATATTGTGTTAACATCATCTTATGGAGCCATAAAAACTAATTATGTCAAAAAATAAATGGGTCAGAATTTAATCATTTTTCGAAAATTTCACTGCGGGGGACCGAAGAAATTTTTTTTAAAAATGTCAAAAATTTCCAATTTTTAAACTTCAATAATTATGCTATAATATTGCCATTTATTCACATATTTTGTGGTAACATCATCTTATAGAGCCATAGTAACTAGTTGTGCAAAAAAATAAAAAGGTCTAAATTTTGCTATTTTTCGAAAATTTCAACTTTTTAAATTTCGATAATTATGCTATAATATTGCCATTTATGCACATATATTGTGTTAACATCATCTTATAGAGCTGTAGTAACTAGTTATGTCAAAAAATAAAAGGTTCGAAATTTGACAAATTTTTGAAAATTACACTGCAGGGGACCAAAGAAATTTTGTAGAAAAATGTCAAAAATGTCGACTTTTTAAACTTCAATAATTATGCTATATTGTCATTTATGCACATATATTTTGTTAACATCATCTTATAGAGCCATAATAACTAGTTATGTCAAAAAATAGGGTCAAAATTTGGCAATTTTTCGAAAATTACACTGCGGGGGACCAAAGGAATTTTTTCGAAAAATGTCAAAAATTTCCACTTTTTTAATTTCGATAATTATGCTATAATATTGCCATTTATGCACATATATTGTGGTAACATCATCTTATAGAGCCATAGTAACTAGTTGTGTAAAAAAATAAAAAGGTCTAAATTTTGCTATTTTTCGAAAATTTCACTGCGGGGGACCAAAAGAATTTTTTCAAAAAATGGCAAAATGTCCACTTTTTAAAATTCGATAATTATGCTATAATATTGTCATTTATTCACATTTATTCACATTTATTTGGTTAACATCATCTTATAGAGCCATAATAACTAGTTATGTCAAAAAATAAAAGAGTCGAAATTTGGCAAATTTTCGAAAATATCACTAAGGAATTTTTTCGAAAAATGTTCAAAATTTCCCTTTTTAAACTTCAATAATTATGCTATAATATTGTCATTTATGCACATATATTTTGTTAACATCTTCTTATAGAGCCATAATAACTAGTTATGTCAAAAAATAAAAGGGTCAAAATTTGGCAATTTTTCGAAAATTAAACTACGGGGGACCAAAGGAAATTTTTCGAAAAATGTCAAAAATTTCCACTTTTTTAATTTCGATAATTATGCTATAATATTGCTATTAATGCACATATATACTGTTAACATCATCTTATAGAGCTGTAGTAACTAGTTATGTCAAAAAATAAATGGGTCAGAATTTGATCATTTTCTAAAATTTCACTGCGGGGGACCGAAGAAAATTTTTTTTTAAATGTCAAAAATTTCCACTTTTTAAACTTCAATAATTATGCTATAATATTGCCATTTATGCACATATATTGTGGTAACATCATCTTATAGAGCCATAGTAACTAGTTGTGTAAAAAAATAAAAAGGTATAAATTTTGCTATTTTTCGAAAATTTCACTGCGGGGGACCAAAAGAATTTTTTCAAAAAATGGCAAAATGTCCACTTTTTAAAATTCGATAATTATGCTATAATATTGTCATTTATTCACATTTATTCACTTCGATAAAAAATACTTCAATAATTATGCTATAATATTGCCATTTATGCACATATATTGTGGTAACATCATCTTATAGAGCCATAGTAACTAGTTGTGTAAAAAAATAAAAAGGTATAAATTTTGCTATTTTTCGAAAATTTCACTGCGGGGGACCAAAAGAATTTTTTCAAAAAATGGCAAAAATGTCCACTTTTTAAAATCTTATGGAGCCATAAAAACTAATTATGTCAAAAAATAAATGGGTCAGAATTTAATCATTTTTCGAAAATTTCACTGCGGGGGACCGAAGAAATTTTTTTTTAAATGTCAAAAATTTCCAATTTTTAAACTTCAATAATTATGCTATAATATTGCCATTTATTCACATATTTTGTGGTAACATCATCTTATAGAGCCATAGTAACTAGTTGTGCAAAAAAATAAAAGGTCTAAATTTTGCTATTTTTCGAAAATTTCAACTTTTTAAATTTCGATAATTATGCTATAATATTGTCATTTATTCACATTTATTTGGTTAACATCATCTTATAGAGCTATAATAACTAGTTATATCAAAAAATAAAAGGGTCGAAATTTGGCAAATTTTCGAAAATTTTACTGCGGGGGGACTGAAGGAATTTTTGCGAAAAATGTTCAAAATTTAAACTTTTTAAACTTCAATAATTATGCTATAATATTGCCATTTATGCACATATATTGTGGTAACATCATCTTATAGAGCCATAGTAACTAGTTGTGTAAAAAAATAAAAAGGTCTAAATTTTGCTGTTTTTCGAAAATTTCACTGCGGGGGACCAAAAGAATTTTTTCGAAAAATGGCAAAAATGACCACTTTTTAAAATTCGATAATTATGCTATAATATTGTCATTTATGCACATTTATTTGGTTAACATCATCTTATAGAGCCATAATAACTAGTTATGTCAAAAAATAAAAGAGTCGAAATTTGGCAAATTTTCGAAAATATCACTAAGGAATTTTTTCGAAAAATGTTCAAAATTTCCCTTTTTAAACTTCAATAATTATGCTATAATATTGTCATTTATGCACATATATTTTGTTAACATCATCTTATAGAGCCATAATAACTAGTTATGTCAAAAAATAAAAGGGTCAAAATTTGGCAATTTTTCGAAAATTACACTGCGGGGGACCAAAGGAATTTTTTCGAAAAATGTCAAAAATTTTCACTTTTTAAATTTCGATAATTATGCTATAATATTGCCATTTATGCACATATAATAACTGTTAACATCATCTTATAGAGCTGTAGTAACTAGTTATGTCAAAAAATAAATGGGTCAGAATTTGATCATTTTCTAAAATTTCACTGCGGGGGACCGAAGAAAATTTTTTTTTAAATGTCAAAAATTTCCACTTTTTAAACTTCAATAATTATGCTATAATATTGCCATTTATGCACATATATTGTGGTAACATCATCTTATAGAGCCATAGTAACTAGTTGTGTAAAAAAATAAAAAGGTCTAAATTTTGCTATTTTTCGAAAATTTCACTGCGGGGGACCAAAAGAATTTTTTCAAAAAATGGCAAAAATGACCACTTTTTAAAATTCGATAATTATGCTATAATATTGTCATTTATTCACATTTATTTGGTTAACATCATCTTATAGAGCCATAATAACTAGTTATATCAAACAATAAAAGGGTCGAAATTTGGCAAATTTTCGAAAATTTTACTGCGGGGGGACTGAAGGAATTTTTGCGAAAAATGTTCAAAATTTAAACTTTTTAAACTTCAATAATAATGCTATAATATTGTCATTTATGCACATACATTTTGTTAACGTCATCTTATAGAGCCATAATAACTAGTTATGTCAAAAAATAAAAGGGTCGAAATTTGGCCATTTTTCGAAAATTACACTGCGGGGGACCGAAAGAATTTAAACTTTTTAAACTTCAATAATTATGCTATAATATTGCCATTTATGCACATATATTGTGGTAACATCATCTTATAGAGCCATAGTAACTAGTTGTGTAAAAAAAATAAAAAGGTCTAAATTTTGCTGTTTTTCGAAAATTTCACTGCGGGGGACCAAAAGAATTTTTTCGAAAAATGGCAAAAATGACCACTTTTTAAAATTCGATAATTATGCAATAATATTGTCATTTATGCACATTTATTTGGTTAACATCATCTTATAGAGCCATAATAACTAGTTATGTCAAAAAATAAAAGAGTCGAAATTTGGCAAATTTTCGAAAATATCACTAAGGAATTTTTTCGAAAAATGTTCAAAATTTCCCTTTTTAAACTTCAATAATTATGCTATAATATTGTCATTTATGCACATATATTTTGTTAACATCATCTTATAGAGCCATAATAACTAGTTATGTCAAAAAATAAAAGGGTCAAAATTTGGCAATTTTTCGAAAATTACACTGCGGGGGACCAAAGGAATTTTTTCGAAAAATGTCAAAAATTTCCACTTTTTTAATTTCGATAATTATGCTATAATATTGCCATTTATGCACATATAATAACTGTTAACATCATCTTATAGAGCTGTAGTAACTAGTTATGTCAAAAAATAAATGGGTCAGAATTTGATAATTTTCTAAAATTTCACTGCGGGGGACCGAAGAAAATTTTTTTTTAAATGTCAAAAATTTCCACTTTTTAAACTTCAATAATTATGCTATAATATTGCCATTTATGCACATATATTGTGGTAACATCATCTTATAGAGCCATAGTAACTAGTTGTGTAAAAAAATAAAAAGGTCTAAATTTTGCTATTTTTCGAAAATTTCACTGCGGGGGACCAAAAGAATTTTTTCAAAAAATGGCAAAAATGACCACTTTTTTAAATTCGATAATTATGCTATAATATTGTCATTTATTCACATTTATTTGGTTAACATCATCTTATAGAGCCATAATAACTAGTTATATCAAAAAATAAAAGGGTCGAAATTTGGCAAATTTTCGAAAATTTTACTGCGGGGGGACTGAAGGAATTTTTGCGAAAAATGTTCAAAATTTAAACTTTTTAAACTTCAATAATAATGCTATAATATTGTCATTTATGCACATACATTTTGTTAACGTCATCTTATAGAGCCATAATAACTAGTTATGTCAAAAAATAAAAGGGTCGAAATTTGGCCATTTTTCGAAAATTACACTGCGGGGGACCGAAAAAATTTTTTCGAAAAGTGTCAACAATTTTCACTTTTTAAATTTCGATTATTATGCTATAATATTGCCATTTATGCACATATATTGTGTTAACATCATCTTATAGAGCTGTAGTAACTAGTTATGTCAAAAAATGAAAGGGTCGAAATTTGACCATTTTTTGAAAATTACACTGCGAGGAACCAAAGAAATTTTGTAGAAAAATTGCAAAAATGTCGACTTTTTAAAATTCAATAATTATGTTATAATATTGCAATTTATGCACATATATTGTATTAACATCATAACTAGTCGAAATGTGGGCATTTTTCGAAAATTACACTGCAGGGGACCGAAGGAATTTTTTCGAAAAATGTCAAAAATTTCCACTTTTTAAACTTTAATAATTGTGCTATAATATTACCATGTATGCACATATATTGTGGTAACATCATCTTATAGAGCCATAGTAACTAGTTGTGTAAAAAAAATAAAAAGGTCTAAATTTTGCTATTTTTCTAAAATTTCACTGCGGGGGACCAAAGGAATTTTTTTGAAAAATGGCAAAAATGTCCACTTTTTAAAATTCGATAATTATGCTATAATATTGTCATTTATTCACATTTCGTTGGTTAACATCATCTTATAGAGCCATAATAACTAGTTATGTCAAAATATAAAAGGGTCAAAATTTGGCAAATTTTCGAAAATTACACTGCGGGGGACCAAAGGAATTTTTTCGAAAAATGTCAACAATTTCCACTTTTTTAATTTCGATAATTATGCTATAATATTGCCATTTATGCACATATATACTGTTAACATCATCTTATAGAGCTGTAGTAACTAGTTATGTCAAAAAATAAATGGGTCAGAATTTGATCATTTTCTAAAATTTCACTGCGGGGGACCGAAGAAAATTTTTTTTAAATGTCAAAAATTTCCACTTTTTAAACTTCAATAATTATGCTATAATATTGCCATTTATGCACATATATTGTGGTAACATCATCTTATAGAGCCATAGTAACTAGTTGTGTAAAAAAATAAAAAGGTCTAAATTTTGCTATTTTTCGAAAATTTCACTGCGGGGGACCAAAAGAATTTTTTCAAAAAATGGCAAAAATGTCCACTTTTTAAAATTCGATAATTATGCTATAATTTTGTCATTTATTCACATTTATTTGGTTAACATCATCTTATAGAGCCATAATAACTAGTTATATCAAAAAATAAAAGGGTCGAAATTTGGCAAATTTTACTGCGGGGGGACTGAAGGAATTTTTGCGAAAAATGTTCAAAATTTAAACTTTTTAAACCTCAATAATAATGCTATAATATTGTCATTTATGCACATATATTTTGTTAACATCATCTTATAGAGTCGTAATAACAAGTTATGTCAAAAAGCAAAAGGGTCGAAATTTGGCCGTTTTTCGAAAATTACACAGCGGGGGACCGAAGGAATTTTTTCGAAAAATGTCAAAAATTTCAACTTTTTAAATTTCGATAATTATGCTATAATATTGCCATTTATGCACATATATTGTGTTAACATCATCTTATAGAGCTGTAGTAACTAGTTATGTCAAAAAATAAAAGGGTCGAAATTTGACCATTTTTTGAAAATTACACTGCGGGGGACCAAAGAAATTTTGTAGAAAAATGTCAAAAATGTCGACTTTTTAAAATTCAATAATTATGCTATAATATTGCAATCTATGCACATATATTGTGTTAACATCATCTTATGGAGCCATAAAAACTAATTATGTCAAAAAATAAATGGGTCAGAATTTAATCATTTTTCGAAAATTTCACTGCGGGGGACCGAAGAAATTTTTTTTAAAAATGTCAAAAATTTCCACTTTTTAAACTTCAATAATTATGCTATAATATTGCCATTTATTCACATATTTTGTGGTAACATCATCTTATAGAGCCATAGTAACTAGTTGTGCAAAAAAATAAAAAGGTCTAAATTTTGCTATTTTTCGAAAATTTCAACTTTTTAAATTTCGATAATTATGCTATAATATTGCCATTTATGCACATATATTGTGTTAACATCGTCTTATAGAGCTGTAGTAACTAGTTATGTCAAAAAATATAAGGTTCGAAATTTGACCATTTTTTGAAAATTACACTGCGGGGGACCAAAGAAATTTTGTAGAAAAATGTCAAAAATGTCGACTTTTTAAAATTCAATAATTATGCTATAATATTGCAATTTATGCACATATATTGTGTTAACATCATCTTATGGAGCCATAAAAACTAATTATGTCAAAAGATAAATGGGTCAGAATTTAATAATTTTTCGAAAATTTCACTGCGGGGGACCGAAGAAATTTTTTTTAAAAATGTCAAAAATTTCCACTTTTTAAACTTCAATAATTATGCTATAATATTGCCATTTATGCACATATATTGTGGTAACATCATCTTATAGAGCCATAGTAACTAGTTGTGTAAAAAAATAAAAAGGTCTAAATTTTGCTGTTTTTCGAAAATTTCACTGCGGGGGACCAAAGGCATTTTTTCGAAAAATGGCAAAAATGACCACTTTTTAAAATTCGATAATTATGCTATAATATTGTCATTTATGCACATTTATTTGGTTAACATCATCTTATAGAGCCATAATAACTAGTTATGTCAAAAAATAAAAGAGTCGAAATTTGGCAAATTTTCGAAAATATCACTAAGGAATTTTTTCGAAAAATGTTCAAAATTTCCCTTTTTAAACTTCAATAATTATGCTATAATATTGTCATTTATGCACATATATTTTGTTAACATCATCTTATAGAGCCATAATAACTAGTTATGTAAAAAAATAAAAAGGTCTAAATTTGGCAGTTTTTCGAAAATTTCACTGCGGTGGACCAAAAGAATTTTTTCAAAAAATGGCAAAAATTTCCACTTTTTAAAATTCGATAATTATGCTATAATATTGTCATTTATTCACATTTATTTGGTTAACATCATCTTATAGAGCCATAATAACTAGTTATATCAAAAAATAAAAGGGTCGAAATTTGGCAAATTTTCGAAAATTTTACTGAAGGAATTTTTGCGAAAAATGTTCAAAATTTAAACTTTTTAAACTTCAATAATAATGCTATAATATTGTCATTTATGCACATACATTTTGTTAACGTCATCTTATAGAGCCATAATAACTAGTTATGTCAAAAAATAAAAGGGTCGAAATTTGGCCATTTTTCGAAAATTACACTGCGGGGGACCGAAAGAATTTTTTCGAAAAGTGTCAAAAATTTTCACTTTTTAAATTTCGATTATTATGCTATAATATTGCCATTTATGCACATATATTGTGTTAACATCATCTTATAGAGCTGTAGTAACTAGTTATGTCAAAAAATGAAAGGGTCGAAATTTGACCATTTTTTGAAAATTACACTGCGAGGAACCAAAGAAATTTTGTAGAAAAATTGCAAAAATGTCGACTTTTTAAAATTCAATAATTATGCTATAATATTGCAATTTATGCACATATATTGTATTAACATCATCTTATGGAGCCATAAAAACTAATTATGTCAAAAAATAAATGGGTCAGAATTTGATCATTTTTCGAAAATTTCACTGCGGGGGACAGAAGGAATTTTTTAAAATAATGTCAAAAATTTCCACTTTTTATACTTCAATAATAATGCTATAATATTGCCATTTATGCACATATATTGTGGTAACATTATCTTATAGAGCCATAGTAACTAGTTGTGTAAAAAAATAAAAAGGTCTAAATTTTGCTATTTTTCTAAAATTTCACTGCGGGGGACCAAAGGAATTTTTTCGAAAAATGGCAAAAATGTCCACTTTTTAAAATTCGATATTTATAATATAATATTGTCATTTATTCACATTTATTTGGTTAACATTATCTTATAGAGCCATAATAACTAGTTATGTCAAAAAATAAAAGGGTCGAAATTTGGCCATTTTTCGAAAATTACACTGCAGGGGACCGAAGGAATTTTTTCGAAAAATGTCAAAAATTTCCACTTTTTAAACTTTAATAATTGTGCTATAATATTGCCATTTATGCACATATATTGTGGTAACATCATCTTATAGAGCCATAGTAACTAGTTGTGTAAAAAAAATAAAAAGGTCTAAATTTTGCTATTTTTCTAAAATTTCACTGCGGGGGACCAAAGGAATTTTTTCGAAAAATGGCAAAAATGTCCACTTTTTAAAATTCGATAATTATGCTATAATATTGTCATTTATTCACATTTCGTTGGTTAACATCATCTTATAGAGCCATAATAACTAGTTATGTCAAAATATAAAAGGGTCAAAATTTGGCAAATTTTCGAAAATTTCACTGCGTGGGGACTGAAGGAAATTTTGCGAAAATTGTTCAAAATTGAAACTTTTTAATCTTCAATAATAATGCTATAATATTGTCATTTATGTACATATATTGTGTTAACATCATCTTATAGAGTCATAATAACAAGTTATGTCAAAAAGCAAATGGGTCAAAAATTGGCCGTTTTTCGAAAATTACACAGCGGGGGACCGAAGGAATTTTTTCGAAAAATTTCAAAAATTTCAACTTTTTAAATTTCGATAATTATGCTATAATATTGCCATTTATGCACATATATTGTGTTAACATCATCTTATAGAGCTGTAGTAACTAGTTATGTCAAAAAATAAAAGGGTCGAAATTTGACCATTTTTTGAAAATTACACTGCGGGGGACCAAAGAAATTTTGTAGAAAAATGTCAAAAATGTCGACTTTTTAAAATTCAATAATTATGCTATAATATTGCAATTTATGCACATATATTGTGTTAACATCATCTTATGGAGCCATAAAAACTAATTATGTCAAAAAATAAATGGGTCAGAATTTAATCATTTTTCGAAAATTTCACTGCGTGGGACCGAAGAAATTTTTTTTTAAATGTCAAAAATTTCCAATTTTTAAACTACAATAATTATGCTATAATATTGCCATTTATTCACATATATTGTGGTAACATCATCTTATAGAGCCATAGTAACTAGTTGTGTAAAAAAATAAAAAGGTCTAAATTTTGCTATTTTTCGAAAATTTCAACTTTTTAAATTTCGATAATTATGCTATAATATTGCCATTTATGCACATATATTGTGTTAACATCATCTTATAGAGCTGTAGTAACTAGTTCTGTCAAAAAATAAAAGGTTCGAAATTTGACCATTTTTTGAAAATTACACTGCGGGGGACCAAAGAAATTTTGTAGAAAAATGTCAAAAATGTCGACTTTTTAAAATTCAATAATTATGCTATAATATTGCAATTTATGCACATATATTGTGTTAACATCATCTTATGGAGCCATAAAAATTAATTATGTCAAAAAATAAATGGGTCAGAATTTAATCATTTTTCGAAAATTTCACTGCGGGGGACCGAAAAATTTTTTTTTTTTAAATTTCTAAAATTTCCACTTTTTAAACTTCAATAATTATGCTATAATATTGCCATTTATGCTTATATATTGTGGTAACATCATCTTATAGAGCCATAGTAACTAGTTGTGTAAAAAAATAAAAAGGTCTAAATTTTGCTGTTTTTCGAAAATTTCACTGCGGGGGACCAAAGGAATTTTTTCGAAAAATGGCAAAAATGACCACTTTTTAAAATTCAATAATTATGCTATAATATTGTCATTTATGCACATTTATTTGGTTAACATCATCTTATAGAGCCATAATAACTAGTTATGTCAAAAAATAAAAGAGTCGAAATTTGGCAAATTTTCGAAAATATCACTAAGGAATTTTTTCGAAAAATGTTCAAAATTTCCCTTTTTAAACTTCAATAATTATGCTATAATATTGTCATTTATGCACATATATTTTGTTAACATCATCTGATAGAGCCATAATAACTAGTTATGTCAAAAAATAAAAGGGTCAAAATTTGGCCATTTTTCGAAAATTACACTGCGCGGGACCGAAGGAATTTTTTCGAAAAATATCAAAAATGTCCACTTTTTTAAATTTCGATAATTATGCTATAATATTGCCATTTATGCACATATATACTGTTAAAATCATCTTATAGAGCCGTAGTAACTAGTTATGTCAAAAAATAAAATGGTCAAAACTTGACCATTTTTTTGAAAATTACACTGCGGGTGGCTAAAGAAATTTTGTAGAAAAATTGCAAAAATGTCCACTTTTTAAAATTCAATAATTATGCTATAATATTGCAATTTATGCACATATGTGACCCGATCTGGCAAAACTCTACATTTGTCGGAAATTTTAATTTTGTATTTTTTTTATATATATTTGAATCATAAGCTTTGTAGTGGTTTTTATTTCATAAAAATTGAGTAAATATTTAAAAAGTTATTACATTTTAAAAACTTACAAATCATTCAATTAGTTTACGAGAAAATCGCGTTTGAAGTTTGCAATGAAATTCTTTTTGATACGCACTGAAAACTCACTCCGTTGCAACGCGGTATTTTTGTCTAAGGCACAATGACGTCATACCAGGAAGTGTGTGCGGTATAATAGCAGCGTGCACATCATAGTCAATTTGACCGATTTCAGACGCCGTTTTAACCTATTTAGTCACTCGAATTAACTGTTTTGCAATATTGAAAAGCAGCATTATAACGTCAAGCTTATTTTAACTGGTTTCGGAGGTGTTTACGATATTAACAGCGAAAAACCAAGCAGGCCTAGGCCTAGCTAGGCCTATTCAGATTTTCGCCGTCATCGCCTGTAAGACCTACTGTCACTGATGCCATGGGTGTTCATCTGTTCATCAGGCCGTGTATGGCAGCGGTGCATCGACATTGGGGCTGGCGTTAGTAGTCAACTAGCCTAGACAAGTTTGGCGCCTTGCAGAGTCACAGCTTGCTAGCTACTAACATTGTATTGACGATTTAATACATTTGTTTTTTTTTTATAACGTGGAAGATTCGCTGTAATGTTTGGACTTGAATCCAATGAGTTTAAAAAACATTTAAGATGAAAGGACTGGACAATAAATTAAATAAATAATTAAGAGTCGATTGGATATATAAAATGTATAAAGAAAACTATTTATTGACAATAAAGCTAGGCCCAGTAGTAGTAGGCCTACAACCATAATAAAATTAAGACCTAGCCCAAAAAATTATAGAAAATACAATTGAATTTATGACGTGAATTGTTTTTGACTTTTACTATGGAATAAACAAATACAGGCTACAGCTATTGCAGAACACGCCGAACACTTTACTTTGAATATTAAAATTGTTTTTATTCCAATTTACGACATGCTGTGTGTAAAATGAAAATAACTTTTTACTTCCGCGCGTAGAGCGTATAACATCTAGCGCGTTGACCAATAACGTTTGTTATTGCGATGATGCGCCATAGCAACACACGCAGTTCGCTGTTCCAGAAACTTCGAAGAACCGAATTTTCTGAAATTATGTCATAGTAAATCAAAGTTTTCATTGGTTCCTTCTTTAAACTCCGCCCTAAAACTTCCATATTTGGAATGTCAAATGGATGAGCTTTATTTTGATGTGTGACCTTTCAACATTGTGCAGCGAACTGGCGATCAAAATGTCGTCAAACTCGGCAACTTTCAACTGAATTTACGCAAAATTTTAGCGTAGATCGATAAATTGTTAGGCTTGAGGAAAATAAATATTTTTAAAACACTCTTTTATCATAATTTTAATTAAATTTCGGGAGTTTAAATCAGGTAGACGTATTCTTAAATACTGAAATATTTCGAAAATGCAAAAACATGTAATCTGCCAGGGTTTTGGACGTATTTTGACTGATTACGTGAATTTTGAATTTCCGACAAAGAGAGGGTTTTGCGAGATGGGGTCACATATATTGTGTTAACATCATCTTATGGAGCCATAAAAACTAGTTATGTAAAAAAATAAATGGGTCAGAATTTAATCATTTTTCGAAAATTTCACTGCGGGGGACCAAAGAAATTTTTCGAAAAATGGCAATTTATATATTATGTTAACATAATCTTATGAAGCCATAAAAACTAGTTATGTCAAAAAAAAAAGGGTCAGAATTTGACCATTTTTCGAAAATTTTACTGCGGGGGGACTGAAGGAATTTTTTCAAAAAATGTCAAAAATTTCCACCTTTTAAACTTCAATAATTATGCTATAATATTGCAATTTATGCACATATATTGTGTTAACATAATCTTATGAAGCCATAAAAACTAGTTATGTCAAAAAATAAAAGGGTCGAAATTTTGACATTTTTCGAAAATTACACTGCGGGGGACCAAAGATTTTTTTTAGAAAAATTGCAAAAATTTCCACTTTTTAAAATTCAATAATTATGCTATAATATTGCGAATGATGCACATATATAGTGTTAACATCATCTTATAGAGCCATAGTAACTAGTTACTTCAAAAAATTTCCACTTTTTATTATACTATAATATTGCCATTTATGCACATAAATTTTAGTAACATCATCTTATAGAGCATTAGTTACTACTTGTGTAAAAAAATAAAAAGGTCTAAATTTTGACATTTTTCGAAAAATTCACTGCGGGGGACCAAAGGAATTTTTTCGAAAAATGGCAAAAATTTCCACTTTTTAAAATTCAATAATTATGCTATAATTTTGCAATTTATTCACATATATTGTGTTAACATAATCTTATGAAGCCATAAAAACTATTTATGTCAAAAAATAAAAGGGTTAGAATTTGACAATTTTTTGAAAATTTGACTGCGGGAGACCGAAGGAATTTTTTCAAAAAATGTCAAAAATTTCCACTTTTTAAACTTCAATAATTATGCTATAATATTGCCATTTATGCACATAAATTGTAGTAACATCATCTTATAGAGCAATAGTTACTAGTTGTGTAAAAAAATAAAAAGGTCTAAATTTTGACATTTTTCGAAAAATTCACTGCGAGGGACATAAGGATTTTTTTCGAAAAATGGCAAAAATGTCCAATTTTTAAAATTCGATAATTATGCTATAATATTGCCATTTATTTGGTTAACATTATCTTATAGAGCCATAATAACTAGTTATGTCAAAAAATCAAAGGGTCGAAATTTTGACATTCTTCGAAAATTACACTGCAGGGGACCGAAGGAATTTTTTTCGAAAAATGTCCAAAATTTCCCCTTTTTAAACTTCAATAATTATGCTATAATATTGCCATTTATGCACATATATTGTGGTAACATCATCTTATAGAGCCATAGTAACTAGTTGTGTAAAAAAATAAAAAGGTCTAAATTTTGCTATTTTTCGAAAATTTCACTACGGGGGACCAAAGGAATTTTTTCGAAAAATGTCCACTTTTTAAAATTCTTATCTTTTAGAGCCATAATAACTAGCTATGTTAAAAAATAAAAGGGTCGAAATTTGGCTATTTTTCGAAAATTACACTGCGGGGGACCGAAGAAATTTTTTTTAAAAATGTCAAAAAATTTCACTTTTTAAACTTCAATAATAATGCTATAATATTGTCATTTATGCACATATATTTTGTTAACGTCATCTTATAGAGCCATAATAACTAGTTATGTAAAAAAATAAAAGGGTCGAAATTTGGCCATTTTAGAAAAATTACACTGCGGGGGACCGAAGGAATTTTTCCGAAAAATGTCAAAAATTTCCACTTTTTAAATTTCGATAATTATGCTATAATATTGCCATTTATGCACATATATTGTGTTAACATCATCTTATAGAGGTGTAGTAACTAGTTATGTCAAAAAATGAAAGGGTCGAAATTTGACCATTTTTTGAAAATTACACTGCGAGGAACCAAAGAAATTTTGTAGAAAAATTGCAAAAATGTCGACTTTTTAAAATTCAATAATTATGCTATAATATTGCAATTTATGCACATATATTGTGTTAACATCATCTTATGGAGCCATAAAAACTAGTTATGTCAAAAAATAAAAGGGTCGGAATTTGGCAATTTTTCGAAAATTTCACTGCGGGGGACCGAAGTATTTTTTTTTGAAAAATGGCAAAAATTTCCACTTTTTAAAATTCCATAATTATGCTATAATATTGTCATTTATGCATATTTATTTGGTTAACATAATCTTACAGAGCCATAAAAACTAGTTATGTCAAAAAATAAAAGGGTCAGAATTTGACCATTTTTCGAAAACTTCACTGCGGGGGACCGAAGAAATTTTTTCAAAAAATGTCAAAAATTTCCACTTTTTAAACTTTAATAATTATGCTATAATATTGCCATTTATGCACATAAATTGTAGTAACGTCATCTTATAGAGCCATAGTAACCAGTTTTGTAAAAAAATAAAAAGGCCTAAATGTTGACATTTTTCCGAAAAATTTACTGCGAGGGACCAAAGGAATTTTTTCAAAAAAATGGCAAAAATTTCCACTTTTTAAAATTCAATAATTATGCTATAATATTGCAATTTATACACATATATTGTGTTAACATAATCTTATAAAGCCATAAAAACTAGTTATGTCAAAAAATAAAAGGGTCAGAATTTGACAATTTTTCGAAAATTTCACTGCGGGGGACAGAAGGAATTTTTTCCAAAAATGTCAAAAATTTCCACTTTTTAAACTTCAATAATTATGCTATAATATTGTTATTTATACACATAAATTGTAGTAACATTATCTTATAGAGCCATAGTAACTAGTTGTGTAAAAAAATAAAAAGGTCTAAATTTTGACATTTTTCGAAAAATTCACAGCGGGGGACCAAAGGAACTTTTTCGAAAAATGGCAAAAATTTCCA